>NC_135265.1:1366475-1708094 GCF_051311805.1 Agelaius phoeniceus
ATAAATCCATACAGAATCCAATAAAACCCCATAAAAGCCGGGAATTCAGGGTGACCAAAGTGCCCTTTGTGTCCCAAATCCCTCTGCAAACAGGGCCTGATTCCAGCTGAGATGGACGGAGGGAATTCTCGGAAGGATGGGAATCCTGCCGAGGGACAATCCCTCAGCCCGGGCAGAGCTCTGGGATGTCCCTGCCGGGAGGGACAGGGCGTGGCTCCAGCTGTCCCTGCCCGGGGCATCCCTGCAGGCACAGCCACGCTCCCACCAGGATAACCCCGCCGATCCCAAAAAACCGCTCCGGGCTATTCTGGGACAACATAAACCAAACAACAACTGCTGGCACCCCGGGCCACCCTGGGTTCTCCGCTCGGCTCCTGCTTCTCCTCCTCCCAGGGCCAGCAGCTCCCAGAAATCCAGCGAGGATTTGCTGGAATTTCCTTGGCTGGTGAGGGCCGAGCTGCCAGGCCAGGCTTTAACCCCGCCAGGGGTTTTTGGTTTTGCCCTTGCTGCTGGAGAGTTCAGAGCCAGGGATATCAGGGGTTCAGAGCCAGGGATAGCAGAGCTTCAGAGCCAGGGATATCAGGGGTTCAGATCCAGGGATATCAGGGGTTCGGATCCAGGGATATCAGGGGTTCAGAGCCAGGGGTATCAGGGGTTCGGATCCAGGGATATCAGGGGTTCGGAGCCAGGGATATCAGGGGTTCAGAGCCAGGGATATCAGGGGTTCGGAGCCAGGGATATCAGGGGTTCGGAGCCAGGGATATCAGGGGTTCAGAGCCAGGGATATCAGGGGTTCAGATCCAGGGATATCAGGGGTTCGGATCCAGGGATATCAGGGGTTCAGATCCAGGGATAGCAGGGGTTCAGAGTCAGTGATATCAGAGCTTCAGATCCAGGGATATCAGGGGTTCGAATCCAGGGATATCAGGGGTTCAGAGCCAGGGATATCAGAGCTTCAGATCCAGGGATATCAGGGGTTCAAATCCAGGGATATCAGGGGTTCAGAGCCAGGGATATCAGGGGTTCAGATCCAGGGGTATCAGGGATTCAGAGCCAGGGATATCAGGGGTTCGGATCCAGGGATATCAGGGGTTCGGAGCCAGGGATATCAGGGGTTCAGATCCAGGGATATCAGGGGTTCAGAACCAGGGATTTTGGCTGATCCTGAGTAACAGCGGGAGAATCCCTTGGAAATCTGGGAGCAGGGATGGGCTCCTTCCAGGGAATGTGCTTGGGAAAACGGCATTTCCCATTGTTTGGGGCCTATCTTGGCTAGGATTTGTGGGATTTTTATGCAGAACTACTTATTATTTTAATTTTTATTATTTAATTATTTTATCATCTATATAGTTTATATTATTTTAATTTATATTATTTTAATTTAAATTTTATTTTTATTCCTTTCTTATTTTTATTTTTATTCTTGTTATTTATTTAACCCTAACCATATATTTATATTTATATTTATATATTTATGTATATTATATGTTTATATGTTTATATATGTATATAATTGATTATATACTTTAATAATAGTTTAATATATTTTAATATATAAATATAGTTTCATAATTTAGAATAATTTTAATAATAGTTTAATATATTTTAATATATAAATATAGTTTAATAATTTTAAGTTTTTATTTTGATTTTTATTGTTATTTTAATTGTTATTTTAGTTTTAGTTTTTACATTTTTAACATGGGTTGAATTCTGAGGACGAGCATTATCATTCCTTCCTTCTACCCAGCTTCAAACCATTCCCTTTTCCTGATTTCTGGAGATCTGTGGGATTGATCCGAGCAACAGGGAACGAGTCCAAGGGGAAAACCCCATCCAGCACCTCCTTAATCCAAACCTCTCTCAACAGTGCAGAATTCCAGAGCGCTTTTCCTTGGAAAGGACCCCAAGGGTGATCCCATTCCAACCCCGACACCTTCCCCCATCCCAGGCTGCTCCAGCCCCATCCAACCTTTCTGAGGACACTTCCAGGGATCAGGGGTGCACATGGAATGGGGAATTCTCTCCAGCTGTGCCAGAAAAGATTCCCAATCCCCCAAAGATCGGGATTGGGATTTTTGGGATCATCCCAAAAGCAGAGGGAAGTTCAGCACCACCCAAACAGCCTGAGCAGGCCAGGGCTGGGACTGCAACCAAGAAAAAGTGGGAATGGTCCCTTCTCCCACATGGATCTGCTTCCCTGAGCTCAGCCCGCTGCAGCCTGGCAGCTGCTTCCCAAAAAAATGGGATATTCTGGTCCCAAGCCCTGCAGGAGGCTGCTGGATTATAATGATTGATAATTAATCCATGGATTGATTAATCAGAATATCTGCTCCAGTGATACAGGGATGGATGTGGAACGGGGAATTCTCTCCAGCTGTGCCAGAAAAGATTCCCAATCCCCCAGAGATCGGGATTGGAATTTTTGGGATCATTCCAAAAGCAGAGGGAAGTTCAGGAATCACCCAAACACCCTGAGCAGGCCAGGGCAGCCAAGAAAAAAAACGGGAATGGTTCCTTTTCCCACCCTTCTCCCACATGGATCTGCTTCCCTGAGCTCAGCCCGCTGCAGCCTGGCAGCTGCTTCCCAAAAAAATGGGATATTCTGGTCCCAAGCCCTGCAGGAGGCTGCTGGATTGTAATTATTGATAATTAACCCTTGGATTGATTAATCAGGATATCTGCTGCAGTGACAGCAGGGCTGGGATCTCCCAGGCTGAGCAAGAGGAGGAAACAAGGGGAAAATAAAAAGGGTTGGAAGAACAAAACCTTGGAGGTTTTGGCTCTGTGAATCGCAGGATTAGGTTGGAAAGATCTTTCAGATCCTAAAATCCAACCTTTTAGGACATGGGGAGACTTTCCCTCTGCCAGCACCTCCCAAATTAAAACCATTCCCACATTTTCCCCTTCTCCCAAACTCTGCCGGTGTCAGACCTGACTTTCAAAGCTCCTTTTGCCCCAAACCTTCCCCAAACCCGCCCTGCAGAGCTCTCCGCCTTAGGCCAGGCTTAATTCCTTAATCCTGGGGCTAAAGAGCAGAATTATCCCAGATTCCCACCCTCACCCCGCTGGATTTCAGGCCCTCCATCCAGGTGGAATTCCACCCGTCGCCAGGCAGGTGTTACTGGGCCATTCCAGGGAAATGTTGGGAAGGTTTCTCTGGATTGTCCGGAGAGCCGGAACAAAGCCGAGCCTTGCCCAAGTCTGGCCCTAAACCCCCAGGTTTGGGAAGTTGATCCCAGAGGGATTTGAGCCTCAGGGAAGAAGGCCCTGACTTCCCAGACTTTTCTCTCCTTCCCAGAGATTTTTCCTGCTGCTGGATTTCCCTCCCTGCTTGGAATGCAGGGGCAGCCAAGGCTGCTGCAGAGGGATCCAGCTCCAGCTCCCAATCCTGGGATATTCCAGACATATCCCAGATCCCAATTCTGGGATATTCCAGACATATCCCAACTCCCAATCCTGGGATATTCCAGGGATCAGATCCAGATGCCAGTTCTGGGATATCCCAGACATATCCCAGCTCCCAGTTCTGGGATATTCCAGGGATCAGATCCAGCTCCCAATCCTGGGATATCCCAGACATATCCCAGATCCCAGTCCTGGGATATTCCAGGGATCAGATCCAGATCCCAGTTCTGGGATATTCCAGGGCTCAAATCCCAATCCTGGGATATTCCAGGGACCAGATCCAGCTCCCTGTCCTGGGATATCCCAAGGATCCGGATCCAGCTCCCAATCCTGGGATATCCCATGGACCTAGATCCCAGTCCTGGGATATCACAGGGATTCAGCTCTCAATCCTGGGATATTCCAGGGCTCAGATCCCAATCCTGGGTTATCCCAGGGGTCCAGATCCCAATCCTGGGATATCCCATGGACCCAGATCCCAATCCTGGGATATTCCAGGGATCCAGATCCAGCTCCCAATCCTGGGATATCCCAGGGACCAGCTCCCAATCCTGGGATATCCCAGGGATCCAGATCCCAGTCCTGGGATATCCCAGAGCTCAGCTCCCAATCCTGGGATATCCCAAGGATCAGACCCATATCCCAGTCCTGGGATATCCCAGAAATTATTTCCCAGCCCCGCTCCAGAACAATTCCCTCAAAAAGCGCCTTGGGCACGATTCCTGCCGGCTCCAAGGGGAATTCCGGGAATGCCAGCGCCGGCTTTGGGACAATCCTGGCTCTGCCCCACCCGGGCACCCCGGAGCTGCAGAGATCCCGGCGATCCCGGCCCGCATTCCCAAGGCTCAGCCGGGAATTGTGCCCTGGAGCCGCCTCTGGCTGCGGGAATCTCCCGATCCAAGCCCGCGGCTGAGCCCGGCTCTGCTGTGCCCGCGGGAAAAGCTCGGGAGCGCTTTAAGCTCAGCCCAGAGCCTGGATTAAACCCCTGCATCCCCATCCATCCTTGGGTTTTTCCTCGCTGCTCCTAGGAAAGGGAAAATTTACGGCGGCAGCTCCCTCAGAGCCGAGTATCAAACATGTTTATGGCCCTCCCATAAACAACAACAGCAACAACAATGCACTTTGTAATAAATAACAACAACATTTATAATAAATATTAATAACGCTTTTTATAGTAATAAATAATAATAACCAATTTTAGAACAAATCCGTAAAATCTCTCCCTGCTGTCCACCCTGGATCCCAACCCCTCTTTCCAAAGTCCCTTTAAAATTCCATTTAGCTGGGAAAAGAAGCGACGAGTCCAGCAGAACCCAGGCTTTAGGGGATTCCTGGACAGGGCTGACATTGTCCTGCCTGGGGGGGACACTCGGGATCTCTGCAGCTCCCGGACTGCCAGGATGGATTCAGGAACCCCCTGGGAATTCCTTTTGCTGTCAAGAGCAGTTGGGAAAGCAAGGGAAGGGTCTAAAACAGGGATTTAAGCCTGGCCTAACTAAACCAAGCAGGGTTTGGAGCGGCAGGACCTGAAAGCAGCAAAACTCCGAGTTGGGAAGGATCCATGGGATCAGCAAATCCAGGTCCAGGAGGGGCTTTAGGGAATCTCTTGTGCTTTCCCAGCAAATCCCATGGATTTCTCAGCACTCTGGGATTTGGGAAGAGCTCATTCCCAATTTTTGCCAGGTCCAGCTCGCCCTGAGCTGGTGCTGGGGACATGGGGGCACCTCCCAGCTCATCCCTTGGGATGGAACGGATCTCTTGGGATGGGGGATCCCAAAGAAATCCCACCGTGAATTCCTGATACTGGGAGATACTGGGAGAGGGGAGTGAGCTGGGAATGGGAATAATGGGAATAATGGGAATGGGAATAAGGGGAATAGGAATGGGAACAGGAATGGGAAGAATGGGAAGATTGGGAAGAAGGGAATAGGAACAGGAATGGGAAGAGGAATGGGAATGGGAATAATGGGAGTAATGGAAGTAATGGGAATAATGGGAATAATGGGAATGGGAACAGGAATGGGAGTAATGGGAATGGGAATAATGGGAGTGGGAATAGTGGGAATGGGAACAGGAACAGGAATAATGGGAATGGGAATGGGAACAGGAATGAGAATAATGGGAATAATGGGAATAATGGGAATGGGAACAGGAATGAGAATAATGGGAATAATGGGAATAATGGAACTGGGAGATGCAGCCTTGCCCAGGGTTTTTTTGCATCCTGAAATTTCCCCAGCTCCAGCCTGGCTGGTTCCCAATCCTGATTTTCCCAGTCCCAGAGCAGCAGGAATTGCAGGAATCCTGGAGCAGGGGGCAGCAGGTGCTGCAGGACCTGGACACAGCCCCAGAGTCAGGAGATGCTGATCCAGCCCTGGAGTTTGGGAAAAGCCTCATCCATCCCTGGAATCCCAACAAATCTCCAAGCGGTTCTCCTGATTTCCCCAATTTTCTTTGGATTTTGGGAGGTTTCACCAGACATTGAGCAGGGATGGGCTCACACAGGGATGGTTTTCCAAGGGGCTGTTCCGTCTCATTTAGTGAGGAGAAATTTCCCCTCTGGAAAAGCTGGAAAACCCCCCCAGCTCTGCACAAGATTCCAAACTACCAAATCCAGGGATAAGGCCCAGGCTGGTGGATCCTGGAGGGTCGGGAAGGACCTGACTGGAGACAGAGCGATCCTGATCCCAAATCCCAAATCCCAAATCCCATTTCCATCCCTCCTGGAGAGCAGATCCCACTTCCCATGGGTGTCCTGGCTCCCTCCTGGAAAACGCTGGGAAATGGGAGCAGCAGGGAGGATCCCAGGGATGGGGAAAGCCAGGAGAGCTCCTGTCACAGGGAATCCCAGCACTGGCTCCACATCCAGGGGCTGATTCCTGAGGAAATGTCCCTTCCCTGCTTCCTGGAGCTTTTGGAGCTGCAGGTCTCACACCATTTCCATCCAGTTTGGATGGATTTATCCCAGTTTTCCAGCCCTGGAAATCCTGGTGTGTGCAGGAAGGGGTGGAAAGTGCCAAGGAGCAAAGGGTTCCTACAAGTTCTCTGTTTTTCCCAAATTTAATTCCGAAGGAGAGGCTCAGTTTCATTGGGATTTGCAGGGAAAGGAGAATTGGGAATGAAATTGGCTTGGAGGGGGTGGAGAGGGAGGGAAGGGAAAGGGAGGAGGAAGAGGGAGAAGAGGAAGGGAAAGGGAAAGGAAGAAGGAAAAGAGGAAGGGAAGCAAAAGGGAAAGGTGGAGGAGAGGGGAAAAGGGAAGGGAAAGAGGAAGGGAAAGGGAAGGGAAAGAGGAAGGGAAAGGGAAGGGAAAAAGTGAAGGGAAAGGAAAAGGAAGAAATGAAAAGGAAAAAAATGAAAGGAAAAGGAATAGGGAAAAATAAGAAAAGAAAAAGAGAAAAAATGAAAGAGAAATTAAAAAAAAATAAAAGCAGAATAAAAATTAAAAAAGAAAAAAAAAAAGAAATAAAAATGTGAAAAAGGAAGCCAAGTTGTTCTTTCTCCACAGGCAGATCCCGAATCCTGCCCCAGACGCTGTCCCAGATCCCTGTCAAAGCTCGCACGTCCTGCCCGCAGCTTCCCAAGCGATCCCAACTCCCGGGAAGCAGCACAGACATTTTCACTGCGGCGCCAGCGGATCCCAACACCCCCAAAACAGCTTTTTAATCCTTCACCCCCTCGTTTATCCCTCCTGGCGGCAGGATCCGAGCGGATCCTCCGGGAAAAAACCACGGGGAAAAGAAAAAGACGGAAAAATAAAGGAAAAAAGGGGGACTCACCAGCGCGTAGACGGAGCTGAGCACGGAGCAGCAGAGGATCAAACCCAGGCTGGGATACACCAGATATGATCCCATATCCAAGGGGCTGCTTCCAGCATCCAGCCCCGCGCAGGGAAGCGGGAGGAGGAGGCGAGCTCGGAATTCCAGCGGCGCGGGTTTCTCCTCGCCCTCCCGGATCCGCGAAAGGGAATTTGTTCCTCCGGCTCCCCAGCTTTTCAGCCCGAGAGGCACATGACGAGAGATCCCGGGGCTTTTCCTCGTTTTCTCATGGCTGGAGTGGCGGGCAGCTCCCGAAATCCCGCGGCGGAGCCCATGGATGGGGAGAGGCGGCGGGGGCGCTCAGCGCCGCGGCTCCCGGTGCCGCGGGATCATCTGGGACAGGGCTGGGGAATCGCATCCATACGGGCCCGGCTGCGCCTCGCGATCCCGGCTCGCCGCGGCTCCGGGAAGTTCAAATCATTTCTTTGTCAAACGCAAACACGGAGAGGGCAGCGGGAGAGGGAGGGAAGGAGGGAAGGAGGGAGGGAAGGAGGGAGGGAGCAGGGAGAGGGCTGGAAGGGGTGGGAGATGCCAGAGGGAGGGGGAACCTTTAACCACCGCTTTATTTTTAGCCGCAGTAATTTTATCTTTTCGCTCGCCGAGGGGACAAAAAACCCCAAACTCTCCCCCTCACGCTCTCCGTCTCTTTTATTTTTTTGGGGGGAGTTTGCGCTTTTTTTGTCCTTTTTTTTTCTTTTTTTTCTTTTTTTTTTTTTGCCTCTCCTTGTCTCTGCCGCACGCAAACAAATCCCAAATTTCCCCAAAGCCCCAAAAGTTGGGAATGTTTTCCCTGCGCAGTTGCCTTTGGGGCAGCGGCGGCGCTGGGGGGGTTTTGCTTGGCTGTCCCGCAAAGCTGGTTCTGCCAGACACGGAATTAGGGAAAAAAATCGGGAATTTTGGGCTTCTCTCTCCCTCTCTCTGCCTCCAAGGAGCTGCAGTTTGGAAAAGCCGATTGCAAACGTGGGGCTGAAAATTCCCGTCCCCTCCTTCCACCCCTTTCCCGTCATTTATTTTAGGGGTTTTGGAGTTTTTTTTAAAAATTTATCCCCCCCGGAGCAAAAGCGCTTTGCCCTCACTCCGAAATTCCCTGAAATCCTCGGGATTTGGGGTTATTTTTATTTTGGGAATGATTTTTTTTTTTTTTTCCACCCACATGGGCGCAGAGTTCTCCGGGAGATCCCAGGATCCCTGAAAACCGGGAAAAGGCTTTGGAGCTGCCGGGATTGGCCCAAGCTGAGCCTCCCCCGATCCCATCCCGCTGCTCCCGCCTTCTCCCAGCCTGGATTTCTCCAGCATTCCCAACTTCCAGGGCTGGGATATCACTCCCAGCTCAGCCGGGAGCTTTCATTCATAAAACTCCGCTGCGGGAAAAAAAAAATTAAAAAAAAATTAAGAAATTCCAACCCACCCGCTCTTCCCCCAGAGCGAGCTGTGGAATGGGGCGGGGGGGGAATTATTTGGGAATTGCGGCGGGATCCAGCGTTCCCGGCTCGTTTTTCCCCGCTGGGAGGAGGAGAAGCGAGGCTGGGAAAGGGTTACAGACCCTGCCAGGGATGCACCACGCGGGCAAGCACAGAGAGGCGCCGGGCTCGGGGCTGACTCACTCCGCTTCAAAAATCAAACTCGGAGGGATCTTTTTTGTTGTCGTGTTTTGTTTTGTTTTTTCCCCTCCCCCCCACCCTTTTCCTCCCCTTTATTTCCCGCTTTTTTCTCGCCGATATTTAGGAGCTGAGGAGCGAAAAATTCCGATCTCTCCTCTCTCGGGGAGCAGACGGTAAAAACATCAAAATTTCGCTGCGAGCATTTTCTGGGTTATTTTTTTTTTTTTTTTTTTTTTGGAGAGCCGAAAAAAAAAAAAAAAGAAAAGCGACAGAGAGCGAAAAAAAAAAATTAAAAAAAAAATAAAAAGAAACCCCAAACTCTCTGCTTGCTCGGGTTGGGTTTTTTTTTTTTTTTAATTCCCGTTTTTTTTTTTTTTTCCCCAGCTCCATGGCCGTGAATGGGAGCCTTGAGCTGGGTTTATGAAAGGCTCTTTCCAAGCGAAGGTAGAGTTGGGCTTCCTGTGAGAGGGAGCGAGGGGAAGGGATAAAAAAAGGGCCGCTCTTGGTGCGATCCCTGCCTCCTCCTCTTCCTCCGCCTCCTGCTCCGCCTTCCCCGGGCCCGGAATCCCAAAGGATCTCCCGGGCTGCGGGGGGATCGCGCCGGGGTGAAGCCCCCAATTCCCGATGGGGATTGCAGAGGATCCAGGGCACAGGGGCTGGGAATGAAGGGGGGAGGGGCTCTGAATTCACCCTATCGCATCCCATGGATCCCATGGATCCCATCCCACTGCATCCCATGGCATCCCATCCCATGGCATCCCATGGATCCCATCCCATTGCATCCCATGGCATCCCATCCCATGGATCCCATCCCATGGATCCCATCCCACTGCATCCCACTGTATTCCATTGCATCTCATCCCATGGATCCCATCCCATTGCATCCCATCCCATCCTATCCCATCCCATCCCATCCCATTCTATCCCACTGCATCCCATTGCATCCCATGGATCCCATCCCACCCCATCCCATCCCATGGATCCCATTGCATCCCATTGCATCCCATGCCATCCCATGGACCCCATCCCATTGCATCCCATTGCATCCCATTGCATCCCATTGCATCCCATCCCATCCCATCCCATCCCATCCCATCCCATCCCATCCCATCCCATCCCATCTCATCCCATCCCATCCCATCCCATCCCATTGCATCCCATCCCATTGCATCCCATCCCATCGCATCCCATCCCATTCCATCCCATGGATCCCATCCCATCCCATGGATCCCATCCCATCCCATTTCAGAGGGATTTCAGAGCAGTGCCCCCACACTCCTCCCACCCCATTCCCATTCCAGCTGGATCCCAAACCTGCTTTTCCAGGTTTGGAAAATAACAATTCCAACGTTATTCATTAGGGAGAGCGGGGGAGGTTGAGGGGAATTTGGGAATTTCTGGGCCGCTATTCCCACCTCAGCTGGAGATTTTGTGGGATCTGGCTGCTTTTCCCACTGAGGGAGACCTGGGATTGGGGAAATCCTTGCCAGGGATTCCCAGGATCTCGTGGGTTTAGGGACACAGGGATCCACGGGCCTTGGGAAAAGGAGGGGAAATCTCCCCTGCAGCATTCCAGGGGCTCTGTGGTGGAAGCTTCCTTGGAGAGGGGGAAAGCAGGGAAAATCTCATTTTCAGGTTTACAGACATTAAAAATGAGGATTTTATAGGGGCCTTGTCCAGAGATTCCAGTGCCAGGAGAGGATGGGAATTAAGTGGGATCTGGGGTGGTTTGGGAATGGCCACATCCAGGTTTGTGGTGTTCTGTCCGTGTCCAGTTCCTGGTGTCCAGGGCTTGATCCAGGAATGCCTCTGATCCTGTTTGGTTTTCTACATATTTTCTAATTTAGAGAAAATTTATTTTTTAGAGACACTTTATTATTTATTTATTGATTTATTTGTTTGTTTATATGCTTACTTGCCATTTATTTTTATTATTTATTTATGCTTTATCTGTTTCAAATTTATTCCTTTACAAGTTATTTCTTTCGAATTTATTTATTTAAACTTCCTTTATTATTTCCACATTTACATTTGTTTTATTGCCACCCCATATTCAAGGGATTAAAGGGAGATAACCCTGAACTGCTGGAGCTGCACAAGGAAATGGTTCCCAGCTTAACCCTTCCGCAAGAAGGGAATTTTCCCAGTTTAACCCTGGCATAAAACTGGGAATTTTTCCAGTTTAACCCTGGCATAAAACTGGGAATTTTCCCAGTTTAACCCTGGCATAAAGCTGGGAATTTTCCCAGTTTAACCCTGGCATAAAGCTGGGAATTTTCCCAGTTTAACCCTGGCATAAAACTGGGAATTTTCCCAGTTTAACCCTGGCATAAAACTGGGAATTTTTCCCAGTTTAACCCTGGCATAAAACTGGGAATTTTTCCTGTTTAACCCTGGCATAAGGAGGGAATTTTCCCCCAGCTTAACCCTCGCACAAGAAGGGAATTTTTCCCAGTTTAACCCTGGTGAAAACGGGAAATTTTCCCAGTTTAATCCTGGCATGAAACTGGGAATTTTCCTAATTTAACCCTGGCAAAAAAGAGAATTTTTCCCAGTTTAAACCTGGCAAAAAACTGGGAAATTTTCCCAGTTTAACCCTGGCATAAAACTGGACATTTTCCCCATTTAACCCTTGCACAAGAAGGGAATTTTCCCAGTTTAACCTTGACAAAAAAGGGAATTTTTCCCATTTTAATGCTGGCACCAGAAGCTCTCCTGGGATATCTGCCCCTGACTCCAAGACTGAGAAATTCCGGATCCCTTTTATCCACAAAAATCCAAACTCACTCCTCAGGCTCCTTAGATCCAAAGTCCCCTCCTGCCAGATCCAGCAGCCAGGGAATGATTAATTCCCCATTTCCTCCTGGAAAAATGGGAATTGCAGGGCCTGGAGTGGGATGAGCTTCAAATCCAGTCCCGCCAAATGGATTCTTGCAGGGAATCCTTTTCCCAAACACCAAGAGTGAGGGAGGGTGGACAATTCCCACTGTTCTCTTGGATCCTTGGGAATTAGGGTTTGATTCCCAGATCTGCATCATTCCTGTGGACTTCTGCCAGTGCTGGGGATGAGCTCAGATCCAGAGGAAGGATCCACCCTGCTCATCCCATTCCCTGTGCTTTGGGAAGAGCGGGAATGCAGGCCCAGGCCTGGGGAGGGGCTGAGAGCTTCCCTATAATCCCAGGGAATCCCATCCCAGTTCCAGAGGGGCCACGTGAGCGTCTCCACATCCACATGATCCCAAAGAGCCTCTCCGGCTTTTCCCCACATCAAAGGATCACGAGGGGCAGAAATTCCGGCCCCGCACCCAGAAACTTTCCCTTGGAAACTCAGATTTATTCCAGGAGCAGCCCCAGCCCCCACTGCTGGAATTTGGGATGCTCCAAGGATTCTGGCTCCTCCCATCATCCCAAAGCTGCTTCCAAGAGGGATTTTTCCCTCTCTGCAGCCTTTGGAGGGCAAAGGGAATTCTTCAGTGCATCCCAGTTTTGTTTGGGATGATGCAGCCAAGTGTGGGAGGTCTTTCCCTGGAATTCTTCCCTCTGGAGAGCTCCATTCCCTGTCCGAGCCTTGCATCCCTCTCAGAGGGAGTTCAGACCCTTTTGTTTTGCTTCCCTTTCTGATTGTATCCATGAGCAGGGATCTAAGGGAGTGGGCAGGAATGTGGGATAAAAGGAGCGTTTGTAACGCTGTTGTTTTATGGAGCCCCTTGGGAATGGCAGGGCTTGGAATGTTTCTCCAACAGCTTCAAATGAACCTTTCCAAATGTTTGGATGCTTCCACTGTTGGAAACCAGTATCCTGAGAAAAAAAGGAAAAAGGGGATGATCCATTTAAACTGCTGGAATGTGGGCCAGGAATGGTCACTTTTAGGAATCAGCTCCGTACTGGGCAGAATTTTTATGCAATTTAAGGATAAAATTCTCCTTTCCATGGATTTTTAAATTGTTTTCCAGCTGGGGGAGCATTTGCCTCCTGTGGGAGTTGAAATTCCCGTTCTGGATAAAAACATCTTCTGTCCTCTCTCTCCTGGTCACCAAAGTGACAAAGGGCAGGGAGAGAGGGGATATTGGGAAGCAATTCCTAAATAATTTATTACTTAGAGACTGAGTCCAGCTGGGAGGCTGGAGAAGGACTGGGATGGAATTCCCAGAGAAACTGTGGCTGCCCCTGGATCCCTGGGAGTGTCCAAGGAAAGGCTGGATCTTGTCCAAGGGCTTGGGGCACCCTGGGATTGTGGAAGATGCTCATGGCAGGGGTGGATTAGGATCATCCTTAAGTTCCCTTCCATCCCAAACTTTCCGGAATTCCATGGCAAACAGAACTTCCTCATCTTGGTGGAGAAGAGATCCAAGGATGAAAAATTCCATCCCTGCTCCCCTTCCCTTGTCTCACAGCTCCAACCACTGGGAAATCACCCAAAATATGGGAAAAATTCCCCTTTTCTGGTTCCGTTGTCATTTCCTTGCTGGTCCTCACTCTGACTTTCACCAACAGCATTCCTGACTCTGGGAACAGGGAATTCCCTGCAAAAATGGGGCAGGATGAAGGAAATTCCCGTGTGTTTCTCATCCAGCCTGGGAAAACTTCCAGTGAATCCTCCTGGAGAGGTGGAGTGGGAATTCAAACTCCTAAAACCCTTCCCAGAGTTGCCTTTGCTTTCCAGCATTTTTGTTGTCTGGACTGGGAGAAGAGAAACCTGAGGAATGTGGGGTTGAGGAGGGTTTGAGGTCAGGGATCATCTTCTGGAATCATGGAATGGTTTGGGTGGGAATGGGCCTTAAGGATGATCCCATTCCATGGGCAGGGACACCTCCCACTATCCCAGGTTGCTCCGAGCCCTGTCCAGCCTGGCCTGGGCCACTTCCAGTGGATCATTCCTTCCTCCCTGCTTCCTTCCTTCTTTGATTTTCCGGCTCCATCTTCCAAAACAGTTGGAATTCATCCATTTCATTGGAATAATTTATCCAATTTCTCGGGAATTTGCAGCACCGTGAGCTGCGAGGTTTTACCCTTCCCCATTGTTGCTGTCCCTACTGCTCATCCCAGTTTCTCCATTCCAGGGATTTCTCCACAACCTAATAAGAAAAGGAATGCCCGGAGCCTCCACATTTTTCTCCAGACTGGAAAAGTCTTTTATTCCCTCTTTTTAAAATTATTTTCCCTTTCCCCCTCCCCTGCTTCGATGTCCCTGTCCTCACTCAAATTATTCTTCTTTCCCTTTTCCCAAACTCTGGCCGGGATCCACAGAAAAACTCCAGAGGTGAGCAGGAAAACCCCTTGGGAATTGTCAGGAACTGAAACAATTTGGGAAAACTCCTCAGGAGCCGAGTGCCAGCCTGGGATGAAGGAATGGGAGCGTTTTTCCAGTGGGAGAAGCTCTGATTAGGGGATTATCCCTGGAGCGAGGTTGGTCCCAGCCAAGGAGCCCTTTCCTGCCTGCCCGGGAATCAGGCTTGGAAAAAAGTGGGATAGAGCCTCAGCAGGATCATCCTGGAGCTCAAACAGCTGGAGAAGCCTGTAGAGAGCCGGGGATCTGACTCCAGACTTCTCTGGGAATCTGGGAATGGGGATTCTCTGGGATGGGCCAGGTTTTCCCATTCCAACAGCACCAAACGCAGCCTTGGGAGCTGCCGGGACACTTTGGCTGTGTCCAGTTGCTCCTTTGCGAGAAATCCCCATTTTTTTCATGGGCAATCCCAATTTTCTGATGAGCAACACCAATTTTTTGATGATCAATCCCAATTTTTCAATGAGGCATCCCAATTTTTTTGATAAGCAATCCCCATGTTTTGACGAGCAATCCCAATTTTCTGATCAGCAATCCCAATTTTCTGATGAGCAATCCCAATTTTTTGATGACTAATCCAAATTTTTTGACCATCAATCCCAATTTTCTGATGAGCAACACCAATTTTTTGATGACTAATCCAAATTTTTTGACCATCAATCCCAATTTTTCAATGAGCAATCCCAATTTTTTGATGACTAATCCAAATCTTTTGACCATCAATCCCAATTTTCTGATGAGCAATCCCAATTTTTTGATCAACAATCCCAATTTTTTGATGACTAATCCAAATCTTTTGACCATCAATCCCAATTTTTCAACAAGCAATCCAAATTTTAAACGAGCAATCCCAATTTTTTGACAAGTAATCCCAATTTTTTTATGAGCAATCCCCATTTTTTGACGACAAATCCCAATTTTTTGATGGCGGATCCTGATTTTTTTCAATCCCAGACACAAGGATGAGCTCCCAGGGGCTGGGAATGCTCCGATCCAGGAGGAAAAGCAGGATGGAAGCAGCTGGAATCACCCCCGCCCCAACCGCTGACTCCGATCAGGGGATGACGAGGGACGGGATTTATTCTTCACCGTTTGAGCTCGGAACCTGTTCCCTGGGATCATAAACCGGGATTTACTGCCTGGCCCTGATAAAGCTGCGCTTATCCGTTGGGCTGAGCCTGTGGGGAGCACGTGAGGCGCGTCCCGAGCCGCTTCCAGGGCAGTTTTCCCGGGAGTTCAGAGTCCGCCGGAGCTCCGATAAGCATTCCAAGGGGACGGCCCCAAACCTGCCGGGGCTACCGGGGCCAACGAGGGCCCTTTATGGGGCTGGAGCGTGGGATGGCAGCTTCATCCCATTCCCAAACATTCCACGAAGATCCACAACCTCTGTCCTGGCAGATCTGCTTCTCCAACCCTGGAAAAATCAGTCCTGGAGAAGGCATGGCCAGCCCTGGGTGGTTTTGGGTTGTCGGGTTCCGTCCTGGTTTGGGGAAAGCTTTTCAAGCTGGAAAAGGACCTGTGAAAATCGTGGAAAAATGATTTTCATGGAAAACGCCACAGGGAAATGGGGATTTGGGACTTTTCCTGATAAAGGGTTGGAAACCCAGCACACTGAAAATTCCAAGAGTGGGAAGCACAAGGAGGAGGCGGCTCCTCCCAGGTGGGTGCTGGAGCCGAGGAGCTCCTTGCGCAGGATTTTGTTTGTGTGGATTCCGACTGGGATTAGTTGGGGAGAAAAACATTCCAGGCTTTCAAAACCTGGTGAAATGTCTGTGCCCTGGGAGGTCCCTGAGTTTGGAGTTGTTGGGGAGGCTGGGGAATTTCATGGAAAAACATCGGATGTTCCCACTGTTCTCATGGTCGTGACTTCCAGGAGTTACCAGCCCGTTGTTCCCTTGTTGTCCATCACCAGTGCTGCTGGAGACAGGAGATTCCAGAGGGTGGAATTTCCATCCGAGATGGATCAGCAGTTCTGGGGTAAAACAAAAACAAATCAGGAAAAAAGGGATTTTCCGGGTAGAAAACTCCCCCCGGCCAAGCTCAGTCCTCTATGAAATTCCAGAACTGTGAGCAGGGAATGCTCCTGATTTTCCAAGCCCATGGAGCATCCACAGTCCCTGTGGGTCCCACTGGCTGCTTTCCTGGGAATTCAGGGCTCCCAGAGGTGGAATATCCTGGAAATATTAAAATACCAGGGCTCATCCCTCTGTTTTCTCTCCCAGTTGTTTGGCGGGATCAGTCTGAACCTGGCTCTGGAAATCTCAGCGTTAAATTCTCCACAAATCCTTGGGATGGTTTTTCCAGGTGTTCTGGGATTCATGGAGCTGGGTTAGGTTGCTGGAGGATCTCCTGATTATCCCAGATTTCCCTCTTGGAGTGGGACAGAACAATTTGAAGCTCATCCCATCCAACCCCTCTGGAACGGGCAGGGACACCTCCCACTATTCCAAATTTCTCCAAGTCTGTCCAGCCTGGCCTTGGACACTTCCAGGGATCCAGGGGCAGCCACAGCTGCTCTGGGAATTCCATCCCAGCCAGGAATTCCCAATTCCCAAGATCCCATCCATCCCTCTGGCAGTGGGAGCCATTCCCTGTGTCCTTCAGGCCATTCTGCTCTCCTTTTCCCAGATCCGTGGAAGTTCAGATGCCCACATAAGACAGTGGGAATATCCGGCTGTGCGTCCATGGCCGTGAATCTCATTTTCCATATACAGAGCCAAGGATGAGCTGGGAAAAATCAAGGAAAACTCCAAACCCCAAAGAGGGCTACGGCTTCAATCCGTGATTTTTCCTTCAGCAGAGGTTTGAGCCTGAGCATCCCACAATTCATTTTATCAGGGATAAAATCCATGATTCCAGTTTAAATGTCCTCTCCGTCCATCTTCCAGCTCCTCCAAACTGATTTATTTGAGCAGGTTCCTCCCATTTATAGCTTAAAAGTCTATTTTTAACCAAGAAACTCCACAGGTTTTTCTAGGAAAGCTCCAAACCAACTCCTATCAAGGATTTGTAGAAATTTAGGAGCCTCAAGAGGTTCCAAGTATCCGTCACTTCCCAACTTTTCGAAGTCAAGAGTTGGGGGAGAAAAGATTTATTTTATTATATCCTATTAAAATGGAATTAAATTATTCAGCATTCCCTGCTGCTCTTATATTCCTATTTTTACATTTTCCACTCTTTTAAGGATTTGTATGAAAAAGAAGCTGCAATTCCTAAATTTTTTTTGGGGTGAAAACAGGCTTTAATAGAAAATAATTAATTTTTCCTTCTTTTTACAGGAATGGAAATATTTTTAAATAATTTTAAATCATTCTGATATTTCCTTTTAATATATATTTTTATATTCCCATTTTTTCCGCCCATGGCAACTGGGAATTGGGATTTTTCTTAAACTCCAGATGGAATTTAGAGGGATCCCTGCGCTTCCACACTTCCATGAACTGTGGAAAGGCCATCTATAAAATACTCTGGGATCTGGGATGGTTTCACTCCATAAAATTTTTTGCTGCCTAAGGAAAAGCTGGAAGTTGGCTCCTGCACGTTCCAACAACTCAGCCAAGCAAAAGGATAAAGGAGCAGAATGGGAATAAAAAAAAAAAGGAGAAAGGAAGAAAAAAAATCCACCCCAGCCTTTGGAACATTTGCTTTTTGCCAGGATTTCAGGAATTTTCACTGCAGGAATGTTTTCCAACTTGTCCAGTAAAATCCTTAGTTTTAAACGGTGCTGCTTTAGCGGGAATGGGTGGCAAAGGAAATTTGGGATGATAATAAAGTTCCCAGCTCAGGAATTTTTATTTCAGCATCCAGGTAGTCAGAAACAAGGTCTTATCTAGGGAAAAAATTTGGATCTTTGCATCCAAAATGTCTTTGCAGGGATGACTTTGGATGCTTTGGGATTCCTCTCCATGTGTAGGACTGGGAAAAGAATAAATCCACGGATTAAAGTGGATGGATCAATTTCCATGTTGAGGGTTAGGAGAGATGCAGGTGGGGATGGAATTACGGAATTCCAGGATCCAGGAGGCTGGGAAAGATCTCCGGGATCATCGAGTCCAAGCTGTGCCTGATCCCACCGGAGCCTCCAGTGCCACATCCAGGAATTCCTGGGACACCTCCAGGGGTGGGGACTCCAAACCTCCCTGGGCAGCCCCTGCCAAGGCCTGAGCCCCCTTTCCATGGGGAAATTCCTGCTGGTGTCCAACCTGAGCCTCCCTCAGATGTACTGGAACTGGGAGTGGATTGCTTCCCAAAAATCCTGAGGGGTTTGGGATTAAACCCCAGGCAAATCCTCTCCTGGAGTTCCTCAATTCAGCTGGAGAGTTTTGGCAGGGCCGAGGGAGGGCCTGGAGGGTGTGGAGGAGGAATGGAGCTGGGAGAATCAGCTTTTGCATCCAGAGAATCCTAAAATCACTGAGGCTGGGAAAGATCTCCGGGATCATCGACTCCAAGCTGTGCCTGATCCCACGAGAGCCTCCAGTGCCACATCCGGGAATTCCTGGGACACCTCCAGGGGTGGGGAATCCAAACCTCCCTGGGCAGTTTCAATGCCTCACCACGCTTTCCATGGGGAAATGATCCCAAATATCCAATCCAACCCTTCCCTGGAACAACCTCAGGCCATTCCCTCTCCTCCTGTCCCTGTTCCCTGGGAGCAGATCCCAATTCCCTCTGGCTGCCCCCTCCTGTCCCAGAAGGTGCCCCTGGAGTTCCTTTTCTCCAGGATGAACATTCCCAGATCCCTCATCAACACCATCAAGTCCATCCCGGTTATTTTTAATATGAAATTGAATTATTTTATTCCATGTGTTTTATCCCTGGGGTTTCCAGGCCTCCCAGTCCCTGCCCCAGGAACTTTTGACCCTGTTGCTCAATTTTAAATAAATTTCCCAGAAGGATGAAAGTCCCGTAAATATTTTGTGTAAATTCTGTCAAAATCAATTGTGAGAGTGGAGGGAAAATTCCAGGGGGAAAAAAATCCTCCTAAACGAGAGGCTGCAGTGGAAAATCAGTCACCAAAATTATGGGATGGAAATGCAAGGGATAAAGAGGGAAAGGGAAAGGGAAAGGGAAAGGGAAAGGGAAAGGGAAAGGGAAAGGGAAAGGGAAAGGGAAAGGGAAAGGGAAAGGGAAAGGGAAAGGGAAAGGGAAAGGAAGGAGAAAAAGAAAAGAGGAAGAAGAGAGGGTGAGGATGAGGATGAGATGGAAAAGGACGAGGAGGAGGAGAAGGAGAAGGAGAAGGAGAATTCCCAAAGGGTAGAGAAAATCCCAGGAAAGCTGAGCAGGAATCCCAGCACTCCTCAGCCAGGACAATGTGTTTGGCTCAGGGCTGCATTTATGGGAAGATTTATGGCTCCTGCTCCAAGAATTTCATGGATGAGTCAAGGAAAAATGTCTCGTTCCCAGATGGTGAACAGAGTCACCCAAGAATGGAGCGATGGCATGGGATCATAAAAAATGGAATTATAGAGCTGGGAGTTGATCCCAAATCCCATAAATCCTTGCCTGGTGACTTCAAATGAGGCTGCCCATGATTTTTCTCCTGATGGAAGGGGAGTGTCCAGGGGAAATCCATGACCTGGGTTCCTTTTTCCCGAATCAAGGAGCAGTTGGAGCTCCAGAGGTTTGGTTTGATATCCATCCTCAGGTGGGAATACCCAGCTCGGAGTGATCCCTCTGCCATGACTGGAAACAAGGATTTGGACAATGGGAAAAGGAAAAGGAACATGGAAATTTGCCTTGAAGGGATTTCCTGCCCCAGCACGAGCCCTTTTTATAAATAATTCCATGATGGACATTTTATGGAAAGATAAATTTCCAATTTAAACCCAGCTGAATTATTAATTTCCTAATAGATATCCTAGGATGAGATTCCTCATAATTAATATAACTATCTCTTAATTAAATAAATAAAATAAATATAAATTATTTAAATAAATATGTTTTAAATGAATAAACAGATATTAAATAAATATATATGGGAAATATATATAATAAAGGGATATTAAATATATAAATACATATTTAAGTAAATAAAATACATAAATTAATAAATACATCTTTAAATAAATAAATGATATAAAATTAATAAATATATGTTGAATATTCCCTATTAATTCTGAATTCCTGCTCCCTCCAATTCATGTTTGGACCAGCACAATCCTACTGGACCAGCAGGAAAACTCATCCAGAATAAAACAAATTCCATTGATTTGGGGTTGGTTCTAACTCCAGAAATTCCTTGACCCAGCCAATGTGGGGGAAATTTCTATGGGAATTCAGGAATGAGCAGGAATTTCCCACTTCCACAGGCTGGGGAGCAATGCCAATAAAATATCCGTGCCCATGATCCAACTGGGAGAGGAGCTGCAGCCTGGTGTTGGGCTCCAGTGCAAATATTTGGATCATGGAAATGTTTAACCCAAGACCAAACACAAAAACCTGGAAAAAGGAATTTTCTTCCTTCACCCTACCCTCCTCCCTGTGAATATCCAGGAATCAGGAAGGGAAGAGCTTCCATTCTTCTCCTGGAGCTGCAGGGCTGGGTCTGTCCCACTTCTTCCCTAATTATTCCCTAAATCCAATTATTCCTGAGATCGTTATTCCAAAGTCAGCACTCCTTAACTGGAAGGAAATATTTGGATTATTTTCCCTCTCCTGTAGGATTTTTCTAGGTTTCAGCCAACCATGGAATCATGAAGGTTGGAAAAGACCTCCAGGAACATCAATTCCAACCTTCAACCAAATTCCCACTAAACCATATCCTAAAGTGCCATATCCACTGTTTTTAAAAAATTCCAGGGATGGTGATTTCACTACTTTGTCCCAAATTTCCCTTTGAAATTTTGAAAGATTTCCCTTTGGAATTTTTTGACTTTTCTTTGTTAACGGAGATTTTAATTTTGTCAACATAAGGAATTTTTGCTGACTTAGAGGCAGCATGGAAAGATGACTTTCCATGAGGAAAGTCACCAGTTGTTTGGTGACTTTCCTCATGGAAAAATCCCAGGAAAACACCCAAACCTCATCCACGATTGCTGAAAAGAGAGGAAAGCAGAGCCTGGAGAGAAAAAAAATGGAATATTCCTGGGATATCTCAACACAGGGCTGGTTTAGACCTTCCAGTGTGAGTTTTTCTCAGGATTTGTTTTGTTCTTTTTCTGGAATGCAGGAGCAGAATTCCCACGTGACTTTATGGCAGCAACCCTTGGCCCTTCTCGCCCCATTCCTGCCTCCCCTGCAATTCCGATGGAATTCCAGGAGGTTGGCAGGACAAACATGGGAAGGTGATAAGAAGAACCTGCTCCTCCACCACCTCGGTTCGCTGAGTTCAAGGGTGGCAGAGGTCCCAGACAAACCCGTCTGGAGCTGGATTTCCGGGAATCTTCACTGGGAAGGTCATTGGAAAACAGATCCCAGAGTCCTGGAATGCCAGAGTGCTGTGAGAACAGCAGCACCAGCAGGAGAATTCCCAGGATTTGTCAGCCTGGGATAATTTGGGAAACGCTAAGGCCTCAGTGAAATCGAGGCCCAAAACATGTCGGGTGGGTCGGGAGCCCTGGTCAGAGCCCAGAGGTCCTGGATCTCAAATGAAATCCCTTGGTGGTTTCCTTGGCATGAGATGAAGGGGAGAGTTTATTTGTGTGTAGTATTTAGGGATGTTAAAAGGCTGGGAGAGTTGGGAATGCTCTGCTTGGAGAAGAGAAGCTTTGGGGTGTCCTCACTGTGGATCATCCATTCCCACCCCATTCCAGGGCAGGGACACCTCCCACTGTCCCAGGCTGCTCCAAACTGACCTTGGACACTTCCAGGGATCCAGGGGCAGCCACAGCTGCTCTGGGAATTCCATCCCAGCCCCTCCCCACCCTCCCAGCCAGGAATTCCTTCCCCATCTCCCATCCATCCCTGCCCTCTGTCAGTGGGAGCCATTCCCTGTGTCCTGTCCCTCCATCCCTTGGAAATTGTCTTTCTCCACATTTCCTGCAGATCCTTCAGAAGGTCACACTGAGCTCACCCCAGAGCTTCTCCTCTCCAGGGGAACATTCCCAGCTCTCCCAGCCTTCCCTCCCAGCAGAGCTGCTCCATCCCTGGGATCACCCTGGAGCCTCCCCTGGGCTCTCTGCAGCAGCTCCAGGTGGGGCCTCACCTGGGACAGGGGCTCAGGGGCAGAATTCCCTCCCTGGACCTTCTCCCCACATCCCTTTGGATGAGCCCAGGACATGACTGGATCTCTGGGCTGCTGTCACATGCAGCTGGGTCACATCCAGCCTCTCATCCATCGGGATGGGCCAGGCTGGGATGTGTTTTCCCAGCCAGAGTCACCAACATTCCTCATTTTTGGGGGTTTGGTTTTGCTTAATGCAAAATTCCAGCTGGACTAAATCTCAGTGTTTGGGACACAAGAAAACCTCTGATCACCTTTGGGATTATTCACTTTTATCCTTGTGAGCATCCCAAAAAACCATTGGAACTGGGGTAGCAGGATTTTGGGGAGTTTCCTGTCAGTTCTGGAGGTGCCAAATCCAGGAAGGTGAAGAAGGAAAGGTTCAGCTCCTCGTTCTCCCAGCACCGAAGGGAAACTTCTCGTGTTGTCAGCCAAACCTGCAGGGTTTGGCTGCTGCAAACCTCAGCAGCTCCTCAGCGCTGCATAAATTAATTGCATTAATTAATTAATCACGTTAATTACAGCCTAATTGATAAAATCAGCTGCAGAACAAAGGCAAGGAGCAAAGCAGTGGAAGTGGCTGTGGAAAAACAAGGATTGTGCCTCTGTTTGGATTCTGAGAATGTCTGGGCTCAGCTGCTCTCTGGTCACTCAGCCCACACTCTGCAAAGGCTGAGTTTAATTAATCCAGGCTTTATTAGAAGCCATCCTGCTGCTCCTGGTGTCCTGTTGCACTTTGCCATGGGCAAAGTTTGGGAATTGGCTGCCAAAACAAGGGCGGCTCAAAAAACTGAAGTTATTGTTGATCCCTTCCGAGTTTTTCCAGCTTTATCAAAACATAAACAGAGATTTTGTGCTGTTCCAATGATCCTGGCACAGCCAAAATTCCGATTGCTCTTAATTCCCATTTATAGAGCAAATAAAATCCCATTATTGTATAAAAAGCTCCTACTGTTTATTTCTTTTTCCAGAATTAATTGTGTGGGTTCCTTTCTTCCAAGTCATGATTCTGCTAAGGGCTCCTTTTCTATATTTATATTTTAATGTTTTTTAAAAAATTTATCTATTAATCTATTTAGTCTTATTAATTCTTTTATAGATTATTAATCTAATGTTTATTATTTTACATATTAATTATCTTTACATTAATTAGTTTATATATTTATCACTATATATATTATATAGTATATATTAATATAATATAATATAATATAATATAATATAATATAATATAATATAATATAATATAATATAATATAATATAATATTATATTATATTATATTATATTATATTATATTATATTATATCATATCATATTATATTATATATATTAGATTATTAGTATATTATTATATAGTATATATTATTAATTTATATATTTATTATTTCTATCTCAATAATTAATATATTTGTTAGGTTATATATTTATTATTTTATAAGTTATTATTTTATGTATTAATATTTTATATATTCTTTTTAGAGTAATATTTTTATATATTATTTTTATATTAATATTTTTATGTATTAATTTCCAGAAGTTTATTAAGAACACCTTTGGGGGATTAACCTAAAAAATATTTCCAGATTGGTCACTGGCACTGAATTCCCAGAGCAGCTGTGGCTGCCCCTGGATCCCTGGAAGTGTCCAAAGCCAGGATGGACATTGGGGCTTGGAGCACCCTGGGATGGGATTTAAGGTCCCATCCATCCCAAACCATTCCATAATTCCACGATTTCTTCCTCCCTGCCTGTGGAAAGGTTTCTTTAAGAATCAACCCCCACCGACACAAACCTCAGCAAACTTGAGGTTAAAATCCAGCTGGAAATTGATGATTTACCCAAAGCTCACCCAGGGCGGGTAATGAACACCTGAGAGGGAGAATTTTCCAATTCCTTCGGGATGAGCCAGCCCGGGGTCAGCCGGACCCGGAGCGAGCTGCAAGCTCAGCAAAACAGCCAGGAATGGTCTGGGGACATGGGGAGAGAGAGGAAAACTGCTGGGCCCAGAGATGGGCAGAGATGGCCAGAGATGGCCAGAGATGGCCAGAGATGGCCAGAGCCCCAGAGATGGCCTGACCATGCCCAAGTAGCCCAGCCCAGGCCTGAGTAGTCCAGACCAGATCTGAGAAGTTCAGGCCAGACTTGAGTAGCCCAGATCAGGCTGAGAAGCCCAGAGCAGACCTAAGAAGCCCAAAACAGACCTGAGTAGGCCAGACCAGACCTAAGAATTCCAGACCAAACTTGAGTAGCCCAGACCAAGTCTGAGTAGCCCAGACTAGGCCTGAGAATTTCAGACCAAACTTGAGTAGCCCAAAGCAGGCCTGAGTAGCCCAGACTAGGCCTGAGAAGGCCAAAATAAGCCTGAGAAGCCAAGACCAGACCTGAGTAGGCCAGACCAGACCTAAGAATTCCAGATCAAACTTGAGTGGCCCAGACGAGGCCTGAGTAGCCCAGACTAGACCTGAAAAGCCCAGACCAAGCCTAAGTAGCCCAGACCAGACCTGAGAAGCCCAGAGCAGACCTGAGCAGCCCAGAGCAGGCCTAAGCAGTCTAGGCTAAAGTGCTCCACTGGTCTTGTCTACAATTGAACATTTCCTATTCCTTGGGAATTAATCCCCCCCATTTTTTTGGAGGCAGAACCAGCTGCTCAGGAAATTTTTCCGAAGACTTTAGGCTGGGTCTGTTCTCGGCCACACACAAAACCAGAGTCAACAGAATGATCTAAGGATCAGGAATTAAAGCAGGAACACTCAAGCAGTGCCTGGGTTGGGATCCAGGGAGTGCTGAGGGATGTGAGCACTGGTGATGCCTCAGGTTTTAGCTTTTATATTTTAGCTTTTATATTTTTCAGATTCTGTTCTTTTTTTTAAAAATATTTTATTCTGTTCTTTTATATTTTCAGATTCTGCGCTGCTTTATTGTGTGGGTCTGAGCTTCACATCAGGGCATGCTGAGCTCTGTGCACAGAGCAGGAAGACAAAACAATTCCTGCTCCAGCTGGGCACCAAGGACAAATGATCCAAATCTCAGCCCCAGA
Organism: Agelaius phoeniceus; assembly: GCF_051311805.1. Taxonomy (NCBI): domain Eukaryota; kingdom Metazoa; phylum Chordata; class Aves; order Passeriformes; family Icteridae; genus Agelaius; species Agelaius phoeniceus. The sequence continues at coordinate 1,391,786 of NC_135265.1, forward strand.
GCACAAACCCCGTGGGCTGGAGAGAGAAAAACAAGCAGGGTGGGACTGCAGGGGCTAAAGCTGGAATGGGACAATGAACTGCAAGATGCAAATGGAGCAGAACTGATCCCAGGGAGAGAGCCCGGGAGCGCTGGTGCATTTTGGGGCCATTTTGGTTCATCTTGGGTGCAGCCCTGGCTGGGCTCTTGTGCTGCCCAAGGTGCATCCATGGAGGCCTTTGAATAAATCCCTGCTTTATTCTTTAGCTCTGTCCAGCCTCTGTTCTAGGGCAGCCTGCACAAGGCATCAGTAGAAGCCCCATTTGAAAGAGATTTAAATTCCATCTCCTTTCCCATTTTTCCAGGGAATGCTAATCCAGCTCAGGATCAGATCTTGTGTATCCCAGCTTTTGCTTTTTCCAGGCAGGATGTGCTGATTTGATTTATTTCAGCCTTGTGCCCAGGCTTTGCTTTTTCCAGGATAATCAAGGATTTGCTTCATCAACAGCTTTTATTCTTCTTGTGGCCAGATGTGGCTCCTCTTTGTTTTCATGGAAATTTGAATTGGAATCTGAGGGAATCAGTGACAATTTTTGCTGTTTGAACTTCATGGAGTTGCTCTGGGCTTGGGAAGCAAGGATGGGATTAATTTAATTAATTTTAACTCATGTAAAGTTGGGACTTTTTTAGAAATTGCTCAGAGAATATGGAGAGAGATGGAGAAGGGAGAAAGGAGTTCCTGGGGTCATCTGCAGCTCAGTGCATCCATGGATTCCAAACTTTCCCTGAAAGGCAATGGGACCTGTTGGGCAGCAGAAAAAGTGAAAAATTTTGGGAAAAGTGAGATTCCAAATATGTGGAATCATAGACCCATTGAATATCCAGGCTTGGAAGGGACGCACAAGGACAATAAAAGTCCAACTCCTCCTTCAGTATTTTGGAAGTTTAACAAATTCCAGTTTTTCCGTGAGTATTTGGCTCTCTGGGGAATCCCAGCTGACTCCAAGAATTATTCCCTAGGGCTGGGAACAGCAGCTTGGGATTTGGGGGCTTGGGATGGGGGAGCTCCAAGAGGTGCTGGGACAGCCCAAAGCACTTGGAGGAGATTAAACTGAGAATTAGGGATCAAGTTTTGGTTCAAACAGCTCAGAAATTGATCATGAGAGATAAAACTGAGCTTAAAAACTGGTGTTTAAAAGAAAAGTCTCCAGATCTGTTCAGGCTGAAGATGGAATTCCAGCTGTCTGTGATATCTGAGTTTTCCTTCTGGGATGAGCAAATCCACGTGGAATTCAGGGTCCTGCACAATCCTTGGCAGCTCTTGGATGAAAGTTGTGCCCTGAGAAAGTCACTGAAAATGTTAAAACTTCTCAAATTTCCATCAGCTGCAGTGGGGAAGCTTAAATAGATGCTGGAATATTGGATTTGCCTTTTGATTTGCCAAAAATGGGAATAAAGAAGAATTCCAAACATTTATATTCATCCTGCAACATTGGATTTGCCTTTTGATTTGCAAAAAAAATGGGAATAAAGAAGAATTGAAAACATTTAAGTACATCCTGGAACATTGCTTTTGCCTTTTGATTTGCAAAAGTGGGAAAAAAGAAGAATTGAAAACACTTAAATACATCCTGGAACATTGAGTTTGCATTTTGATTTGTAGGAAATGGGAACTTTTGATTTGTAGGAAATGGGAACTTTTGATTTGTAGGAAATGGGAATAAAGAAGAATTCCAAACATTTTTTTATATTCATCTTGCAACATTGGATTTGCCTTTTGATTTGCAAAAAATGGGAATAAAGAAGCATTCCAAGCACTTGGAAGCATTCAGGCTTTTACAGGAATGAGGAAAACGAATGGAAGGGAGCTGAAATGGGGGAATTTCCCTTTCAATGATCCTGCATTGGACTGAAATTCAATTTTGGACAGGAAAAGCTCCAGGAAAACCTTCTTGGGTGAAGATTTTCACACAAGAGCTACAAATCTGGGAATTCACAGTTCGGCAAGGGCTGGGAAACAGAGGGAATATCAGGGAATATCATCCCTGGAGCAGCTCAGACCTGGATATTTCCATTTCAAAACAAAACCCACGGAGAATCCCAGGTGTGCTTCTGCTGAAACAGAGATTGCCAATTTTTTTAGCCAATGAGGAAAATTCAGTTTCCCAGCGCTTGGAAAAGTTTGGTGGGACTGAGAAGAGCGCAAAGTTCGTGGATAACGGGATGTGGAACATTCCATTCGGACAGGAAGGTCCAACAAATCCCATCTTTATCCCCTCTGGATAAAGAGACAAATCAGGATTTTCCAGGCCAACACCAGCAACTTTGACTGCTGCAGCTTTTCCCAAGAGCAGGTGTGGCTGGGCCTGGCTGAAAGGGAATTTGCAATCCTACGGCTGTGTCCTCATCCCGGAATTCTGGGAAGGGCTTTAGGATCCCTGTCCTCGAATCCCTGGAAATATTTGTTGGAATGGGAGTGTTTGCATCATCAGGAAAGGGCAGGGAGGCTGTGGAGGTGCTGGGGCTCATATCCAGGTGATTCTGGGCGTGATCCGTGCCCTCAGTCCTTGGACAGAATTCCAGTCCCTGCTGCTGGACACTCAGAAACCTCAGGAAAAAGCTCTTTTCCAAAATCAGGGAATTCCAACCTAAAGCAGAACAGAAATGGATCAAAACCTTCTAAGCCACCCATAGAGTTCCCAATAAAAGCCCCTCTATGGGAATTGCCTCACCTCAACTCAAAGTCCAACTTTAAAAAGGAATTTATTGCCTGAGTTTAATTTTAGGCCTGGCTTTTCACGGCTGAGCTGGGCTCAGCTCTCTTGCCCGGCTCAAGTTTAACTCTCCTTGCAGCTTTCAAAGTAAAAACCTCATTGGAAAGGATTTGGGGGAGTGGAAAGCAGCTAAAATTTCAATTTTTTAAATTGAGTTATAAGTGGGATATACAGGCAAGGGAAATCCCAGTCAGGAATTCCTATGGAAGCAGCCCCAGGATCCCAATCCTGCCCATTCCTGGCAGGAATATGAAATACATCCCAAATTCCTGTGGGTGGGGAGTTCAAGTTCTGCCCTTTCTCCAATTCCTCATCCTCACACTTCAAAATTCCATCATTTTGGAAAGGATTACTGAGAAAATTTTCCAAGCAGAACATTCCAAATTTCTCAGCTGTTTTCTGGGAATGCCGCCATCCCCACATGAGTCCTGCGAGGGTTTGAAGTGGTTTCTGCATCTTTTATCCCATAAATTAGATAAAAAATTGTGGAATCAGGGAATTATTAAGGAAATTATTGAGGAAAAGACCTCTAGAACTGAGTCCAGCCATAAACCAGCACTTCCAGGTCCACCAGATTTTGGTATTTTTGGGACAATTCCCACCCCTGCCAGTGAAATATGGGACAGAGAGCCCTGAATATGAGACGTGGATCTGGAGCTGATCCCAGCTGATCCTCTGGAAGTGAGCTGTGAGGAATCGCAGCTGGAAAAGTTGGGAGGGATGGGAAAAATACGGTCCTGCTGGAGCAGGGAGCTTGGATCAGAGTTTGGGTTCTACCGTGCTCCCTTCCAGCTGTTCCCATGGTGGATTCTGGGGTTCTGGGATTGTGGAATCCTGGGATTCTGGAATTCTGTGATTCTGGGATATGGATTCCAGGGTTCTGGGATTGTGGGATTGTGGAATCCTGGGATTCTGGGATTCTGTGATTCTGGGATATTGGGATTCTGTGATTCTGGGATATGGGGATCCTGGAATTCTGGGATATTGGGACTCTGGAATTCTGTGATTCTGGGATATTGGGATTCTGTGATTCTGGGATTTTGGGATTCTGGGATTCTGGGATTTTGGGATTCTGAAACCTTGTGATTTGAGATTCTGAGATTCCTGGAGTCTGTGGTTCTGTGATTCTATGATTCTGGGATATTGGGATTCTGGTACTCTGGGATATTGGGATTCTGGAACCCTGTGATTTAGGATTCCGAGATTCCTGGAATCGGTGGTTCTGTGATTCTGTGATATTGGGATATCAGGACTCTGGAATTCTGTGATTCTGGGGTTCTGGGGTTCTGTGATTCTGGGATATTGGGATTCTGGGACTCCAGGAATCTGGGATTCCAGAGTCACCAGGGAGCTGCAGGCAGGCTGTTGCTCTCCAGATTCTCCGGGAGTGCCTGTCCCTGCTCCAGGTGTTATCCAAGTGCTCCCAGGATCCTGTTGGAAATGTAGGAAGTTATTCCCGTGGCTTGGGATCACCTAGCCTGGGATCAGGCTCCAATCCTGAATTCCCCTCCTGTTTTCCAACCTCAGCTCAGACCGGGTCAATCTTTAACTCCTCTTCCAGTGCCAACAACGACCTTCAGGATAAATGAGTAACTCCTTTCCCACTGGGAATTCTTCCATGGATTTCTCTTCCTGCCCCACACTTGTTTTGCTGGATCTGTTGGCAAAACAAAGGTTGTGTCCTTGGCTCCCGCTCCTGCCCATTTTTTGGGATTAACCATTTTTTTGGCTGGGAGCTCAATCCCAAGGTTCAATCCATGCCCCTCGGAATGGAAAGAACAGGACGTTAATTAATGCACTGGGAGATAATTTATTCATGGCGTTAATCACCCCTGACAAATGAGGCCATCCCTGCCCACGGAGCTTTTCCATGGAGTTATTTTTATCTCTTTCCATGGAAATTGGGAAGGCGCAGAGGGCAGGAGGTTCACGCCTGGGAGTGTCCGAGTTGTTCATCCACATCCAAACGGAGAAAAATTCCTTAAAAGTCCCTCTGGGGCCAAGGTGCCCCTCAAGGATATTTGAAGTTGGACTCAATGATCCTAGAAGTCTTTTCCTGCCTTAATCCCCATCCCTGGAATTGTCCAAGGCCAGCTTGGATGCTTGGATGGAGCTTGGAGCTCTCTGGGATAGTGGAAGGTGTCCCTGCCATGGGAAAGGGCTGAACCTTAAATCTTTAAATGTTCCTCCCAATCCAAACCATTCCATGATTCCATGATAAAGAGAATCCCAAATGGGATTCCCAATGGGATCCCAGAGGCCCTGGAAAGCAGGATGTGCATTGCACAGGGAACAGGGAAAAATCCCATGGGATGCTTCCTTATTTATTGCCTTCGTTTTCTGATGGACTTCAGGATTTGCAGCTGGATACTGGGATCGAGGGAATAATATATCCCAATTTCCAGCTAGATATTGGGATAAAGGGAACAAAATATTTGGATTTCCAGCTGGATATTGGCATAAAGGGAATAAACCATCCCAATTTCCAGCTGGATATTGGGATCAAGGGAACAAAACATTCGGACTCCTAGCTGGATATTGGGATAAGGGGAATAAAACATTTGGACTTCTAGCTGGATATTGGGATAAAGGGAATAAACCATATGGATTTTCAGCTGGATATTGGGATAAAGGGAATAAAACATCTGGATTTTCAGCTGGATATTGGTTTAAAGGGAATATTTGGATAGATGTGGATATTTGGATAAAATACTTGAGCCGGTTGAAGCAGGATCCTGGAATCCCTGAACAGGTAACTGATCCCAGGGATTGATTTATTCCTTCATTTCTTTAGCGTTGTCACCTGCAAACAGGAGAAGGAGAATTCCATAGGGATATTCTTGGGAAGCTGGAAATGAGGCCCAGCCTCAGATGAGACAGAGATGCCTCAGATCCAGATGTTTTTATCTCCAGAAGGAATTTCACACTTCCAACATAGCAGCTGGAAAGCCAGATTCCAATGGGATGAAGAACTGGGAGGTTTCTCCCCCTTTTTTCCCCTCTCTTTTTCCCTCCATTCCCTGATTTCTTGTGCCTCCAAGATGCCGAAATCAGGGCAGGTTTCCTATGGAAGGGGGGAAAAAATATAAAAAATAACGTTAAAAAAATTCTCCATAAAATCTATCTGAGAGCTGCAGGACCGATCCAAAGGCTGACATTCCGGGAATTTCAATCCACGATCCTGCTGAATTCCATGGATTTTGTCCCTGTGCCCCGTTTCAGAAGGGCAGCGCAACAGGAAAACCCTTCACAAAGCATCGCTCTCCTGGTGACATTCCACAGGGAGTTAGGAAAACCTCAACCTTCATCTAAAACATTCCCAAGTTTTTCCTCAGTGGCTTGGATCTGTTTTGATAAGGCCCCCCCTTAAGGGAGGAGATAAGAGCTGGCCCCTTATCAGTCCCGTTATCCACGTTATAATGGGTGGAACCGTTTCCTTCCTGGATCTCTCACGGATTTTAACTCAGAATCAGAATTTTATCCTGAACCTGGACTTGGGTTTCTTTCCCCAGGACCAATCAGTTTGGGAATCCCTGGAGCTCCTGATCCTCTGGAATTTCGGGAATCCCTGGAGCTCCTGATCATCTGGAATTCTGGGAATCTCTGGAGCTCCTGATCAGCTGAAATTTTTGGGAATCCCTGGAGCTCCTGATCATCTGGAATTCTGGGAATCTCTGGAGCTCCTGATCAGCTGAAATTTTGGGAATCCCTGGCGCTCCTGATCAGCTGAAATTTTGGGAATCCCTGGAGCTCCTGTCAGCCCAATTAGCTGAAATTTTGGGAATCTCTGGAGCTCCTGATCAGCTGAAATTTTGGGAATCTCCAGAGCTCCTGTCATCTCAGTTAGCTGAAATTTCGGGAATCTCTGGAGCTCCCAATCAGCTGAAATTTTTTGGAATCTCTGGAGCTCCTCTCATCCCAATTAGCTGAAATTTTGAGACTCTTTAGAGTTCTTGATCAGCCGAAATTTCAGGAATCTCTGGAGCTCCTGTCAGCCTAATCAGTTGAAATTTTGGAAGGCCCTGGAGCTCCTGATCAGCTGAAATTTTTTTGAATCTCTGGAGCCCCAGATCAGCTGAAAAACCCCATTTATTTCCAGCCTCCACAAGTTTTCAAAGCTCTTCTCTTCCCCCGGGAGCATTTTCAGGATGAGTTTTCCTCCTGGCAGCTGGAGCTGAGTTATCACTTCCAGCCAGGAATGCTGACAGTGCTCAGCTCTGTCCCTTGCCAGAATTTTGGGAGAAAATAAAACTTTTCTGTGTAACTCCTGGAGCAGCTGATTCCAAGTGACTCATCCTGAGGGAAGGACTGCACAAGATGATCTAAAAATAAGGACCAGGAGAGGTTCCAGCAGATCCGTCACGGCCGTCCTGGAGCCTGAAATCCTGGCTGGAGGTGGAAAACTGATCCTGGCTCATCCCAGATCATTCCTAAGGCCAGAATTCCAATGGAAAAAGTCTCCAGTGCCACTGTCCCCTCTCAGATGGTTTTGAGGGTGGTTTGAGGGTTTGGACAATTTTTGGTTCATCTTCTTCTCTCTCTCCACAGCTGGATGGGAGGGAAGGGATCCTCTCTGGAATTCCCAATTCCCTTGGCTGGGAATTTTGGCACATGCTGGATTTTATCCGATCACCTGTCGGGAATGTGGGATTCCTTTCCCTCCATCTCAGATCCGTTTCCCTCACAATATTTGGGAGATCTCCCTGCTGGGCCAAAATCTCCCTGGTGTATTCCTTGAATCCTTTGGGCTGGGTGGACACCATTCCATGGTCCCACAGGATCGGAATTCCCTGTTCTCCTGGCTTTTCCTGGATCCTGCTGCAGTGGGAAGAACATGGAAGAGGGGAAAGGAGGCTCTCCCATTTTGGGGTCTCATCCCTGTGGTTTTGGTGGATACCATTCCATGATCCTACAGGATCCAAATTCCCTGTGTTCCTGGCTTTTCCTGGATCCTGCTGCAGTGGGAAGAACATGGAAGAGGGGAAAGGAGGCTCTCCCATTTTGGGGTCTCATCCCTGTGGTTTTGGTGGATACCATTCCATGATCCTATAGGATCCAAATTCCCTGTGTTCCTGGCTTTTCCTGGATCCCGCTGCAGTGAGAAGAACATGGAAAAGCGGAAAGGAAACTCTGCCATCCTGGGGTCTCATCCCTGTGGTTTTGGTGGATACCATTCCATGATCCTACAGGATTGGAATTCCCTGTTCTCCTGGCTTTTCCTGGATCCAGCTACTGTGGGAAGAGTGTGGAAGAGGGGGCAGGAGGCTCTGCCATTTGGGAGGTCTCATCCCTGTGGTTTTGTGGGATAAGGACGCAGCAGGTGACGGAATTGATGAAACAACTCCACACCCACTCACAGGGAGGGAAAATCCTTTGTGTCCGTCCAAAGATGACTTTTAAACAACACCAGAGGTATCCCAAATTCCCCACCCTCCTATTCCATCATTTCCCTCCAACAGGAGCTCAGAATTGTGTCCCAAAATCCGCCTCCAGTTCCTACGGCCATTGTTTTAATGGATTGCTGAATTTGGGATTTATTATCCCAGACACGGAGCCAATGTAAATGTTTCCTTTCCTTAAAGCCAGCAAGGATTTGTAATATTCCTACGGATAATCCTCCCCTCCAACCACATCAAGGAGAGGGCAGCGAATTCCAGGGAGGAACAGACAATTCCCGCCCTGGGAGAAGCCCTTGTGAGTAATTCAGTGTTGCTCCTCTCAGCCAGATTCCAGCTTTTATCCCAGCCCCAAAGTGTCCGTGACATCCCAGGACTTTAAATGATAAATGTCAATCCTTATGAGCCCTTATCCTGCAATCCCTGCAACTCCCAGGAATGATCTCATCTGGGAGCAAAAGGGTTTTTGTCATCGGGAACAGGAAGCCTCCTTTCTGGGAATCACGGATTTGACACCTCCAAAGGTTAACTCTTCACTGCTCCCTTTTACAGCTGGTTCATAGCCTGGGAAATAATTTTTTTTTAAAGGGAATTTCTTGCTCCTTGCTGATCCTATAATGTTTTCTAGGATGGTGATCCCACAGAGTGCTATCCTACCCCACAGAAATCCAGTTTAATTTTGAGGAGAAAAAGGTCAAACTCAACAGTGATTTCAGTGAATTTTATTCCAAGGCAGCAAACTGTGGAAATTCCCAAAGACTGAATGGATGATTCCTGTTTTTCTGGGCCCCGGAATTAAGTGAGTCCATGTCCACTTTATCCTTCCCTTTCTGTTTGCTTTTATTAAAAGTCAGCCATGTTTAGCTAAAAAGATCTTTCACCTTGAAGGATTTACGGAAAACACCTGGAACTGGGCTGTGGTGGCCTTGGAAAAACACCTGGAAAACCCCAAAATTACCTGAAATGACCCCACAAATACCAAATAAATCCACATTTACGTCCAGTTAATCCAGTTTCATGTCTGGGTGATTTGGGTCACCTGTGGGAGCCTCCACCTTCTCCAGGTTCCTCTGGAGCTGGGAATGGATTCTCCCAACAAATGAGGGCAACTTAGCTGGAGCCTCCGTAAATCTTCCTCCATGAGATCTCGCTGATCCTCATAAAGCTGGAATTCTCCTCCCAGTTTTTCTTAGGAGCAAGGGATGAGTGCCACAGCCTCCTGCAGGGTGCTGGGAATTATGGATTTTGTATCCATAATATCAGAATCCCGTTACAGTCCCAAACTCAAATTAAATTCTGAGTGGTTTAGCGACCTCCAAGTAAAATGATCCATCTTTTTTAGACCTGGATTTATAATCCAGGCTGGAATCTCAGCGGACGGCTCAGTCCTGCTCCTCTTCCTCTTTCCAGATGGGCCTTTGCTCTCCATGGAATTCCCTTTGATTTGACATTCCCATTAAATCAGAATTTTTTAAATCAGCATTCCCATTAAATCAGCATTCCCATTAAATCAGCATTCCTGGACTTTCAGAGCAGGCAGAATTAAAATTCCTGGAATATCTTCTCCCAGCCTCTGGAACCCACCCTGTGCTGTGGGAAGAAGTTTCAGGACAGCACTGCTGGTTGAGTTTCCCGGGATGTACCCCACCTTTGGGATGAACCACAGCCCTCATTCTCTTTTTTCCCTTACTCTGCATTTGCACAGCCCGTAATTTCTATAATTTCCATAATTTCCATAATTAGAAGCCGGAGGGAATCTGTGTGGGACATTGGGATTCGGGGTTTGGAGCTGAGGAATCTCCTCCCCAAATGAGGGTTTTTTCTGACATGGAATTAGTTTAAATGAGCAGTTCAGGTTAAATTAGCAGGTTGGTTTAAATTAGAGAGCAGTTTAGCTTAAACTAACAGTTCAGTTTAAATTAGGCAGCAGTTTAAATTAGCAGTTTAGTTTGAATTAGCAGTTCAGTTTAAATTAGCAGTTCAGTTTAAACTGGACAGCAGTTTAGTGTTAAACTAACAGTTTAGTGTTAAACTAACAGTTTAGTTTAAATTAGCAGTTTAGTTTAAATTAGCAGTTTGGTTTAAATTAGCAGTTTAGTTTAGTCTAAATTAGCAGTTTAGTTTAAACGAGCCAAAAAAAGCCACCTCTACTTTAGGTCCCTGTAATCCCTGTAATGCCAGAGGCACAACCCCAGCCCAGTTTGGGTGGGAATGTGCTGGAAAATCCAAACTTGTGTCGCAGACTGGAATCCGAGGCTCTCCCAAGGGATACTCAGGAGGTTGGAAGTGAAATCCAATTCCTCTTTATCTCCTCTGAGTTTCTCTGTGTGAGAAGCCTTGATCCTTCCCTTCCCTTCCCTTCCCTTCCCTTCCCTTCCCTTCCCTTCCCTTCCCTTCCCTTCCCTTCCCTTCCCTTCCCTTCCCTTCCCTTCCCTTCCCTTCCCTTCCCATCTTTCCAAAGGGATTTTTTCCCAGGGTCATGGAAGAGGCCTGAACAAATATCTGTATTATTTAGTTTGGGGGTATTTTTTCAAAGAAAGTTTGGGATTTCAGGGCCATCCTGCTCCAAGGAAGCCAGGACTGTGATCCCAGAGGAAATACAGAACTGTAGGGAAAGGAGACTCAGGGAATCCTGGAATGGTTTGGAAAGGACATTAAGGATCATCCCATTCCACAACCTCCCACTGCCCCAGGCTGCTCCAACCCGGCCTTGGGCACTGCCAGGGATCCAGGGGCAGCCACAGCTGCTCTGGGAATTCCATCCCACCCTCCCAGCCAGGAATTCCTTGTCTGGATATGTCAAATCGGGAGAATCTTCCCAGAAAAGCCCCAGCAGCTCCCCAGACCTTTTGTCTTGCAGATATTCCCATGGAACTCTGGAATTTCAGAGCTTCTCCTTCCTGGTTTGGGGATGTGGCCCAGGGAGGCACTTTAAAGGACAGAATTCGCAGGGAATCATGGAATGGTTTGGGTTGGAAAAGATCCTAAAGCCCATCCAGGGCCACCCCTGCCATGGCAGGGACACCTCCCACTGTCCCAGGGTGATCCAGCCTGGCCTTGGGCACTGCCAGGGATCCAGGGGCAGCCACAGCTGCTCTGGGAATTCCATCTCAGCCAGGAATTCCCAATTCCCGATATCCCATCTGTGACCGTGTTCACAGGGGTCCCAGGATGAGGGAAGAGATGAGAATGTTGACTCCATGTTTCAGAAGGCTGATTTGTTATTTTATGATCTATATTACATTAAAACTATACTAAAAGAATAGAAGAAAGGATTTCATCAGAAGGCTGGTTAAGAATAGAATACAAAGGAATGATAACAAAGGTTTGTGGCTTGGACAGAGAGTCTGAGCCAGCTGGGCTGTGATTGGCCATTAACTACAAACACCCAACATGGGCCAGTCACAGATCCACCTGTTGCATTCCACAGCAGCAGATAATTATCATTTTTACATTTTGTTTCTGAGGCCTCTCGGCTTCTCAGGAGGAAAAATCCTAAGGAAAGGATTTCCATAAAAGATGTCTGTGACACCCATCCATGCCTGCCCTCTGGCAGTGGGAGCCGTTCCCTGTGTCCTGTCCCTCCATCCCTTGTCCCCAGTCCCTCTCCAGCTCTCCTGGAGCCCCTCCAGGCCCTGCCAGGGGCTCTGAGCTCTCCCTGGAGCCTTCTCCTCTCCAGGGGAACATTCCCAGATCTCCCATAGGGAAGTGCTCCAGCTCCCCCAGGGAAGGACCCAGACTGGGCTCTGTGGGTGCTTTGGGTGCCATCCCTGCATTTTTGGATGGAGTTGGACAGAGAAGGAAAAGAGGGATCCAGACCTGGCTGAAGCCGGGATTTGGGTGCAGTGCCCAGGCCAGGCCCAGGTGAGCTCTGCTGCTGAATCTCCCCGAGCAGGGAATGATGGTTTGGCCATTCCCAGGCCATTCCCAGTTCCCTGCATCCCACAGGGATCCCAAGCTGCCATTTCTCTCCCAGCATTTCTCTCCTGGCACTTGTCTGCCCGGAGTCTGGGAATGTCCCGTGCCAGCCTTTCCCAGCCATTCCTGCAGGAACAACACCAGGACAGGCTCCAAGCACCGAGATTCCTTTGCAGCTGCGCTTCCATAAAATGATCATTAGAGAAAGAATTGGAATATTTCCCCCCCAAATCTGGAATTTCCTCTTTTTTCAGTGCTGCTCCTGATCCCCTTCCCATTTTAGGTGTTCCCCTCTTCCCTTGGCACCTGAGCTCGCTGCGGGCGCTGCCCACGCCGTGGATTTGGAGCCCTGACATCACCCAGACAATGAATTCTTCACTAAACTTGGCCCTGGTCCCCACCAGCTCCCCAAATCCAAGGATAAAGTTGCTGGGGAACGTGGCCAGAAGAGGAGGGAAACCAGAAAAACAAAACAGAATCCGAGCCTGAACCATTCCAGAGAAACTGCAGCCACCCAAAAGTGCAGGAGCAGCACAAAAAGGAGCCACGCTGTGCCCTCACCGACTCCCACTCCGTAATTTAAGGAAAATGCTGAAGGTTTGGGATTTTTAAAACCCTTCTCTGGTTTCCTCGGGGCGAGGATAAAAATGGAGGAGAGGAAAAAAATTCCTTGTGTTCTTTCCCTGAGTAAACAGCAGAACTCAGGGATTAATTTGGGGCTGGAGGATCCTTTCCCTCGGTTGGTTTTTCTCCCTGATTTCTAATTTTGTTCCCTGGTTCTTTGGGAGAGCAGGAGCTCCTTGTGGCACAGGAAAGGGACATTTGAGCTGATCCAGGGGAAAATTCCTGGTGTTTTGGATGAGAAATGGATGAAATTGAAGTGCCGGGGAGGGAAGGGTTGTCCTTTGATCATTCCTTTAATTATTCCAGGGAGACGAGGCCTGTGCTGAGGAATTTTCCTGTTCCCTGGGATAGGAGTGAGGGAAAAGAAAAAGGAAATTTCTGTGCTGAGTTATTAAGGATGATCGACAACCAATGAGCTTTTCCTCAGGAAAATGGGATTGGGAATAATGTTCAGATCCCATTGAGAATCCCAGTGTGGCTCTGGGACTCCAAAGTTCAGATGTTCCCATTTTTCTCCATGGGACCGATGGAATTTCCCATCATTCCCCACAGCTTAAACAAAACCCACAGAATCCTGGGAAATGTAGTTAACTTTGGGAATTTTCCAGTGCTGGAACTGATTCCATCAATTTTTCTCTATAAAGATATTTTGATGCTCGTCCTGAACATTTTTTTAAAATAAATTTCAAGTCTAGGGAGCAAAAATTCCACTTTTTTTTTTTTTTGTTAAAGGCAGGAAAACTCCTAAAAACAGTTAGGAGTATAAATAATATATTTGGATATTTTTAAAATATTGATTTTTCCACATATATATATGTATGGATAAATTAATTTTCTTTTCAAAATCATTGGAAAAGCCTGAGGAGCTGCCTGCGTAATTCCTAATTATTTTAAGGATAATTTTTTCCCCTTTTTTTAGAGCCACCTATTGTGATGATTCTTTGAAAATGAAATTGAAAATTTGAATTAAATTGAATGAAAAATAAAAAAATTCCTTTAAAAATTTTAAGACTGTCCTAGCTGCTCAAATTATGAATGTGAAGGGAATTTTGGTTGTTTGTAGAAGATGGAAAAAAAAGTTTTGGGATAGGAGAAGAGAATCTCAATCCCAAATCCATTGAGACCTTCTGATGGGCACTGATTTTTTCCTTGGAAAACCATAGGAAGGATTTAACTGAGGAGGTGCAAAATATCCTGGAAAAAGTAAAACACAGGGAACCCATGGGCTGATCCCCAGCCTTTTTTCCATGTTGGGATTTGATGTCCATCAGTTCCTTCAGGATAAAAGCTGAGCTGCATTTCCAGTCTGGCTTTGGGGTGATTTTCCCTGGATTTCAGGCACTCCAATCCTACCAGGAGCGCCCTGAGGGGTGCCTGGAGATGCTCCAGGATTACTCTGGGAGAAATTCCCAGCTGAGGGAGCTGGGAAAAGGGCTCCAGAGGGATCTTCTGGCTCTGCAGAATTCCCTGGCAGGAGGGGGCAGCTGAGGGGGTCGGAATGAGCTCGCAGGGAACAAGGGATGGGATGAGAGGAAACGGCCCCAGGTTGTTCCAAGGAAGGGTTAAATTGGATATTTGGGATAATTTCTCCATGGAAAAGGTGCTCAGGCCTTGGAATTTCCCAGGAGGGTTTGGAGTGCCCATCCGTGGAATGTCCACGGAATTCCTTGAGGCTGTGGTGGGAATCGGGCACAGCTTGGACTCGATGATCCCAGAGATCTTTCCCAGCCTTAATAATCCCGGGATTCTCTCTGCTATGATTCCATAACCACAAATTTCCGTACAAATACAAATATTTCCTTGCCCCAATCTCTGCAGGATTTTATCCATCCTTTATCCTTAAATCCCTGCTGTGCATAGAAATCCTTATGGCCGTGTTGGCACCAGGATTTTTAGGGATGTGGATATCCCTGTCTTTGTGGACCTGTAGGACTGCAATTCCCAGTCCCTTTTCCATTTTTTTTCCATACAGGTGAAGCTCCCAAGAGCAGCTGGATGAAACTCTGGAGTGGGACAGTGAGCCTGGAATTGGATAAGGAGACCCAAACACAGCATTGGAGAGGGTGGAAGGAGCATCCTGTGGAAGGTGGGAATTCTCCCCTCTCCTGTGCAACTCCAGCTCCAGCTGTGCCATCCCGGTGTCACGGACACATTTTATGGAAAATCCCTTTGCCAGGATTTTTTTGTCCTGTGAGCAATGGTTATTTGCTGCTGTGGAATGCAACAGGTGCATCTGGGATTGGTCCATGTTGGTTGTTTCTAATTAATGGCCAATCACAGCCCGGCTGTGTCGGACTCTCTGAGAGTCACAAGATTTTATTATCATTCCTTTCTTTTCCTTTCAAGCCTTCTGATGAAATCCTTTCTTCTATTCTTTTAGTACAGTTTTAATATAATATATATAATAAAATATATATTAATATAATTAATATATATTAATTATAATTTTTATATATTAATTATAATTGGTATATATTAATATAATTATATATTAATATAATATATATCATAAAATAACAAATCAGCCTTCTGAAACACGGAGTCAGATCCTCATCTCCTCCCTCATCCTGGGACCCCTCTGAACCCCCCCACAATCCCGGGATGGAGGAAAGGCTCCCAACCCTCGGCTGAACTCTCCGGCCTTTTTAAGGAGAGGCCGCTGCTTTATTCTTTATTTACTGCTCTTGGGAGGGCGGGAGAGCTCCTGGCCAAAATCCAGGTGGGAATAACGACTCCAAAGAGCAACTTGAACTTGGAGGAGCCTCTTCCCTCCCATCTTTCTCCTTTCCTGGAGCTGAGCGCAGCCGGAATCCGTCAGAATCCCTGGCACGGATCCTTATCTTTGCCATCGGCATCCCGGCCTTTTCTTGCTGACAAAAGAGGAATATTTACGCCAGGAGGCTGCGGGAACACGGCATTCCCCCCTGGCATTGATGAATCGTGGCACAAACATTATCTGGGATCTGCAGGGAACGGACAAATCCATAAAATTCCCTGGGTGGAGAGGGTCAGACCCCAGGCTGCCAATCTTGGCTGACACAGGGAACAGGAGGATTTATTCCAAGAAACTCCTGAGGCTCCCAGTCCTGCTCCTGAGTAAATATTGGGATTATTGGTGTTAACTGATAGAGAATTAATTGCTGTCATTGTTGTGGATCAGCTGTGATTTCAGCACGGCAAACGCAGATTTTATTCCCTTCCCAATAGGAAATTTTAACCCCTAAACTTCACATTAAATTATCTAATTCATAATTATTAATTAGACCATTATTAAACTTACAGAAATATGATTAAAATATCATTTAAAGGTGATTTTCAGGGAGAAAGATCTGAAAACCCGGCCGTTGAAAATTCCAAGCCTTTCAAGTGTTGCCAATCCCAGAAGTCAAAAAGAGGGAATGAAGGCTGGTTTTGGGAATGTGTGTGAAGCCATTGTTCCCTGGCTGTCAATCAGCAGCCTGTGGTTCCCGACAATGGAGTTGTTTTCCAAAGTTTCCCAAAGTTTACTCTGCAGAGTCATCGCAGCCTCGTGAAATCCGACTCCTGCTGTTGCTGTGGTTGGGAAATAAACCAGAGAGAATTCTCCTTGTTTTCCTCATGGCTGCAGCTTCAGGATTCGCCCTTGGCGAGCTCTTGGGGACGCAGCTTTAAGAACCCGAAATCCTGGTTTTTATTAAAAAAACCACCTGAATGCTCATTCCAATATCCTTTATTGGTCCATGGAATCCATGGATGTTTGTTGGACGTTGTTCATTGAGAATCTAAAAAAAAAAAAAAAAAAAATTATTTAAACTTGTGCCCAACTTTTCCATCCATGGGGATTTAGTCCAGGAGTATCCCACTGCTGGAATGCAAAGGAGAGCTTGGATAGGGAATGAAATGGAATTTGGGATCATCGCAGTTCATCATTCCTGTCATAGGATCCCAGAATGGTTTGGGTGGGAAGGGACCTCCAGGATTATCCCAATCCCATTCCATGGGCAGGGACACCTCCCACTGCCCCAGGCTGCTCCAACCTGGCCTTGGACATTCCAGGGATCCAGGGGCAGCCCCAGCTGCTCTGGGAATTCCATCCCAGCCAGGAATTCCCAATTCCCAATATCCCATCCATGCCTGCCCTCTGGCACTGGGAGCCATTCCCTGTGTCCTGTCCCTCCATGCCTTGTCCCCAGTCCCTCTCCAGCTCTCCTGGAGCCCCTCCAGGCCCTGCCAGGGGCTCTGAGCTCTCCCTGGAGCCTTCTCCTCTCCAGGGGAACATTCCCAGCTCTCCCAGCCTGGCTCCAGCCCTGCAGCAGCTCTGGAGCCTCCTCTGGATTCACTTCCAGCAGTTCCAGGTCTTTCCTGTGCTGGGAGCCCCAGAGGACGTTGAGGTCTCCCCCCAAATTTTTTTTTTTTTTTGTCTGATCCTTACTTATGGAAACCAAAGATTTTAGTGACTCCACAGCACTTTTTCCAAACTTTCCATGGGATTAGTGGGAATATTCTCAGTTTGGGCTGGAATTCTCTGGTGGAAGCACCAGTCAGATGGGATGAACATTTGGAGCCAGCAGCTCATTCTTGAGGGACCCACAGGGAGTTTGGAGCCACTGGATGGACCCTGCCCACCTTTTATATCCTTAGGGATTGTCCAGCCCAAATTCCAAACTCTCCCGAACCTCCCCCGCTGTGGAGCTTCATTCGTGGAGAAAATCCAGCGTTTCAGAGGATCACAGAAGCAATCCTGTTGGAAAAGACCTCTGAGATCCTGGAATCCCATTTGCTGGGACTCCATTTGTTGCACGTGGGAGTTGTGGAACTGCAGGGAATTTTCTGGGATCCCTGTGGAACTGCAGGGAATTTTCTGGGATCTCCCCATGCTTGGTAGTGATTAATGGAGGAAAGGAAGATTTGCCTGAACTCTGCTCCAGACCAAACATCTCAGGAATAATTCCATTTTCCAGAGGGGACTCAGGATGGGAATGCGCTTGAGAATGGAGGAGGTTCTGTTGTGCCAGCAGGGAGCAGAGACAGGAATTCCAGGGAAAGCTGGCACTACATTCCAACATTTAAATATTTACGGAGAGGTGACAGGAGGTCTCTGAGAACACCTTTGGCTTTTCCTTTGCCTCATTAAGCCCTTGGCATTCCCTGGATTCAGCCCAAGGAGCTGCCAGAAGCCTGGAATGGGGGGACTCTTGGGTGGCTGGGTGGGATCACAGTGACCTCATTGCCCTGAGGCTTCATCCTCATCCTCATCCTCATCCTCATCCTCATCCTCATCCTCATCCTCAGGAATGATTGGGAAATCTCCATGGATTCTTCTTGGCCAAAGTCTGGGAAAGTGGAGCGGAGGAGGCAGGAAAGGTCTGGCCAGTGTCACTTCCTTGGTTTTGTGTCTCCTTTTGGAATAAGGAATGCCAGGATCCCCTTTCCATCCCTTTCCACCTGCACCAGAGAATCTGGGATTAAAGAAACCCTTGAAGAGCACTGAAAGGAGAAATCCAGGAGGATTTTCCTCCAGTCTGACCTGGAATTGCCCAAGGCCAGCTTGGACAGGGCTCGGAGCACCCTGGGATAGGGAAGGTGTTCCGTGCCCATCCAGGGGACGGAATGGGATGATCCTTAAAGGCCCTTCCAACCCAAACCCTCCTGGAATTCTGGGATCCTCATTGCCCTGCATCCATGGGTTTGATGGAGCATCACAGTCCTGGCTTCCTTCCAGCACAGCAACCCCAAAACACAAAACTTAAAACAGTCAGAAGGGTGGGAATTAGGGGATGTTAAACTCTCCTCCATCCCAAGCCAGTCTAGGATTACATGGACATTGTGGGAACAACCCAGGACACAGATTTGGCGTGCCAGGACTTTTCTTATCCGTGAAACTTCATTAATGATTCCTTAGGGACAGGAAAACGGTCCCTAAAAATTCCACTGTGGACTCCAGCCTGGTCCTGGAGTTTAACATTGCCAGAGGTCGATGTTCTCCAGCTCCCCAGGATCGCAGCTTGGAACAAATGGAAAACCAGGGGGATACTGCAGAGGAAGCCCAGCCCTGAATAAATGATGAGGTTTTTGTTGTTCCATCCATGCAATCCCCCTTGGGCTGGTTAAACAATCCCTTTGTCCCACACTTTCCTGCTTGGGGCAGGAATTTCTAATCAGGCAGAGCTGGCACGGAGTTAATGAGTAAAGCAGGGAAAATTGACTTCCAGAGGCTGGGACACAGCAGGGACACAGCAGGGACAGGGCTCCCAGCCTGGCTTACCTGATATCTCAGTGCCAGGCTCAGGATTTGATAAAACGTGAAGGAATATTGAAGGAGAAAAATCAGGAATAAACTGTGCCTAAAACACCCCTTGGCTGTTCCATGCCTGGAAGTGGAACTCGGAGTTTTTGGAGAAGGAATTTTTCCATCCCTTGGTTTTTCCCTTCTCTGCAGGGAAAATGTACAGATTTCTCAGGAGCCTGATGCAAAGACAGAAATCAGGATGTGAAAGGAGTTGAATCCCAGAACCATAGAATGGTTTGGGTTGAATGGGACCCTAAGGATGATCCAGTGCCACCCCCTGGATGGGCAGGGACACCTCCCACTATCCCAGATTTCTCCAAGCCTCGTCCAGCCTGGCTTTGGGCAATTCCAGTGATCCAGGGCCAGCCTCAGCTGCTCTGGCCACCCCTTTAAAAATTGCACTTAAATCCTTTACAAAACAGATTTAACATTTTTATTTTTTAATTTAATTTCCTCCCTCTTTTATTAAGGGAGGGTAAAAAAAGGACAATAAATTTTAAAATACTCCCAACTTCACACCAAAACATCTTTTTTTTTTTTTTTTACTTCCATATATTTAAAAATCTGAAAGAAATAAATGTCTTATTAATATAAATGTTTTAATTTGTCCCAGCAAGACACTTTAAAGGATAGAATTGCAAAAGAATCATGGAATGGTTTGTGTTGGAAAAGATCCTTGAGCCCATCCAGCGCCACCCATGCCATGGGCAGGGACACCTCCCA
Organism: Agelaius phoeniceus; assembly: GCF_051311805.1. Classification (NCBI taxonomy): domain Eukaryota; kingdom Metazoa; phylum Chordata; class Aves; order Passeriformes; family Icteridae; genus Agelaius; species Agelaius phoeniceus. The sequence continues at coordinate 1,411,467 of NC_135265.1, forward strand.
CTGTCCCAGGCTGCTCCAGCCTGGCCTTGGGCACTGCCAGGGATCCAGGGGCAGCCACAGCTGCTCTGGGAATTCCATCCCAGCCCCTCCCAGGGAGGAATTCCTTCCCAAAATCCCTCTCTGTCAGACTGAGCCCATCCCTCTGTCCCGTCCCTCCAGCTCCTGAGGAAAATTCCCTCTCCATCTTCCCTGGAGCCCCCTTCAAAGCCCTTCTGAGCTCTCCCCAGATCCTCCTCTTCTCCAGGACGAGCATTCCCAGCTCTCCCAGCTCCGTAGGGAAGATGCTCCAGTCCCTTTATCAGCTCCATGGCCTCCTCTGGACTTGCTCCAACATTCCCATGTCCTTCTTAAACTGGGATCCTTCACTGGGGGGCAGCTGCACACCAGAGAGGGGACGGGGAATGGCTGGGAATGGCACCAGATCCACGTATTCCCATTGGATCCAAACACAGCTCTGCCTAAAATCCCACTGGGCAGCGCTGCTGGGATCACCTGAACTCAGTTCTTGTGGTGGGGCTTCATTGTGTCCAACTTGAGCGCTGTGAGCCAGGTTCAGTTAGTCCGAGCTTAATTACACCCTGCCTCAGAATCCTTTCAGTGCACTGTTCCATGAACATCCCAGAATTCCCATCTGGGCCCTGAGCAGCTCCATGGGGCAGGATGGATACATTTAAAATCAAAGCTCACAGGGTTCCCGAGGGCAGATGTGCAAATTTGGGACACTGAGATGATTTCTGGGATCGCTGGGGGATGGATTTGGGCTGCAACAAGGAATTTAAAGTTGGATTTAGTGTGGGAAAAGAAGGATAAAATGTGGATAACAGGGGGACAAGAAGAAAGAGAAAGTCTGAGCGTCTCCTTTTCCTGTCAGGAACCCTCTCCAACCTGGATCCAGCTGCTGGATGTGGCAGGATGTGTGGAAAGGGTCAGAACAATCTGGGAACAATTGGGATACCTGGGAATCAATTTCCAACCTCACCCTTTGCTCCTCAGGACACACAAAATTCCCTGTTTTTCCTCCTCCTTCCCCGCTTAATCTTCGATGACAAAACCAGCCCCAAATGTCACTAAAGGAAAATTCTTACAAAACCTTGGATTTTTAGCTTGGAGGAGGGAGGAGAAACCAGGATTGGGTTTTCCACACCCAGGAGGGTGAGACTCCTCTTATCTCCCTAAAGCAGCAGCGATTTGAGGGAAAATCCTACAGGATGGGATTTTCCTGGATGTTTCTGCATCCTGTGGGATCTGCATCCTGTTCTTTACACACTATTCATGGATGAACTCCCTGACCTGGATTTGGGAATGGAACTGGCACAGCCCCAGGCAAGTGGGAAATGGAAGCTCAGGGATGAATCCTAAATTCCCAATCTTTTTCCTGCCAGGTCTGATCCTCCCCAGGTTCCTGAGCAAGAGTTCCTGAGCCAGGGGGGAAGAGTGGGAGGAGAATGAGGAGCTGGAATACCAGTCCTAGAAAAATCCACGTTTGGAATCTGAACCATCCATGCACTTCCAAGGGATTTTCCACCGGCAGGAGCAGGGATGAGATCAGAGCCTAACTGGAAGCTGAGACAAGTGGGAATAGCAGGAGGCTTTTAGGGAATAATGAAAATATTTTGGGATCAGGTGAAAATTCTGTGACTGGGAGAGAAGGAGGGAGGGGTATCCAGCAGAAATGGAGAGGGAAGATCCCGAAGGAAGCCGGAGTGAAATCCGGAATCACACAAGGTGGCAGTGCAGATTGTCAGCAGGGGCTTGGGGACATTGGGAAAAGGCTAAAAATATTCCATGGGATCAGACGCAACAGGAGACTCCAGGCATTGGCTGCTGCTGGAATTCCAGACAGGAATTCTGCTTGGGCGACTCCGCCGCGTTCAGAGTCCACCGGACAACTCCGGGGTTGACTCCTAATTGCTCCCATGGATTCCCATGGATTAATGAACTCCATTTCCTGATGCAGTTGGGTTCCACCTGGAATTTATCCAACTTTTCCATCGTCACTCTTTGGGCACCATCACTTGGATGAGGCTGAGGGCAATTGGAACCTCAAGGAACAAAGAAAAATTCCAAAATCTTGGATCCGCGGCTTGGATCTGATAGCCAGGGGCACATGGAATGAGCTCCATGCAGGAGAGGAACATCTGGGTGATTCCTGGTAAATCCGGACACCATGGAATCCCAGAATCCCACCATGGTTTGGGTTGGAAGGGACCATCTCCTTCCAGCTCCTGGATATTCCGATTGCGTTAGGTTGTGAGGAGTTTGGAGCTCAGCTGGGAATGTTCATCCTGGAGAAAAGGAGCTCCAGGGGCACCTTCTGGGACAGGAGGGGGCAGCCAGAGGGAATTGGGATCTGCTCCCAGGGAACAGGGACAGGAGGAGAGGGAATGGCCTGAGGTTGTTCCAGGGAAGGGTTGGATTGGATATTTGGGATCATTTCCCCATGGAAAGCGTGGTGAGGCATTGAAACTGCCCAGGGAGGTTTGGAGTCCCCACCCCTGGAGGTGTCCCAGGAATTCCCGGATGTGGCACTGGAGGCTCTGGTGGGATCAGGCACGGCTTGGACTCGATGATCCCGGAGATCTTTCCCAGCCCCAGTGATTTTAGGATTCTCTGGATGCAAAAGCTGATTCTCCCAGCTCCATTCCTGCTCCACACCCTCCAGGCCCTCCCTCAGCCCTGCCAAAACTCTCCAGGTGAATTGAGGAACTCCAGGAGAGGATTTGCCTGGGGTTTAATCCCAAACCCCTCAGGATTTTTGGGCAGTAATTGATTCCCAGTTCCAGCACATCTGAAGGTGGAGCAACTTCTGTGGGAAGAAGGAGGAAGGAATTGTGGACAGCTGGGAAAGGATTGGTGGGAATGACCTTGCAGGGACATGAGGAGCTGCTCAAGCAGGAGATGTGTGAAAATCCACCGGAAAACACCTGGAAAGCCAGACCCAGGACAAGTTTCCAATGATCTTGACAATTTCAATATTTATAATTTTAAGGCTCCTACAGAGAGACCTAAAGGAAGATTTCCCCCTGAATGAAAGATCTTCCCAGCTAATTCTCCAAAATTTTGGGATGTTGAAGGAGGGACAGGATGATGGCCAAAAAAAATGAGAATTATCCCAGGGATGTGTCACTGATGCCATCATGGTGTCATCCCATGGGAATGGGATGCAGGAGAGCAGGGAAAAGTTTCTCCTTTTGGAATTAACAGCAGAACCTGCAGTGCTTCATGCACAGCTCCAGAAATCCAGGAAAGACATCAAAGAGGGAATAAAAAACAGGAACGAAAATCTAGAAAAAAACGACCTTTATTTCTTCCCAGCTTTTTATTTCTTCTCCGCTCTGTCCCAGCTTTGGAATTCAACCCCCAGGAATTATTTCAGGGCTGTTTTCCTCCCATTCCAATTCCTGGCTCAGGATAAATCCCTAATTTGTTGAAATCTGGATGGACAAATTGGAGCAGCAGCAGCAGCAGCAGCAGCAGCACAAGTCAAGAGTTTTTGGGAGGAGCTTGGGAAAGCTCCAGCAGCCCTGAGAGATTCCAACGTTTCTGCTCCGCTTCTGGAAGTGGAGCTTCACTTTTGGTCGCTCGCTCTGGATTTGGCTGCCAAAAAACCACAAGGAAAATAATAAAGAAGCAAAACAACTCCGTGGGCTCGGATTTCTGGGTGGTGACGAGGCCAATTTGCGTAAAACGTTTTGATCCCGCGTCGTTCCTTGGGTTTGGGCCACGGTTTGTGCTCGGAGAGAGCTCCAAGAGCTGCTCCAGAGGCGTCCCCTCAAGGGCCGAGGTGGAGACAGCCCGGCACACAAAGGAGAGGGAATTTACAGGGAGAGCTGGCTGCTGGAAAGGAGGGAAAGAGTTTCAGGGAGCTCTGAGGCGTTGCCAGCAAAAAGGGAGGTGAACAACAGGAAAATCAGGCTTAGGTGCTCTTTTCCTGTCTGATACTGGACCAGAATAGGAAAAAAAATGGGATTAATTGGAATGAAATGAGAATGAATGGGTTTTTATCAGGGAATCAGATCCAAGGGCTAAAATAGGATCAGGGTTTGGGGAGTGAGCTGCTCCTTCCAGCAGGATGCAGCACTGGGAAGGTGGAGGGAGGGAGGGAGGGAGGGAGGATGGATGGATGGATGGATGGATGGATGGATGGATGGATGGATGGATGATGGATGGATGATGGAGGGATGGATGGATGGATGGATGGATGGATGGATGGATGATGGATGGATGGATGGATGGATGGATGGATGGATGGATGGATGGATGATGGATGGATGGATGGATGGATGGATGGATGATGGATGGATGATGGATGGATGGATGGATGGATGGATGGATGGATGGATGGATGGATGGATCCATGGATCCATGGATGGATGGATGGAGCAGGAGGGGTTTCTTTAAACCAGGAGTGGGAGGTTTTCCCAGTGGTATCTGAGCTGTCACATCCCAGGGCTGGGGATTTGCCAGGATCTGCAGGATACCCTCTGGATAAAACCTCCTTGTGGTCAGGACACCTCCTGCTATCCCAGGGTGATCCAGCCTGGCCTTGGACACTTCCATGGATCCAGGGGCAGCCACAGCTGCTCTGGGAATTCCATCCCAGCCCCTCCCCACCTTCCCAGGGGAGGATTTTGCCTGATACAAAATTTCCTAGGTTAAGTTTTATTTTGCTGAATTTTCCCTGTTTATCCTTTTTCCCCCCTGTCACCTTTTTTTATTCCATATTCATCCAAAAAGGAATCCCCTCACTTTGGGACTGGAGAGCCCCACAAATGGATTTATGCCCAAAATGCCCAAACATCCGAGGTTTTTCCCATTTCCTTAAATGAAAAAAGAGTTGCAAACAGCTCAAAGGATGTTCTGGGAGTTTTATAGGATGATCCCGTTCTCTCCAGGCAGGAGGAACATTCCCTTCTGCTGGCTCCTTGTCCATTTTCCAATGCCTTGTTTAATTGCCGGGGAGCGCAGATAAGATCAGGTGAGACTGGGAGGGCTTGATTTTATGGGAATTTCCAAACCAGGACTGTTCTGCTTCCAGGTTTGGAAGATAACGGATATTTCTGGACATTTCATCCCAATCCCTGGCGTTCCGTGTGCCTGGACAGGAGCACACGCGCTGGGAAATGCTCTGCACACACTCAGAGGATTTATCTGGGAAAATTAAGGAATGCTTTCCTCTGGCATCACTTTGGAGGAGACATTCCCAGAGCCGGGTTCCAGCTCCTCAGTGCCCCATCCAGTCTCTCTTTCCCTGGTTTAGTTCTTTTCCCGTGGATCCCATCGGTGGGTGGGATTCTGGCAGCTTAGTCATTGTTTGGGAACAAAATATTTGGACCACAAAGCATCCCAACAAAAAGGAAAATTCCCCATGCTCTTCCTCATTGCCTGCTGCCATCCCAGGCTGAATTGCCCCATTCCCGAATTTTGACAGGGACAAAGAACTTCCCAGGGACTTGGAGTTTGGGAAATTCTGACCACTATCCCCAAAGTTATTTATGGAAAGTTTATTTGTTTATTTATTTATTTATTTATTTATTTATTATCTATATCTATATCTATATAAATATATATACAAATAAATAAAATATAATATGTTATTTATATGTTATAATATAATATATAATTATAATTACATAATTACATAATTATATAACTATATTATTTGAATTATTTATTATATATTATAATATATTATATTTATAGTATTTTATACTATTTATATATATATATATATATATATATATATATATATATATATATATAATTTATTTATTTTACTATTTATTTTATTATTTATTTATTTATTTATTTAAAGAAATATTTACTATTTCCAAGGAATGATCGCTGTGGTTCATATCCATTCCCTACTTTTGATGAAAGAAAAACATGGAAAAACGGAATTAAGTGGAATCACTGAGGGGAATGGGGGATGAGGACAAAGGATTCAGGATCCAGCCCCTCAATTCATGAACTGGCTAAAAAGTGCTTTTGATTTCCCTAAATGGGGCTCCACAGGAATATGAAGTTTTTCACTGATTATTAACAGCTCAAGCACTTGAGGATAAAAAATGAGGATAGAAATCCATGGAAAACTCCCTGTTTCTGACTATCCATGGAAAACCACTCCAACTCCAGCTTTTTTTGTCCCAAAAAGGCAATATTGCACTTTTCCACCTCATCCTGAGCAGGATTTTTGGAATGTTCAGTGGAACCGTGCAGGCACCTTCAAATGTGACCCCAGAGCAACAATCAGCTCCTTCCGATGGGATCTGCTGGAAGATGGGAAGGAAAAACCAGGAAAGGATCAAACTCAGGGATTTTTTTCGTGTTTTCCCCTGGTTTTATTTTTCTCTGTTTTTTCTTCCTCCTCAGCATCAACAGTTGGTACTGTTGACGGGAAAACACTGAATTTAGGGGATTTGATCCTACTCTTTTCCAAGACCCAAAACTCCATCCCTAATCCAAGGTTTCTCAAGGATTGTTGGGAACAGGTCACCCTTTAGGGACCAATCCATAAAGAAATGTCCAAGGCCCGGCTGGACAGGGTTTGGAGCAACCTGGGATGGAGGGAGGTGTCCCTGCCCATGGCACTGGGATGAGGGAATCTTTCAAGTCCCTTCCAACCCAAAATATTCTGGAATTCTCTGCTTTTCCATGTGTTTTCTTTAAAGGCTTTGCTGGAGCATTTTCCCGTGTTCTTTGTGCTGGATCTGTTGTTGCTTCCAAACCCAAGGCAGAGTTCTGGGACTCACAAGTCCCAAGGAATTTCCCTTTTTCCCAGGAGCTGCAGTGGGATGAAGCCAGTCAGGCTCTGACCCTCCCACTCCAGTGCCCCCTGGATAACATGGGAAAAATCCTTGGAAGTGTGAGATGGAGTTTGGAAGGTCACCTCTAGACTTCCACACTTACAGAGTCACGAGAAGAGACAAAACTCCTGTGCTAGACACCCCAAATCCATGGAAAAAGGAATTATCACCCTCAGGATCCTGCACATGCCATGGATAATTTGCCAGGTGAATTCCCAGTGCTTTCCATTTGCTGTTCCCTATTGGAATTTGGGCAGTTTCTTGCCTGCAAGGTCTTTAAGTGGTTTTCCTCCATAGATTTAATGGCCAAATGCGCCATTAAAAAAGGTAATTCCAGAAGACATTCCCTGTATTTCCACACGTATTTTCTTTAACCTGCTCCATAGCTCCGTGGTGCCACTTGTCATCCCGGAGTCCTGCAGCCTCAGGATTTGTGGCTGGAAAAAGACAGGATCCAAACCAGGATTTAGGCAGGGAGGGAGAGAAAACAACTCTTTAATGAAATCTGGGGTCTTGCAGAAGGAAAGGGAACTTCAGGATCTGTGGGCAGAGGAGAGGAGAGACAGGAGGAAGGAAGAGAGAAGGAAAACTTATTCCAAGCCCAGGTAAAATATTTTTCCCCCTGGAATTTCCTGGGAGGAACAATGCTGGGCCTGCTCCGGTTCCAAACCAGGAATAAAGGGATCAGTTAGGGATAAAAACAGAGGAATGTTGTCTGGAAAAGTCCGATGTGACATTTCCCTTTGGATGCTCCAGGCTGACCAAGGCCAGGCCGGGTCCTGCGGGCGGTGGATGCAGGGTGGCAGCCCCAGGTCCCTGCCAGCCACTCACACAGGGACACTCTGGGAATTCCTGGCAGCCCTGGAATGCCCTTGGGAACTGCTCTGGCCACTCCGCTCGATGCAAATCCAGGCAATGGCCTGCTTTTCCGTACCCTCCTTGTTCCCGGTGTTTTCTTTCCCTGCCTGGGCTGTTTACCGGGTTTGAGGGCTCGACCAGCCCGGGGGGTGCTGGGCCAAGCAGGAGTTATTTTGGAGATCCACTCCGCTGGCTTCAGGAATCCAGAGGGAAATTCCACTCTCTGGTTTCAGCTCATCCCCAGGGATGGCTCCATTTGCACAGGAGGGACCCTGGGATTTTGGGGGGCTGGGGGGAAAACAGGGATCAGCCACCCTGGAAGCAATGAGGGTCATCATTAGGGTCTGGGAATATGCCTGATTCCTGGTTTTTATAAGGATTGGGATATTCTTTGGCCCTGTGGGTCATGGAGGGCCCAAAGAATATCCCAATCCCAACCTCATGGAGTTAAGGGAGTGATCTCCTCAGGATCAGTGGGATCTCCTCAAGGATTGGGAGAGCAGGAACATCTCCAAGCTTTGGTGTGATCCAGGCAAGATGGCTTTGGAAATTTCCACCATTTTGTTCCTGGTTCCTCCACAACTTCTCACTCCTCTGAGGAGGAACCAGCCCTGCTCTGCTTGGAAAGAAATTCCTCAGGATTCTGTGGGACCCAGGGACAGCAAAACCCATAAAGGCCCTGAACCCTGAGAGCTGGGAGATGAAAGATAAGAAATTGCAGATAGGAGTGATTTGTGCGGCTTTGGATGGGCACGGATTTATGGAGTGCAAGGAAAAATTCCTGAAATCCCCTCTCCAGTCTCCCCAAGCAGCAGGGATTTGGATTGGGACATTTGTATTTGGATTTGGATGGGACTTTTCCATTTGGATTTGGATTAGGACATTTCCATTTGGATTTGGATTAGGACATTTTTATGTGGATTTGGATGAGGACATTTTTATTTGGATTTGGATGGGGACACTTCTGTTTGGATTTGGATAAGGATGTTTCCACTTGGATTTGGATGGGGACATTTCCATTTGGATTTGGATGGGGACATTTCCATTTGGATTTGGATGGGGACATTTCCATTTGGATTTGGATGGGGACATTTCAGTTTGGATGTGGATGAGGACATTTTTATTTGGATGTGGATGGGGACATTTCCATTTGGATTTGGATGAGGACATTTCTATTTTGAGCTCGGGCCAGCCCAGGTAAAAACCCTTTGAATTCCCCTTTATGTGATGGAATTTTTGAGGCTCCCTGGCTGGGAATAACCCCGAAGTGAGGAGTTTATCCAGCCTGGAATGAGGAGGGAAGGCTCCAGGCTGGCTCCAAAATCAGGTTCTGTTCCTTCCCACTGCTATTTCTGGAATGCCTTGGAAGAACCCTGGCTTGGGCCAAAATAATGCATGAGCCTCAACTCCCCTGAGGCTGGGAGAAGGATTTGGAGGAGCCTGAAAAAAGGCAAGAAAATCCAACATAATCATCCTTGAAAAAAAAAAAATCCTGAGCAGATTTGTGCATAATAAAGAGATCTAAATATAAAAAAAAAAAAAAATCAGCAATGTAGCAGGACCAAATAAAAAAGAAATATAAATTTTAAATAATATAAATATAAATATAAATATAATGTAAATAATGAAATTTCAAATAAAAATACAAAATAAATAAAACCAAATAAAAATAACAATAACAAATAAAAATAAAAATAAAAAACAAATAAAAATAAAAATAATTTAAGAAATTATAAATCATGTAAAGGGGTTTTTTAGATGTCACTCCAAAGAATGTCCCTGCTTTATTTATGGCTTTCCAGCTGCTGGGACACAGAGCAGAGGATTTATCTGCTCTAAATTTAGCCCCCCAAATGTAGGCCAGCTGGAATCCCAGCTATTCCAGGGATTAGCCTTGGATAAATTGTGTTTGATATGTGCTTGAGATAAGCAAAATATTCCCAGAGATAATTCCTAATCATAATGGAGGATCTGGAGGCTCAGACTTGACTTCAGAAGAGCAAAGGGAGGAAATAAATCCCTGTGGCAGGGAGTTCCTTATCCCTGGATTGCCACCCAAGGGAAAGGAGCTCGTTCCATGCCTGGGTTCATTTCCCACCAACATTCCCAGACAGGCAACCAAAAAATGTCCTGGTTTTTCACACCAAAAAGGGAGAAAACTTCCTGCTCTTTCCACACAGGAGCGGAACAGGAGAGAAATCCTTGGATCAAAATTCAAAGCCCGAGGAGCTGAAGTTGTGCAAAAGCCTTTGGTTGACGTCTGTTTGGAAAGGGTCTGGAAAATCCAGCTCCAACTGGGAATGGCGTCCGATTAAACTGGGATGTGGCCACTGGTGATGGCAGGGAATTAACAGGGATCTCTTTCCTTTTCCAAGGGCCTCCACCCGCACTGGGACAATCTCTGGAATCAGCATAACCAGGGGGATGAAGGGATTGGGAAAAAGCCCTGGAGAAGGGCTGGGAGCGCTGGTGGGGGAGGGATGAACAAGGCCTGACCCTTGTGCTCCAACAGCCCCAAAATCTGGAGGGGTCCTGGGCTGATCCCACAGTTTGGGCAGCAGGAAAAGGGGAATTCTGCTCCTCTACCCCCTCAGGTGAGACCCCACCTGCAGAGCTGCTCCAACCCTGCTTCCCTGTGGATCACAAGGCCCTGGAGCTGCTGCAGGGCTGGAGCCAGGCTGGAGAGCTGGGAATGTTCCCCTGGAGAGGAGAAGCTCCAGGGAGAGCTCAGAGCCCCTGGCAGGGCCTGGAGGGGCTCCAGGAGAGCTGGAGAGGGACTGGGGACAAGGCATGGAGGGACAGGACCCAGGGAATGGCTCCCACTGCCAGAGGGCAGGGATGGATGGGAGATTGGGAATTGGGAATTCCTGGCTAGGATGGAATTCCCAGAGCAGCTGTGGCTGCCCCTGGATCCCTGGCAGTGCCCAAGGCCAGGTTGGAGCAGCCTGGGACAGTGGGAGGTGTCCCTGCCATGGCAGGGGTGGCACTGGATGGGCTTTAGGATCTTTTCCAACCCGAACCATTCCATGATTCCTTGGCAATTCCGTCCTTTAAAGTGCCTCGCTGGGACACATTCCCAAACCAGGAAGGAGAAGCTCTGAAATTCCAGAGTTCCATGGAAATATCTGTAAGACAAAAGGTGAACCAAAGCCTGGGGAGCTGCTGAGGCTTTTCTGGGAAGATTCTCCCAGTTTTTCATATCCAGACTTAACATCCAGTCCAGGAAAATGTTCCAGCACCCCCAGTATTTGGGATTTAGGAGTTATATCCATCTCACCATTCCTGGTGCCTCAAGCAGCGGAAGGGTCCCTAGGGCAGCATGGGGATCTCATTCCTGCTTTATGGACAGCACCTGGAATTTCACTTTTCCCACCTGGCTCCTGTTGTATCCATACCATGGAGGCTCCCCTTTAGTTTTTTATGTTTTCTTCCCTCTAGGAAAGCCCCAATTCCAAAAATTCTCTCTTCTCCTATGGAAGAATGGTCAATAAACAAAACTTGCCCACTTTCTCCCCATTTTTGTGTAACTTGGATTCTTATTCCAATATTATCCATGCTCTCTCATCCTGATATTGCAAAACCCCCAACTTTTAATTAAAATTGCTTAATTAAAGTCTCCTCTTCTCCACAGATATGAAAATGGGCTGTTTTGGCCTTTAATAATGTGTTTTATTCCCAGGAAATGCAGAGGGAGGGAATCCTTCACCTTCCCACAAGGAATCCTGGATAGACTTCATGAAAATATCTCCCAACCCAGCATTCCCTTATGGACTGTGCAGGCAGCTTGGAAATTAATGGGAATTCTCTGAGATTTTCTGGAAATCCAAATGGATTTCCCTGCATCCTGAGGTGTTTCCATCTTCATCCCACTGATTCCTTTTAGGGTTTCCTGGTTTGTGTCCTAAAACACGATCCATCCCTGCTTTTCCCAAGGTTTCAGTGGGGTTTGAGGGATTCCAAGGATGGGAAAATGGGGGAATTCAGGGATGGGAAAATGGGGGGAATTCAGGGATGGGAAGATGGAAGGGATCCAGGGATGGGAAGATGGGGGAATTCAGGGAAGGGAAGATGTGGGAATTCAGGGAAGGGAAGATGGGGGAATTCAGGGATGGGAAGATGGGGGGATCCAGGGATGGGAATGTGGAGGAAATTCAGGGAAGGGAAGATGGGGGAATTCAGGGATGGGAAGATGGGGGAATTCAGGGATGGGAAGATGGGAGGGATCCAGGGATGGGAATGTGGAGGAAATTCAGGGAAGGGAAGACAGGGGGGATTCAAGGATGGGAAAATCAGGGGAATTCAGGCAAGGGAAGATGGGGAAAATCCAGGGAAGGGAAGATACAGGGGTGATGCAGAGAAGGGAAAATGGGAACTTCAGGGCAGGGATTATGGGGGAAATTCAGGGCAGGGAATATGGAGGGAATTCAGGGAAGATCAGGGTCTGATCCCTCAGTTCCACACTTCCATTTCCCATCCCCAGGGCTTTATCCCGGGTTCCTCGATCATCGGGAGCCAGCCCCAGGGAGCGTCCATCGGCCTCTCCCCTTGAGCTTTGTTCCTTGACAGCTCGGCCTGGATTAAGGAGCCGCTAATCCTGAGGGGGGGATTTGAGAGCAGAGCCCCCGGACGTGATCCCTTGTAAACAGCTCATTAAGGACTTTACATCTCCCAGGGCTTTTTTCCCCTCTGGCTTTTCCCTCCCACACTCCCAGCCCGGGTAATTCCCTCCGTCCCAGGCGTTGTAAGAGGATCCCGAGGGCATGCCCGGGATATTTTTAAGCCTCCACAGCTGCCAGCCCATTTTAAAGTCCCGTTTTAAGGCTGGTTCATCCTTGGTCTTCATAACTTTGCATAACCTGCGGCTGGAATTCTCTGCTGTTCCCTCTGGGATATGAGAGAGACACGGAACTGATCCAAGGGCCGGAGCCCCTCTGCTCTGGAGCCAGGCTGGGAGAGCTGGGAATGTTCCCCTGGAGAGGAGAAGGCTCCAGGGAGAGCTCAGAGCCCCTGGCAGGGCCTGGAGGGGCTCCAGGAGAGCTGGAGAGGGACTGGGGACAAGGCCTGGAGGGACAGGAGCCAGGGAATGGCTCCCAGTGCCAGAGGGCAGGGATGGATGGGAGATTGGGAATTGGGAATTCCTGGCTGGGATGGAATTCCCAGAGCAGCTGTGGCTGCCCCTGGATCACTGGCAGTGCCCAAGGGTCACCCTGTGATAGTGGGAGGTGTCCCTGTTTTTCTGATCCATGGTTGGAAGCAGTTGACTTTTAACCTTCCAAGCCAAACCATTCCCTGGTTCCACAATAAAATTCCACAATAAATTGGATAATCCAGCAATTTTCACTCATTCCACTCATGTCACAGAGGGCTGGGAATTTTGTCCTTGCCCTGCTGGACTTTTCCATCCCTGAATTTCCCTCTCTTGGAAGGAGCTGCTGAGCTTTTCTAGGCACAACCAGGCTGCCTGCAGTGGGAATAATGTGTTTTATGGAAGTTCACTGCCTTAAATAAACACTCCCTGGGATCCAGGAGCTCCCAGCAGAGCCTCTTTCCCAAAATCCGCTAAAACAACATCGAGGCAGAAAGAGAGCAGGAAACACTCTGGAAAAATGGGATAAACACTGTGTGAAAATTGATTTTCCTCCTGTTTAATTGAGGGAATAGGTGGGGATATGGCCCAGCTTGAGCTGCTTCCCATCCCTCCCCTCCATTTTTCATAGGCTGGGATTTCCTTCCACTGGATTCTGGGGAATTCCTGCTATGCTAAGTGCTCTCCTGGCATGGAAAAGAGGAATCCCAGGGGGATTCTTGTTTGCAAACATCCCCTGGCTGTTGGAATAATGTTACAGTGATGGATTTCTGCCAGGTGTGAAAAATGCCTGGCACAGCTGGAATTCCATGTGGAACTCCACGTGTTTCTCTGTGCTTTGAACTGTTCCAGCACAAGCTGAAAGGATGATTTTTATTTTATTTTTTTTTTTTTTTTCAGAAATGTCCTATGGAATAACAACCCAGGCCTTCACCAGGAATTTTAATGGCTTTTCCTGGATAATGCCAACATTATCCCATCCAGGGTGCAGGGATATGAACTTCAGACTGGGAACAGAAACAGCTGGATGAACTTTTGTCCCAAAGAACAAGGCTGGGAAGGAATTCCAGTTCCACTGACAGCCAGACTCTCCCAGGACATGGTGACTCTCCAGGGCTTCCTCTTGTTGGAGCCCTGGTTACTGAGAATTTTAATTTAAATACTAAAATTTCTGGAGTTTTAAACTTTCTGTGCTAACAGACACCGACGCCCAAGAAAACAGAAAGTTTAACTTAAAGCCATAAAAAAACCCTTCCAAAATTAAATAATAGAACTAAGATTGCAAGTGTGTAGTTTAAATAAAAGTACCTAATATCACACAGCAGAAAACTTCAAATTTAAAGTTTTAGAATATTTATATATATTATATAAATATATTTTTATATATTATATAATATTATATATATTATTTAATATTTATATATATTATAATATTATATATATTATTTAATATTTATATATATTATAATATTATATATATTATTTAATATTTATATATATAAAACAAGATAGAAGATTTAAAACAGACCCTAGTACTTCTTCACCTTCTTCTTCACAGTTTAAATAGTATTATATAATTAAATAAAAAAAGTCCACATTAAGAACAACAAGTAGTTAGTAATTAAATTAAAAAGAAAAATAATTGGAGTATCATTTTTTAATTAGAAAATTTATCCTTTAAAAGCCTTATAAAGAAAAAGGTACCACTCCATTTTTTAAATTACTAAAGTACTATAACACTCACAATTTGTAAAACTGTAACATAAATAAAAACTAATAAACATCTAAGTCCAAACAATAAAATTACCAAAACCACGACCAAAAACCACACATACTCTAAAAAAGCAGACCCGAAGAAAGGTCATGCAAAATAATTCCTAAAATATGTAAACCAATTTTTAGAAAAATATAAATGCTCTTAAAAGTCTATGAATGTGCAACAAGATAACGTAATAAAAGAAGTATTTACAGAGTACCTCTAAAGATAACATCGTGCTCCTGACTGAGTGCCAAGCACCGGCTGTTTTAACCCTTTCCTTTATGTCTGTCTCCTGCTGTCTTTTCATTCAACTCTTTAAATTTTACCAAGGAAATAAACCTCGTTTTTCACACTTGCATAATGTGAATGAATTATCATGCAGGTTAGGAAAATTAGTCCACAAACATCACAGGTTTATGTCCAAAAAGGAGACACAGGAGTTCTGTAACTTTATTCCAATAAAGGGAGAGGCCATGGGCCATTCCCCTGGGATCTCTCCCGTTTTTGGAGGATGCAGCCTCCTTTTTATCCCAATTTCCTGCCACTTTTCCCTTCTCTCTTTCCCCATTGGCTGGGGTACTCGAGAGGTTCAGACTTCCCAAAACACCTGATACCAGAGATTCCCCTCTAATGTACAAGCCTCCCTTTTTATTTTTAATTCTCATGGAATTCAGGAGTTTTTCTTCCCCATTGTTTCTTTCATCTTTCAATTCCTAATTTCACTTATCAGCAAACCTAACATTTATTTGTAAAAGCAAATCTCTTTATCCATTCATCAATCAGTGGAACCCTTCCCATTGTTTCTTTTATCCCCCAGTGCTGGTTTTATCCACCAGCAGCCCCACAGCTTGTTTGGAAACACAAATCCCCCATTCCTCTCAAGGTCAACGCCACTCCAAGACAGACAGAAATAGGAAGCCCCTGTCGAGCCTGGCAGTGGCAGTAAGTCAGCCACCCAAAATCTCTCCAAAGGCAAAACACTCAGAGTGTCAGAACCCAGGACATTGCTCTGGCTGCCCTGGGGGACTCCAGACCCTGCCAGGGGCTCAGAGACCTTGGCACAGAGTCACAAACACCTGTGCCTTTGATTGTAGCCCATGGAAACAATTCCCAACTTTGTGTGAGGAGTTACAAGCCACAAGGGTTTGAGTAGAATGATTGTTAATTTGCCACAGGGTGAAAATGTAGAATTTTGGGGTTTTAGAGTGGGGGTTCAAGAGGCAAGATGGAGGAATCTGGGCGTGTCTTGTCCTTCTTCTCCTGCTTCTTGTCCTCCATCTTCTGCTGTGGTGCTGGCACTTCTGGATTGGTTTAGGGTAGAGACAGACTGTCTAACATGGGTGATAGGGATTGGAAAATTATTGTAAAATTATTGTCAATAAAGCACACGTAGTTTCTAGTATAAAAAGCCAACCCTACCCCAAGGGCAGGGACTGTGCCACAACCCAACCTGCCGGACAGACCTCAGCAGGGCAGAGGAAGAATGGAATAGATGAGAGAAAATGAACAACCTTGAAAACCAGAGCCGAGAAATCTTGATTTCTTCTTCAGTCTCAGGGCTGGGAAAAAAAGGCCCTTTAATACCATGAGAGCCATTTCAATCACAGAAAAGCCGAGATCCAAGAACTTCAATCAGATCCCAAACCCGAGCCCAGCTCGGTTTCAGGATCACCAGATCCTCAGGATCAGATGGCAGGAGCTGCTCCCACTGCATCCCAAACTCTGCCTCTCATTGGAGGAAAATGTCCGGAACGTTCCATCCCTGTGTTCCACAGGGATGGGATTGTGCTGCAGGGATCCCATAAACCCCGACGTGTCACAGTCATATTTCCATATTTCCCACAGGATCTTTCCTCTGGGAAGCTGAGAAGAAGCTCGGAGAAAAAGGAAAACAATAATTATCTGATTGCTTCTCCTGTGTTTTGCTGCTTTGGGATGTGTTTGGAGGTGGTTTATCCAACAGGCGATTGTTCCATTTGAGAGGAATGGTGGATTTGTGTTTCCAAACAAGCTGTGGGGCTGCTGGTGGATAAAACCAGCACTGGGAGGTAAAAGACACAATGGGAAGGATTCCACTGAGT
This sequence comes from Agelaius phoeniceus, assembly GCF_051311805.1. Classification (NCBI taxonomy): domain Eukaryota; kingdom Metazoa; phylum Chordata; class Aves; order Passeriformes; family Icteridae; genus Agelaius; species Agelaius phoeniceus. The sequence goes on from NC_135265.1 coordinate 1,428,057, forward strand.
GATGAATGCACAAAGAGATTTGCTTTTACAAATAAACTTTAGGTTTGCTGATAAATGAAATTATAAATGGCATTGAAAGATGAAAGAAACAATGGGGAAGAAAAACCCCTGAATTCCATAAGAATTAACAATTAAAAGGGAGGGTTGTACATTAGAGGGAAATCTCTGGTATCAGGCATTCCGGGAAGTCTGAACCTCTCGAGTACCTCAGCCAATGGGGAAAGAGAGAAGGGAAAAGTGGCAGGAAATTGGGATAAAAAGGAGGCTGCATCCTCCAAAAACGGGAGAGATCCCAGGGGAATGGCCCATGGCCTCTCCCTGTATTGGAATATTTACAGGACTCCTGTGTCTCCTCTTTGGACATAAACCTCTGGTGTTTGTGGATTAATTTTCTTAAAAATTGGTTTTTGGTGTGAATTGTTTTGACTCAATGGCCAATCAGGGCCAAGCTGTGTTGGACTCTGGAAAGAGTCACGAGTTTTCATTGTTATCCTTTTATCCTTCTGTCTGTGTCCTTTCTGTATTCCTTAGTATTTTAGTTTAGTATTCTTTAATATAATATAGAATCATAAAATAATAAATTAACCTTCCGAGAGCATGGAGTCAGATCCATCATTCCCTCCTTTGTCAGGGAACCCCACAAATACAGCAGGGATGGATTTGGGCAATTCCGTGGCTCCTGCCAGAAATCCCTGCTCTCGTTGCTTGGGACAATCCTAATTAAACCCAGCTGGCCTTGGCTATATTTAGGGATATTTATTTGGGGTTTGGTGCTTTTTGGGGTTTTTTCCCCTTCCGTTTCATCCATATGGCTGTAAGGAATTTCCCAACCAAGGAATTTCCAACCAAGCAGCAACCAGGTGTGTTTGGATCAGGTGATGGGAACAAGGGCTGGATAAAGGGACTAATTGTGATAAAAGCTGGAATTGTGGTTCCTGCTGCAACCTCAAGGGAATCCCAGGATTCAAATCCCAATAAAAACCGATGGCAAGGTGCAAATTCCTTGGAGCATCACTGCAAAGGCATCCATGGTTATGGACACGGCTGGAATTTTTAATCAAAGGAAGGGGCTGAAATTCCAAAAAACTGACCAGGGCAATGTGGGGATTTATTTGTTATAGGGCTGTGACTGGAAAGGAAAGCCCCAAATTTCCACAGCTGTGGGAATGAGAGGTGGGATTAGCTCTGATTCCTAGAGGGAATTTTAACATCCTGAGTGTCCATCCAATCCCAAGGCGGGAATAACGACATCCCTGCTTTTCCTGACAGAGGTTTATGTAAACCCAGCTTAAAGCTTTCCAGCAGGCCCAAGTTTTCCATCAGACAGATTCCAGCAGCTGGGATTCATCTGAACAAGGAGTTTTCCCAAACATTTCAGCAGGAAGATGAAGCGCATGTTAAGCTCTTCTCACAAGCACTGGGAACAGAGTTTTGCGTGCTCTGAGCCACAGAGAGGGAATTTTTATCAGGATAGGCAGTGATGGGATAGGTGGGAATGGCTTTAAACAGAGGGAGAGTGGGTTTGGATGGGTGTTGGGAAGGAATTCCTTACTCTGGGGGTGGTGATGCTCCTGCACAGTTTTCCAGAGAAGCTCTGATGCCCTTTCCCAGCCATCCACACTCCGCCAAATGCTGGCATCTCAGTTTCCTTGGCAAAGCCAGAGGGGCAGGATCGGCAGATCCATTGGAAAAGAGCCCCAGGGATCATTGATTCCAGGTAAATCCACAAACTCCATCCAGCTGGGAATATCAGCGAGGATTATGGGGAGGAGGGAAGAGTCCTGGAATGTGTTCTCTGCGTGAGGGATATCCATGGTTATTCCTGATGTCCTCGGACCAGAGGGAAAGGTTTGAATGATCCCAGGAGAGGGCAGTGATCCTCACTGGCTTCCCTGGGGAAAAATGTACTTAAAAACGGACACAGAAAATTCCAGGATGGTCTGGGTTGGAAAAGAACTTAAGGATCATCCAATTCCATCCCCTGCCATGGGCAGGGACACCTCCTGCTATCCCAGGCTGCTCCAAGCCTTGGACACTTGGACACTTGGACACTTCCAGGGGGCATCCACAGCTGCTCTGGGAATCCCATCCCAGCCAGGAATTCCCAATTCCCAATCTCCCATCCATCCCTGCCCTCTGGCACTGGGAGCCATTCCCTGTGTCCTGTCCCTCCATGCCTTGTCCCCAGTCCCTCTGCAGCTCTCCTGGAGCCCCTCCAGGCCCTGCCAGGGGCTCTGAGCTCTCCCTGGAGCTTCTCTCCAGGGGAACATTCCCAATTTTCCCAGCCTTTCCTCACGGGAAGGCTGCTCCATCCCTAGGATCACCCTGGTCAGACAGAGCTGGCTCATGACAAGCAGCTTTCCAGCTCCCATGAATCTTTGCCCTTCTTTTCCCAATTGAAATCCCATGGATGTTAAAGGTGGATCAGCTGAGCTGTCACAGGCCTTATGCAGTCCCCAGCCCTTGGATCTGCATCCAAATCTTGCTCCAGCTCGTGGAGTCTGGATGTGGGAAATCTCTCATGGAAGAAAGGGGAAGAAGAGGGGAAAATCTGTTTAAAAGGGGGGAAAGGATGGGTTTTGAAGGACAATGGAATTTTAATTGGATGTCAAGACTAAAATGCTGTGTTTGGTGAACGCCTTATTAGAAAAGATCCCAAAATATTTCAGAAATGAGGGGAAAAAAAGGAGTAAGAGGATAAGGTGGGAACTGAGGAGGAGAAATTAAAAGTAACTTGAAGTCCAGCCTGGGACAAATCCTGGGTGTGAATTCCCGACCTCAGGATCCCATTCCCTGTTCATGGGCTGTGCCTGTCCCAGACAGATCCAGGGGCACTTTTGGATGTTCCCTTTGACCCCTAATCCTGATGTCAGCTCTTCCCACACCTCCCAGGCTCCTCCAGCCCAGCTGGGCAGAGCATTCCCAGGATTTCGGGAGCTCAGCCCTCAGCCCTTGATCCCAGGGCATTCCTGGCGTTCCCACGTGTCCATTGTTCCTGAGCTGGCGGCTGGGATTGGGTTACAGCCCCACAGGGAAGGAGGGGAGAGCGTCACAGCCAGAGCCCAAATTCCACCCCATGAAAAAGGCAGGGGAGTATTTTGGGAAGTGACATCGTTGTTCCACCTGTGGCATCCCAAAAAAAGGCTCCGCGTTCCCTTTGGATCTCCGCTCTCCTTGTTAAAACACGGAACAGCGTCAACACCAAGGAAATTGAGAAAATCAACTTTTAAAACATTTCTGTGGAATTTTCTTTTGCCATCCTCTTTTCCTCCTCTTCCCACTTATATTTAGGCTTCATTTTGATGTTTTATTCCTTTTTTCCCCCCATAATTTGAATAATTCCCTCTTTTTCCCCCTGTGTCTAATTGTGATAAAAGCTGGAATTGTGGTTCCTGCTGCAGCCTCAAGGGAATCCCAGGATTCAAATCACAACAAGAAAAATGATGGCAAGGTGCAAATTCCTTGGATCACCACTGCGAAGGGATCCATGTTTATGGATACGGCTGGAATTTTAAATATCTCAGAGAAAAAACAGGAGGAGGACGGGGATAATTTTCCAAAGGGAACAAGAGTCTGTAATTAAGAGAAATAGACTATAATGAAGTCTGCAGAAATAATTGTCAATGAATCCTTTTAATGATTTAATTAATCCTTTTTTTCTTTCCCAAAACCCCTGAAGGATCCTGCTGATTTTTTTTTTTTTCCAGGCTTTTAGAACATTTTTTTTTACTGCCTTTGCAGCAATGGAATGTCCAGAACCCAGATCCCTTCTGCTCCTTGTCCCCGTGGTGTCTCCACATCCAAGGATCCATTAGAAACTCGTTTTCCATTGAATCCCACAGGGCTTTGTGAGGAAGAGCACATTTTCCCTTGGATTTTGCTGCTTGGTACCTCTAACGTTCCATTTTCTATAGAAAAGATGCTTTTGATTCTGATTTTTGATCCTTCTTTTCTTGTCCCAGGGAGGAGCCAGCACGTGTTGTCCTGATCCCAGAAGCTGGAAGGAATGGATGGATCCTGATCCATACCCACAGCTGGGATCAATCAGCATTTTCCCCTTGAAGTTTTGGAAGTGGCTGATTTAGAGCAGCTGAAGAGTTGGGCCAAAAGGGGGAGTTGGATTTTATTTTTGGGGAGCTGAAATTCCTATAGGAAACTGGGATAAGGCTGGGCAAGCACGCCATGGAATTTGGGAGCAGGAATTTTCATCCAGGTGGAAATTCCCATTTTTCCCTTTTATTTCTGTGCCCCCCAGCAGCTTCTCAGCAGGCCAACCCCCTCTCATGGCCCCACCTCATCCCTTTTTCCATGTGGATCCAACACCTTCCCATCTCCCTTCCCTTCCTGCTTTATCCACTCTGATGTTGATGGAAAAACTGGGAGACAAATAGAGATTTCCTCTAAATTCCCCATCTGGTTTTCTTTTTTTTTTTTATTTTATAGTTTTCCTTTTATTTTTAAACGGCTTTATATTTTTCTGCCATAATTATCTTGGAGATGCCAAAGCCTTTTGGAAAGCTTGGAATTTCTGTTTTTAACTGGGTTCGCTAAAGGGTGAGGAGCAGATGTGGTTTGGAGCTGGTTTTTCTCATCCAACATCTGTCAGGAACATCTGGGCCTGAGAAGCTCCCCCCCCCAAAAAAAATCCTCATTTTTGGGTCACAAATCTTCTAAAAATGCTTTTTTTTATGCTCTTGGGGGAAGGTCTCAAGCTGTGGCCATCTCCCAGTTCCAAGGGCAGAATTCCTTGGTGGGAAAAGTTGCACAACAGTTTCTGCTTGGAATGGGAACATCTTTGACGCGTCAAGGTCTCGTTTAAAGATGTCTGGAGGCCTTCCAGGGATGTTTTGGAAGGGAGAATCGGAGTTTAAAACCCGAAAATTGATTTGATTTTTATTTTGAACAGAAATCCCAAAACGTTCCAGAGGAGGGGGGGGATAAATCAAACATCTGGAAACGGATACATTTTTTCCCCCCAAATAATTGCATTTTATTAGCCCACAACAATATTCCATGGGAATTGGTCACTTCTCCCAGGTTTTTGTTTTCCTTGGGAAAAAGGGGGTTCACATTCCCTCTCCAGTCTCCTTTACCTGAGAGGGAATGTGGCAAAATGCCGGAAAAGGAGGGAAACCGGGAGACAATCTCATCCGGGTCCCTTTTCCATGAAGTGTGGCTCCAGATATTTTGAGGTCCCTTCCAACCTGATTCCAGCAGACATTCCAGCATTCCATTCCACAGGACAGCCAGAATTATCAAGGATCATGAGGCACCGTGGCAGCATTCCCAAATTTCAGTGATCCAGATTTTGGCTGGAATGTTTTGTTTTCGCTTCAATCCCAATTTTTTTTGGTCCTAAAATCCAGTTGGTTTTGGTGTTTTTGGGTTTATTTTTGGGTTTTGTGGGAGATGTCTTGCTGAGTCCTGGAGAAAGTTATCCTACCCCAAGAATCCAGGGAATTTTAGGCAATTCCAGCTATCCCAGCTTCTCCTATGGAACTCTGGAACTATGGAATGGCTTCCTGGTACAGAAAAGTTGAGGAGGAATCTCTGCCCTCTGCCCCAAATCCACTTGTAGGAAAAGGGATTTTTGGGCAGGTTTGGGATTTTTTGGGAGCTGCTGGAATTCCAGGGATTTTCCTGGAAGAGATGGATGAGGGATTCGGGAAAAGATTGGGCTGTTGGCAGAAGGATTTGCAGGGCATTGGAATATCTTGAATCCATGGAATTGGTCCAAGCAGAGGTTTGGTGCCAGCAGGGATTAAAAATCCACCAGGTTTGGGTGGGGTTTGGATATTTAAATAAAGAGGAACTTAGGAAATCTTGGAATCCTGGAATAATTTGGCTTGGAAAGGACCATCCGACCATCCTCTTCCCATCCACGGGCTCCAAGCTTTGTCCAGCCTGGCCTTGGGCACTCCCAGGGATCCAGGGGCAGCCACAGCTGCTCTGGGAATTCCATCCCAGCCCCTCCCCACCCTCCCAGCCAGGAATTCCCAGTTCCCCATATCCCATCCATCCCTGCCCTCTGACTGCCTCCTGGAAAATCCACCTGATCTGCTCAGGGATTTTGGCCATCCGCAGATCCTCACCAATGAACTCCCCAGAAATCCATGGATTTACCCTGGGCTTAGAGGAGGAGCAGACAGGAGGAAACAGAATCAAATCCCAAAGGATTCAACTGGGATTTTAATCCAGAATTTTCCAATCCAAGCAGAAGTGACTTCCCATAAAATGTCAGGAAATGAGAACTTTTTGATGTTCCCAGAAGTGCAAAGGACCATTCCTGAATATTCTTTACCATAAATATATAAAAATATTATGGAGCAAATATTGGATAATCCAGAACTTTGCCTGAAAATCCAGCTGAGGTGATTTCCAGCCCTTTTTCCTGACCATCTTTCCTACCATTTCATTTTAGTAGGAAAAAATCTGAGGAGAAAAAAAAATTCCCCAAAATCAGCACACGTCCCAAATTTGAAGGTGCTAAAAATTTGTATGGAATTCCCAAAATATAAACAAATCCCAATCCCTGCAGGGAATATCCCATTCCCAAATACTGGATCAGGGAGATCGGGAAATACAGAGTCAGAGTCTGGGGCATTTCCCCCTCCAAACTTATAGAAAGGGGAGGGGATATTTCCTAGGGAAGTTTTGCTGGGAATTCTTTTATTTGATCAGGAATGCCCTTGTGTGTCTGTGCAAATTCCTGCTCCATAAATCCAGCCCTGCTGGAGCCCAGAATCCCTTCCCAGTGTTTGGAAAAATGCTTTAATGAGGGTTGGAATTCTCCAAATATCCCAATCCTCCCAAATGTGGCTGATTTGTGGGATTTGGGGGAGAAGGGAAACCTGATTTGTGGGATTTGGGGGAGAAGGCAAATCCGTCTTTCCTGGTTTTTCTGGGCTCTTCTTATCTGGCAGAGGTGGAGGTGATGATCCCAAGCTGCTGCTGAGATCCTGCTGGCATCTTAATGTCCTGACATTTTCCAGGGCTGTTTTCCATCCGGGAATGCAGCCTGGTGTGTTTGTAAATGTGTGAAACCTGTCCCCGTGGCTGCAGCTGATCCCAAATCCCAAATTAATTTTCACCGGAATTTTGCTGCTCTAAATGAGCAGGACACAAAATTTCCTGGATCTGTGCCAATCCCAGGAATGTGGATTGAGGAATTTGTTGTGAACATGGTGAGATAAATCCTTGGGATTTCTTGGGATCTGTGAAAGCTCCCCCAGTTCTCCAGCCACGACTCATTCCAATACGGGAATTAAAGAAGGAAAAACTTTTCCAGAACATGAAAACAAGGAATGATTCCTGTTATTTCTGTTATTTTTTCCAGTTCCTGGGAGTTTTCCAGGCCAGTCTGGAATACCCCGGTCTAATGGAAGGTGTCCTTTAGATAAATGGGACAAATGGGACAAATGGGATAAATGGGATAAATGGGACAAATGGGATGAATGGGATAAATGGGATAAATGGGATAAATGGGATGAATGGGATAAATGGGACAAATGGGATAAATGGGATAAATGATCTTCCAGGTCCTTTCCAACCCAAGCCATTCCATGGATTCAGTGATCCCATGGTTCTGTTTCTTCTCGGGGATATTTCCAGTGTGCAGAGTTTGCAGGGATCCCTCCCGATCCCAGAAACCTTCCTGTCCTGATTCCTCTTGGGACAGAAAATGGGAAAACTGGGCGAGAGAAACCTGCAGGAAAACTTTTCCAATGGGGCTTTGCCATCTGAAGGAAATCTGGGAAGAGGGGGGATCCAGGAGAAGCAGAGGGAAAGGGTTTGGATTGTGGATCTCCAGGATGTCACCAAAAGGAACTCCAGGAGATTTATGATTCAGCTGATATTTGTTGGAATTCCAGCCTGGATCTCCTCACATGTACACTGTGATTTGGTGGGTGGCCGCTTTGCTCCAGGTTTTTGGGAAAATACAAATAGTCCAAGGAATGTGCGAGTGCCTCTGTGTCATGGGATCCTCCTGGTAATGAAAAATGACCTGGAAATGGAAAACATCCTGGATAAAGGACATGAATCTGGGAATTATTCCCTGCATTTTGCTCCGAGGGGAAGCGTTATCCAATCCAAGGGAAGGAAAGCTCCAAATGGACGCTCTTATCTCAGTCCTTGGCACAGGAATTTGGCACTCGAGTCCCTAAAAAGGCCTGGAAAATCCAGGATGAGGATGCACCTCCAGCACTGCCCCTTCCCTGTGGGGCTGTGTTCTCCCTGCTCCTGGATGCATTTTCCTCAAAGCCATCCTGGTTTTTGGGCCCCTTCCCAGGAGAAGGGCAGCGTGTGATCCGAGACGGGAATTCTCCCTGTGCCAGCTGACACAGGCACGGATGCTTCAGCTTCCCTAAAGCCCCGTCCTCAGCTCTAAATATAAACCTGGGCTTATCTTTGCCTGACAAAGGCCAGGGGGGCCATCCAGCCTGGAAAAGCGAGCTGGGAATGTCACTCGGGAGCTTGGAATGTCACTCGGGAGCTGGGAATGTCACTCGCGATGGCCCTGGCAAGGGCCAAGCTCATCGGAGCACCTGGATCGTAACCCAGCCTCCCCCTTGCCCCTGCCCAGCAAAAATGCTTGAGCCGGCGCCAGGCTCGGCCTGAACCCCCCAAAATCTCTTTTCCATGGAAGTGTTAATTGGGAACAATGCCGGATCCAAGGGCAGGATCCAAAATAGCCGGGGCCAGTCTTGTCCTTTTATAGCCATGGCCCCATTGTGAGCGGCGGCATGTGACAGGTCTGGGAGGGACAATGTGGCACTTCCAGAGGGGATAAAGACCCACTCCAGCCCGGGATTTTTCCTGCGGCAGCTCCTCTTTCCTGCCTTTCCGACCCTCTCCGCCTGTCCTTCCCACATCAGCCATGGCTCCCAAGAAGCCCGAGCCTAAGAAGGCCGAGCCCAAGAAGGAGGAGCCCAAGCCAGCACCAAAACCAGCGGAACCAGAGCCCAAAAAAGAAGTGGAGTTTAACCCAGCTTCGGTCAAAGTAGGTGGATTGGTCCTGTGGTGCCATTGGAGCTGGTGGAGGAGTTGGATACTGGGAACTGATATCCTCGAAAATGAGCTGGGAATTGGGTTTGTGCCGAAATGTGAATGTCCCGGGAGGGGTAAACTCTGCAAGGCACAGGAGGAATTCTTGGTGGGGCTTTGTCCTTTGGGAAATGTCCTTTGGGGGAAAGGATTGTCCTTTGGGAATTGTCCTTTGGGAATTGTCCTTTGGGAGAGGGCATTGCCTTTGGAAAAAGGAGTTCTGCAGGATCTCTTTTATTGTGGGAATTTGGAGCAGACAATCACAGAATCAGGGAATCCCAAAATTCTGGAATGGTTTGGATTAGGACAGACCTTCAATCCCATCCCATTCCATGGGCAGGGACTTTCCACTGTCCCAGGCTGCTCCAAGCCCCAATGTCCAGCCTGGCTTTGGACACTTCCAGGGATCCAGGGGCAGCCACAGCTGCTCTGGGAATTCCATCCCAGCCCCTGCCCACCCTCCCAGCCAGGAATCCCTTCCCAATCTCCCATCTTTCTTTCACTTTGAAGCCATTCCCCGTGTCCTGTCCCTCCATGCCTTGTCCCCAGTCCCTCTCCAGCTCTCCTGGAGCCCCTCCAGGCCCTGCCAGGGGCTCTGAGCTCTCCCTGGAGCCTTCTCCTCTCCAGGGGAACATTCCCAACAGATAAATATCCCTGAATCCTCCCTCAGGAAAACATGGGAATTACGTGAGGACAGGAATAAGCTGCTTTGTCTCCTCATTGATTAAACCCTTCTCCTCTTCCATGTGGCACCGAGTCCCACAGCTCAGGATTTGGGACAAATCCTGGAAGGGCGTTTTCCTGCCTTGAATCCCAAATTCCCTGTAAATCTTTGATATTGGTGAAAAAAAGCAATGATTTGTAACATATCAAGAAATCAAGTCCCAAGGAATTCGGTCTTGGGGAAGCTTTGAAGGGAATAACTCCAGAACAATTCCATGACCTTGGGAAGGAGGTTTGTGATGGGCTCCAGCTCTCTCCAGCAGCTCCATGCTCAACATTCCAGTGCTGGAAAAGGACAGGGACAAAGGGAATTGTTTCCCTTGGAGGCACAGGGAGCTCCAGCCAGGACGCCGTGACTTTGTGGGAATATCCACTGGGATTCTGGGACATTGTGGGATCAAGGGCAGCAGGGATGAGTTGTCATTTAAAAAACCCCAAACCCAAATTTACATCACTCATAAAATCTTTATTTTTAATCAAAACAATTCCATGCTCTACATGTTTATTTTTATCTTTGAAAAAAAAAATTCCTGCATTTTTAAAAATTACTCCGCACAATTGTTTGGAAAATTCTTATTTTTCATGGAAATGTTTTTTTTTTCCCTTTGGCACAATTTGGAATTTTGAAGGTTACATATATTATAAATATTATTCTATAAATTACAGAGTTCTTATCCCATTTTGAATGTGCTAAAGGTTTGTCTGGAATTCCCAAATAATAAACAAATCCCAATCCCTGAAGGGAATATCCCATTCCCAAATGCTGGATCAAGGAAATTGGGAAATACAGAGTTGGAGTCTGGGGCATTTTTCCCCCAAACTTATAGGAAAGGGGAGGGGATATTTCCTAGAGAAATTTTCCCAGGAATTCTTTTATTTGATCAGGAATGTCCTTGTGTGTTTGTGCAAATTCCTGCTCCATAAATCCAGCCCTGCTGGAGCCCAGAATCCCTTCCCAGTGTTTGGGAAAATGCTTTAATGAGGGTTGGAATTCTCCAAATATCCCAATTTCTGCACTGCAGGGTGAAATCCATTCTCATTTCCACAAACTGTGGTTAAAAAAAGTAGGAAAAGCAACCTTGCATCCAAACAAAATGTTCAAAATTAATCCTTTTATGGGAATGTCTCAAATTATTTCTGTTTATTCCCAGATTTTATAGGTTGTGTTTGGAATTTTGAGACTTTTTTTTTTAACCACTAAAAAGTCTCAAAATCAAAATATTCCTGTGGTAGGGAAAGGTGCTCCTTGTTGGAATTTTCCCACCTCTCCCAGTCCTGATAATGATCCCAGGATCTTATTTGGCACTTGGAATTATATCAGATTTTCCTCATTTTTTTTTCCTCTCACCTTTGGATGCTCCTGGTCTGGTTTTTTTTGTGTGTGTGTTGGGATGTCAGTTTCAGGGGCCTAAATGTGGGATCCATCCCTTACCTAAAGCCATTATCCCAAATTTTTGGAGTTTCTCTCATGCACATTCCCATTGGATTCGAGCCAACGCTCCGAAATTTCCAACATTCCAAAGATTTCCCAAATTTCCAAGAGTGGGTGCAATTGGATGTTGTTCGCAACTCATCCAAAAGAGGTTCTGGGGGATTTATTTTCCAGAAGAGTTGGGCTCATTCCTTGGAAAGTATTTTTTTTTTTAAGGAAGTGTTTTTCTAGGATGATCTCTGCAGTTTTTATTTTGAGGAATGAATTGTCCTGAAAAGATTTGGTGGCAAAAAAAATTGTCTTTTCCTTGCATTTAATTCATTCCCACCTGGAAACCTTTTAATAGGGAGGTGGATTTTCCCAGGATTATATTGTGCTTCCATGAAAAATAATCTGAAAAATGGGATTAATTTATGAATTTTTGAGGACACGGAAAGCGGGAATGACTCCTAGAGCTTTAACCATGGGAAAATGGATCACGGGATTTAAATCCTCAATAATGAACAGAGAGGAAACCTCTGGAAGTTCATCCCTTGGGATGGTGCCAAATTCCTATATCTGGGTGGGCTGAGTCACCCTTGGGAGACGCTGAGCTGGGATAAAGGGAGATGAGAGGGGAATTTGGGAATTTGGGCGCCGGCATTTCAGTGGCTAAAGTTGGATGAGGTGACGTTGCTCCAGGTCCGGTGACTGGGATCAAAATCCACGTGGAGACAGCTGGGATACGTGAGGACCTGGAAGGGACACGGCTTTCCATAGAGAGTTTTCCACATTGTCCATATTTTCCCGGGGAAAAAGCAGCCAGGAATTATTTTTTGGGGGGTGCTGGGATCTCAAGGCTGAATATGGAATTTGTCCCTGCAAAGCCCTGCTGGGATACTGGAATGAAAAAGCTTCTTCCCTTTTTCTTCATGGAAAGATGGAAGAGAGTCCAGGGTGGGAGCAGCCAGGGAAAACAGGGACGGTGCAGCACCGGGAATGGGGAATCCTGCTGGATTTGCCGGTTCAGCTCCAGAGCTTGGAGCAATCCACAGGCAGAGGGGCTGCACGCGAGGCTGGGCAAAGGGGAGCTTCTCCTGGGATGAAGGGGTTGATTCTGGGAGGGATGGATGGAACTGTTCCGTTCAATCCCACCCCAGGGATGGGATAATTCCAGCTGCCAGGTAAGTCCTCTCCATCCTTGGGTGCTTCCAGCTCCTTACAAATCCAGCTGCAGGAACTGGAGCTCTTCAAAATGTCCCTGGAACTGTCCTGAAAAATAAACAGGAATGAGCAGCCCAAGAGGCACTGGGATAACGGGATAATGGGATAACGGGACAAAGTGGTGACAGGAGAGCTCTGGTTTTGTTTCCAAACTCTGGCAGGCTCAGCATTCCCAAAATAATCCCTCTCCAACCCAGTCCCACTTCCAAAGGGGCCAAAACCTCTTCCCTGCAGAAAATGACAGAATCCCAGTAGTTTTGGGTTGGAAGGGACCTCAGGGATCATCCCAATCCCCCCCTGCCATGGCAGGGACACCTCCCACTGTCCCAGGCTGCTCCCAGCCCTGTCCAGCCTGGCCTTGGGCACTGCCAGGGATCCAGGGGCAGCCACAGCTGCTCTGGGAATTCCATCCCAGCCCCACCCTCCCAGCCGGGAATTCCTTCCCAATATCCCGTCTCTCCCTGCCCTCTGGAATATTAAGAGCAAACAGAAAAAAAGGAATAATTTTGTGGGGACTTTATGCAGCAGCAACCTCTGCATGACCTTGACGAAGATTCTGCTTCGTATTCCTATTCCTGCAGCGTTTTGGTTTGGAATTAAAGCTGGAATTAAGGGTTGATTTCTGGTTTTATTTTCCCTTTCCTTGGGAGGGCTGGAGCTGTTGGAGACTGGATCAATGTTTGTCCCAGGGCACTGGAGGAGTTCATATCCATCATAATTACTGTGGAAAGTGATGGGAGAGGGGATGATGGGAATGTTGTGTATTAATAGGATTAAAAAGGTTTTAGTGGAAGAAAGAGCCCCACATGATGGTGAAATCCAAATGTAACCTCAACCCCCAGGATCCTGATGGTTTTCCTGGCCTCTTTCCAGCACCTGCATTTCTGCCTCCTGAAGCACAGTCCCAAGGGAACAGTAAAAAAAAACCCAAAATAACAATAACAACAACAACAACAACAAAAACTCCAAACAAACAACTTTTTAAAAACCCCACAAAAAACCCCAAGCACCCCAAAACCCCCAGTGAAATCAATAAATTTAAAAAAAAAAGCCCTAAAATCCAACCTCCTCTTCCTCCCAAGCTATCCCTGCCATGGCTGAGTGCAAATCCTGCTGCTCGTCCCCAGATTCCTCCGGTGCCCTATGAAAAACCAGGAATGTTGTTTCACCCTTGGAAGGGCTCCATTGTCTAAATGCTTCCCCCGGCTCAACTCCTGGCTGCTGGGTGACAACAGATTTATTCATAGGACTGATGTCAGGCTTAGCTATGCCGGGCTTAGCGCGGAGTGACGGCGTCCATTGGGATTGGTAAAAATTCCAGGAGATTGGAAGCTGTGAATGACGTCAGCAGGGCCAAGGGTGGAGTAAATCCCCTCCTGGAGCCTCCAGGACAAAGCCAGGGGAAGAATCCAGCGGCATCAGGATGCAGCTGATGCCATCAGGTGATGATTCCCTAAAGCCAGGAGTGCTGGAGATGAGGAAAGCTGGAATCACACGGGTGGAAAGGTCTGGATTTGGAGGTTTGATATCCTCATGGAATGTCTGGTGTTGTCTGTATGTCAGGGCAGGAGAAAAATGGGATTTTCTCTCTCTCTCTCTCATATGGATTTGGAGCAAACCTCACCACTGGGATCCCTGGGGAGAGGGAGGCTTGGGTGGAAATGTCCTGGCTTTAAACAACAAATTTTTTGCCTTTTAAAACTGCACTTATAGAGGAATTCACGTGTTTTTCCCAAAAACACTCCATTCCCACTCCATTCCGTGGAAAAAAACTCCAGGGAAAACTCAGTTCTTCTGAAGAAGATCCCTTTTGCTGGGATATTTCCCACAAAAACAAGTCCCAAGGGAAGCCATCCTGATGTCCTTCCAAGGAAAAAGGGGAGTGAGTTATGGACTCACTTAGGGTGGAAAAGCCCTCAAAGTTCGTCAGATCAATTAATGCAGCACTGCCAAGGCCATGGCTGTCCCCAGGTGCCACATCCACGTGGATCTCAAATCCCTCCAGGAACGGGGCCTCCAGCTCTGCCAGGGGCAGCTGTGCCGGGCCTGGACAGACTTTTCTGGGAAGATTCTTTCCCGATATCCAACCTGAACCTCTCCTGTGAACCGAGCGCCCGAGGCCAGGCTGGGCAGGGCTTGGAGCAACCTGGGGTAACGGGAGGTGAATCCCTCATGGACCTCCCAGCCCCCGGGGTCATAAAACTGAGACTAAACCGTATTTCTTCTCGTGTGAGTCATTTCCCCCCTTCTTATCAGCTTTCTTATCTTGTTTTTGTCTCGTCCAGGTGGAATTCAGCCCCGACCAGATTGAAGGTGAGGAAGATTTTTCGCTTCTGGGCTCAGTAAATCCATCCCTGGGAAGTGCTGGGCTGAGCAGGGCCGGGATATTGGCACAACTTTAGGAAGGCTGAGCTTTAATTCCTGGCTTTTCTTCCTCTCCTCCTCTAAATCCTTCCCTCCAAAAGAAAACCAGGGAATTCATGTCCCATTTCCAGGAGTTACACCCCCAAAACATCCCAAATACAGGTTTTTCTTTAGGGAAAAAACCACCAGTATCAATATTTTCAAAGGAAAACCCTCAGCTCTGCTTCTGATAATTTTTCCTGCCTTTCCTCAGAATTTAATGTGTTCCAGCTCTCCCAAATCCAGCAAATAACACCAGGCATGGAATTTCTTTATCCTTTCAAAGCCAAACATCAGCATCAGTTTCCAACCCCTTTGTCCTGGCTCAAGAAACTGATCCCAAACCCTCCTGCCCGAAGTCCTGGGAACGCTGGGACTGCAGCTGTCCCATTTCTCCTCAAAAATCAGCCCGGGTTTTATGGGATAATTGATGGAAGGAATCAAACATCTGGCAGGATTTAGGATTTGGTCTTTGAACCCTTGGGAGCGCCCCTAAAAGATGGGATCAGGGAAGGGGTTAATTAGAGACAGGGAAAAATCAATTGGAGAGATGTTTAATTATCGCCTCCATGGTCATTCTCTGCTGACCCAAGGAGGATCCAGGGGTCTCAGGAAGATTGAAGGATCCCAAAGCTGACAAATTCCTTTGGAATTCCCAAATTCCATCCTCTGGGTTGGATATCCCTGGTCTGTCACCACTGATTGGGGTTCTGGCAGCTGATTCCAAATGGAGGTGGTGGAGGAGAAATGGAAGCTGCAGCGGCTCAAGGGCTTTTAAAACTCCCCAAATTCCTTCTTTTTTGCTGAGGAAAAGGTTGTGTGGAACAAAGGATTCCCTGAAAGGATTCATGGGTGGTTTGGTCCCCAAAATGTGGCTCCAGGAGAAGAACTGATGGTCTGGGGGGAAGCTTTGTAGAACCCTCCCATTTCTGGGGGTGTCCTGCTCCTCATCCATGAGTGAAACCCATCCCTGGTGGCAACGTCTGCTTTGAACCCTGGGTCTGGGCCTCTTCAGCTCCCAGAATTGCTGGAAAAGGGGGAAAAGGAGCTGTTGCAGATGGGCAGAGAGGCAGGAATTAGGAATCTGAAAATATCCAGAGGGTTCCATGGCCAGAGGGAGGGCAAAGGACACCAAGGTGGTTTTGGTGCATGGATGGGAATTTCACGGAGTCAGCAAATGCAAATGAAAAGATTAAAACAGTAGGGAAAAAAAAAAACCACAAAAAACCCAAAAAAACCAACTCAAAGCCTTGGAAATCTGAGCTGTCAGGAATTTTGCTGGATTGGGAATCTTCAGGAGATGGTGCCCAGCACTTGGTCCCAGGCAGTCAGAGAGTGGTGATGGATGAGGAGCTGAGGGAGGTGGGAATATTCCCCATTTTTCCTCACCCTCCTCGGCTGTGAGACCCCCAGGAAAGGAGCTGGGAAGGGGCCTCTGCCCCCATTCCACTGTCAGCAAGGAGCCCAGGAAAATCCACGATTGCCCTCTGCTGGAATGAGGGGCTGGAAAGGGATCGGGGCTCTGCCCACGGACAGGAGGGAAAATCAGGAGGGAGGGGCAGGGAGAAGATGAAAAAGAGGGGAGTGGAAAGAGGAAAGCTAGGGAATGTTAATTAGTCCCAAATGAGAAGTTTCAGTGTTGTTTGGAAGTGTTGGGTGAAGAAGGAAATGAGGAAAATTGGGAGTGGAATGATCAAAATGGAAAGGGAGGGAGAAAGGAGGAGAGGAAAATCCAGCAGAAGTCAAAGAAGGAAGGACAGAGGGAAAGAAGCAAAGGAAAGGAAAGAAAAAAGGGGAAAAGGGGAGATGGAATGAAGAGAAGGAGTTGGGGAAGATGGAGAAAATCTGGGGTGCAGAGTGTGTGGCTGAATGTTTGAACGGATCGGGATTTAGGGAAAAGAGGATAAATTCCCAGAGTTTGGAAATGTGGGACAGAAATAAATGTGGAAGAGTAACAGCAGCACAAGGGCCAGATCCAGGGATTTAAAGCCAAAGGGACTTTGGGGATCAGTTGTGGATAGTGCAGTGGGAAGTCAAGGATAACAGTGAAGTTAAAGGATTAAGGATAAAGTTAAAGGATAAAGGATGAGGTTAAAGGATAAAGGATAAAATCAAAGGATAAAGGATGAGGTTAAAGGATAAAGGATAAAATCAAAGGATAAAGGATGAAGTTAAAGGATAAAGGATCAAATCAAAGGATAAAGGATGAGGTTAAAGGATAAGGGATAAAACAAAAGGATAAAGGATGAAGTTAAAGGATAAAGGATGAAGTTAAAGGATAACAGTAAAGGATAACAGGCTGTTACTGCTGCTCCCTGGGATCCTCCTCTGACCCTGCAATTCCAGCAGGGAAAGGAGAGCCTGAGGAACCGGAGAGTCTGGGGAAGTGTCTGCTGGATCCTGCAAGAGAATCATGGAATCATTCCACTTGGAAAAGACCCTTTAAGACCATTGATCCCAACCTTTACCCCAACACTGCCAATGCCCTCAAGCACCACATCCATGTGAAATCAGTGGTGGAAAGGAGAACCTCTCCCATGGGAATGCTCTTGCCTAGATCCTACCCCTAGAAGTAGTGAGGGATTCCATTGAGGGAGATGGGAAACCTCTGACAACCGCAGGAGATCCGGCCTGTTCCCAGTCCCTGAGGGAACAGCAAACCCTGTTCCCTGTGCCCAGCCCTGGAGGCACCTCTGGGTGCTGTGTCCAGCTCTGGATCCTCAGCACAGCAGGGACAGGAGCTCCTGGAGCCGAGCAAGGGCCTGGAGCATCTCGGTGCCCAGGAAAGGCTGAGGGAGCTGGGGCTGCTCAGCCTGGAGAGGAGCCCCAGCTGAGAGGGGCCCTCAGCCCTGGGTGTCCCTGGGTGCAGGGAGGGTCAGAGCAGGGCCAGGCTCTGCTGCGGGGGGCCCAGCAATGGCACCAGAGCCACGGGCAGGGACTGATCCCAGGAATTCTCCCGGCACAGGAGACAGAACTTCTGCCCTGAGCAGAGACCAGCCCTGAGCAGAGACCAGAGAGGCTGTGGGGTCTCCCTCACCGGGGATATTCCAGACCTGCCGGGATGTAATCCTGAGCCCTGTGCTCCCTGCTGGAGCAGGGAGGTGCCACCAGTGACCCACTGTGGTCCCTTCCAACCCAACCCATCCTGGAATTCTGGCATAAGGTTTTCCATACACCTTCACCCTCCCCTACCCATACACAGCTTGTTGGGTGACAATCCCGGTATTTTTTCCTGGCATAGCTCATTTCCAGCTCCTAGAGGTGCTCGGGGAGCTCTGGGCACTGGGTCAGTGCTCTCAAAGTATCCAACGTTTAATCCAGGATCCGGTTCTCCCATCAGCAGAGCTGCTGTTGAATCCTGGGCCTTCCTGAGTGCTCCTGAGCAGCTGGAAAGCTCCCAGGGCAGCGATTTCTCCTGTTTTCCACACGTTCTGATGTTAACTGAGACGGAAATACCACGGGAGAAGCATTTGACCTCTCCGATTCCATTCCGCGGTGGAACCGGAAAACGCAGGGAAGGAGGAGCACAAACATTGGAGATAACAAAGCTCATCCAAATTTTTCCCAAACCACAAAATGAAACAGCCAGGCAATTAGTGAGGGAAAGGTTCCGTTGGGTTTATCTTTTATCCAAGGGAGCATGGAATGAATTTCTCCTGGCCTTTTTCCCTTCCAGAATTTAAGGAAGCGTTTTCCCTTTTCGACCGGACCCCCAAGTCGGAGATGAAAATCACCTACGCCCAATGTGGGGACGTCCTGAGGGCCTTGGGGCAGAACCCGACCCAGGCTGAGGTCATGAAATTGCTTGGCAGACCCAAACCTGAAGGTTGGTGTCCTCCTCCGTTCGTTTTCCCAGAATTATTCCTGGAGAACACCTGGAGAAGGTGAGGTCTCCATTTTCTAAGTGCGGAGTAACTCGGGATACAGAGGAGCCTCTGAAATTGCCAGCAGGAAGGGAGGAAAAATTGGTCTGGAAGTCAAGATAATTGTCCCAAACTGAGGGGAATTAATTAATTTAACAGCCCTGGGCATCAATGTGTTGTAAAATGACAAATTTTTTGCCTTTTGAAATTGCATTTATGGAGGAATTCATGTGTTTTTCCTAAAAACACCGATATTTCCAACACATCCAGAGAAACAAAGGGATAACCTGGATGTAAGGACATGGATTGTTCCACAAGAGATGGGGGGGGAAGGCCTGTAACGATTGCAGTGATTCCTTCTGTGTTCCATATTTCCATGTTCTTCTCTCCCTTTTATCCAAGGTTTATCCCCACATTATGCTGGATATCCCATGGTTATTCCCAACTCTCCCAGCATCCTCCCAAACTTCCATTTCCATTCTCTTCTCTCCTTTTATCCAACATTTGTCACCACAGACCTTCCCCCCCATGGTGGGTATCCCATCATTATTCCCAGAATCCCCCCAAAACTTCCATTTCCAGGAACTTTTCTCCCTTTATCCAACATTTATCACCACAGTTCCTCACAGTGGATATCCCATGGCTATTCCCAACTCTCCCAGAATCCAACAAACCTTCCATTTCCACACTCTTCTCCCCTTTTATCCAACATTTATCACCACAGTTCTGCCCTCATGGTGGATGTCCCATGGTTAATTCCCAACTCTCCCAGAATCCAACAAACTTTCCATTTCCACACTCTTCTCTCCTTTTATCCAACATTTATCACCACAGACCTTCCTCCCCATGGTGAGTACCCCATGGTTGTTCCCAACTCGCCCAGAATTTCCCCAAACTTCCATTTCCAGGCTGTTTTCCCCCTTTATCCAACATTCATCACCACAGTTCCTCACAGTGGATATCCCATGGTTAATTCCCAACTCGCCCAGAATCCAACAAACCTTCCATTTCCGTTCTCTTCTCTTCTTTTATCCAACATTTATCACCACAGACCCTCCACCCATGGTGGGTATCCCATTGTTATTCCCAGCATCCCCCCAAGCTTCCATTTCAATTCTCTTTTCTCCCTTTATCCAACATTTATCCCCACAGTTCAGCCCTCACAGTGGATATCCCATGGTTAATTCCCAGCTCTCCCAGAATCCAACAAACCTTCCATTTCAATTCTCTTTTCTCCTTTTATCCAAAATTTATCACCACAGTTCTGCCCTCACGGTGGATATCCCACAGTTATTCCCAACTCTCCCAGGATCCTCCCAAACTTCCATTTCCAGGCTGTTTTCTCCTTTTATCCAAAATTTATCACCACAGATCTTTCCCCCTCCCCCACGGTGGGTATCCCATCGTTATTCCCAGAATCCCCCCCAAACCTTCCATTTCCCCTGGGTTTTCCAGAGATGAATTCCAAGATGATCGACTTTGAGACCTTCCTGCCCATGCTCCAGCACATTGCCAAGACCAAGGACACGGGAACCTACGAGGATTTCGTGGAAGGGCTCCGGGTGTTTGACAAGGAGGGGAACGGGACCGTCATGGGAGCCGAGCTCCGCCACGTCCTGGCCACGCTGGGTGAGGAAAACCTTCCCTTGGGAATTTCCATCCCTGCCTTTCTCTCGCTCCCTCTTCTCCCTTCATGTTTTAGTTCTCCTGTAAATATCTCATTCCCATCACTGTAAAATTATCCCAAAATTTCCAATCCCGTTTATTCCCCTGGTTTGTCCCCATTTTTCTGCGCTTCCAAGAGGTGTTTCCATGTCTCCCTTCTCCTCTCCCTCCCTCCTTCCCATTGCGTTGGATTTCTCCAATAATTATTAAATTACCACAAATCATCCCAACAACGCCAATCCCAACGATTCCCTTGGTTTGTCTCCGTTCTCCTTCACCAAAATGAAGACTTACAAACCAATAGGCACCAAATATTTAAATCATAAAATTAAATTTAATTAAATCAATCACTGATCCATACCAGAGATCCCAAATTTGACCTTGGAGTCTTCTGGAATCTCAAACTCAGAGGGGAACTGAGTTTTCACTGAGAGTTTTTCCATCAGGACTTGGTTAAAACTGACCCAAACCTTCAAGATTTGGCACTTAGACCAAGCTTATTCCTAGGAAAATGAATTGTGCCCATAATATCCTGTGGGTTTCCATATTTTTCCCGTCTTTCTGGATTTGGGTCTCAAATTTGGATCCAGTTTGGAATTTGGATCAAGTTTGCAACTCCAAAATGAGCTTATCCCACAGTCAGCACCCCAAATTCCTCCTAGGAGAAACGTCCCCCTCTTCTCTCTCACTCCCATATTTCTTCTTCAGGAGCTTCCTTAATTCCTAAGCTGGGGATTTTGATCCAGGGATTTTGTTTTCCATGCAGGGGAGAGGCTGACTGAGGAGGAAGTGGATAAACTGATGGCTGGGCAGGAAGATGCCAACGGCTGCATCAACTACGAAGGTGGGTGGGACCCCTGAGAGCTTTCTTAAAATATTCCCAAGAAAGTTTAAATCCATGGAAAATCTGGGGCAAAAATTTCCAAATTTTAGACAATTCTGAGTCCGTAACTCTTCCGATAAACCCCACCTATGAAAGGTTAATTATGTTTCCCACAGGATAACTGATCCTTCTTTCCCTCTTTTTTTCCAGCTTTTGTGAAACACATCATGGCTAACTGAGCCCAGGTGAGTCTCCTCTGCCTTGGATTTCCAAGTCCTCGTTCCTTTAGGATTGACTGGAAACTTCCAAGAAAAAAATTATTTTCCATGTGCATTTACAAATCGCTGCTCCCAAACTCCTAAAAAAGCAGGGAAATAGAATTGAGCTCGCAAGACAGGGGAAAAAAATAAAAGGAAAAGAGAAAAGAAGGAATGAGGAATGTTTACACCCCTGGCAGTATAATTAGTGGTTTTCCATAAACCTTGCTCCCACCATCTCCTGACAATGGATTGGTTTTCCAGGAAAAGCTTTGTCCAACACATCCAAACCACAGCAGCACCGAGGGCGTCTCTGTCTCACCCTCACAAAGGAGCTGGGCTTTGTTTCCAGGATTTCCTGGGCAAGGTTTATCTCAGTTTTACTGGAAAAGGTGCCCACTGCCTTTGTCTTTGGCATTCCCTGGGCTTTCTCCCTGCTTGGCTCTTGGGGAAGGGGTTGACCAATCCATCTAATCTGATATCCCGGGAAAAGCTGCACTCAGATTCGGTCTGGATGTTTTGGGTTTGCTTTGTTTGTTTTTAGTCTTTTCCCATGGCTCTGGTTTATTTTTAGGCCTGGTTTTGGTTTGCTTTTGGAGCTGACCTGGCTGTGCTGTGGTGACTTTTGTTTCTGGGTTAAGCAGGAGTCACATCCAGGTTATTCGGGAATTTTGTTCCAAAATATAACTTAACAAAATATAAACAAGCTAAAGAAATTACCAGATTTGGCTTGGGTTTTTTTTCCTTTATTTCTATTTTTTCCCTATTAGTATCCATTTTTTTTTCCTTAAGGCATTTACCTTTCAGCTTGGATTTTTCCAACTGGTTCCCAGTTTTTCATATAAAAAATCAGGAGTTTTCATGAAATCCCAACCCATGGTCCCTGCCTGGTGCTCAGGCAAGGACCATGGATTGGGATTTCACCTTAATCCAAACCCACTGCCCTTGGAAATTCCCATTCCAATGGAAACCAATGTCAGCCAAGTGAGCATGGACAGCTTGGTTTCTCGCAGGAAAAAAGTTCCAGTTCCACAGGGAAGCTGGAAAACTGGAACAGGATTGGGAAGCAATCTGGGGGCCTTTGATGGGTTTGGAAAGGGGGCTGGGAGCTTGTGATTCCCAGGAAACCAACATTCCTGGGATTCGCTGATGAGCCTTGGTGGTGTCACCCAGTGGTGGCCCTCCCACCCCTGATGTGGGATTCTTGGAATGTTTAGGGAAAGCCAAATGGAATTGATGCCTTGTGCAGGCTGCCCTAGAGCAGAGGCTGGACAGAGCTAAAGAATGAAGCAGGGATTTATTAAAAGGCCTCCATGGATGCACCTTGGGCAGCACAAGAGCCCAGCCAGGGCTGCACCCAAGATGAACCAAAATGGCCCCAAAATGCACCAGCGCTCCCGGGCTCTCTCCCTGGGATCAGTTCTGCTCCATTTGCATCTTGCAGTTCATTGTCCCATTCCAGCTTTAGCCCCTGCAGTCCCACCCTGCTTGTTTTTCTCTCTCCAGCCCACGGGGTTTGTGCTCTTGGGCTGAGATTTGGATCATTTGTCCTTGGTGCCCAGCTGGAGCAGGAATTGTTTTGTCTCCCTGCTCTGTGCACAGAGCTCAGCATGCCCTGATGTGAAGCTCAGACCCACACACTAAAGCAGCCCAGAATGTGAAAATATAAAAGCCAAACCTGAGGCATCAGGATGTCCACCCTGGAAGGAGCAAAGTTCCTTTGCCACAGGATCTGAACTCAGTGGGAATCTGGAGCTGAGCCCAAAAGTTCAGGAACGGCTCCGTCTCTTGGCCATTCCCGTGGGATGGAAGGGAGATAAAGCTGCCTCTCTGTACAAGGATGAAACTGGGCCTTTCCTTTTCTCCTGATTTCCTGAGGGAATTGGGACAATTTTATATGGAGTTTTCTTACCTGGATCGGCTCCAGGTGTTAGGGACTGCTTCCCATGTTTTCTCCATCACTGAGCATGGGACTGTGAGACTGGGATGATTCCTGGTGCTTTGGATGCTCTTGTTGTTGATAAGCTGAGAATGATTCCCAGTGGAATTGTTCGTTCCTTCTTTAAAAAAAAAAACTTTATCTTTCAGGACAAGATAAGCACTGAGAATTCCAGATACAGGCCTTGGATTTCCATCTGCTGGAATCTCTCCTTGTTTTTCAGCCCAGATTCCCATTCCAGAGCTCCAAAATGTGCCTAAATCACTAAAGATATTTGGATATTTTTGTTTAATTTGCCTTGTTCCTCCGTGGGAAAAGGGTGGATCCTGTGGAGATCCTATGGAAGAAGCTGGAATGTGAACTACAAATCCCTGGGAATTTCTTTAGGATGAAGGATATAAACAGAAATACAAAATTGAGGAAAAGGAAGGAATTCTTTTCATTAATAAATCGATCAAAAAATGATTGATCCCTTTTTCCATCCCAAACTCCACCTTTTCCCTGTGTTTATGGGACACCAGTATAAATCCCAGGAATATCCTTCAGCCTTAGGGAAAAACCAGAATTCCCAGAAATTTGTGACAAACAGAATCTTGCTGACGCTTTCTCCTCTGCTTTGAATGGTGGAAAATCAGGGATATAAAAGCAAAAAATCCCAAATTAAAGCAAAATTTGTTAAAATCCATCTCTTTTTTTTCCACGAGGATTCCTTCCCATTCCAATAATTTCCCAGGGAAACGAGGAAAAGTCTTTGCCAAAGGAAAACTGGAAGTTGTTCTAATAAACACACCTTGGTTCTGGAGTTTTTGCAGTAAAAAATGGGATTTTTCGTGTCTTTGTTTCCTCGTTGTTTCTGTGTCTGTGTGAGGGAAGGGGAAAGGGAAAGAAATCCTGAGAAAAACCTCAGCAGAGGCCAAGGAAAGTTGAGAAGCATGGAAAATCACATGGATTAGGAGAGCTCCTTTTCTGGGGAATAATAATTGAAAAAGTAAGGGGGGAAAAAAAATCCTCTGGGGCTGGAAAAAGGAGAGGCCAGGAGCTGGTAGAGTTTTTTAGGGAATGCCAAAGAACCTGGATATGCGAAACTCCAGGAGCAGAAGTGGTTGTTAAAACAGGGAAATTCTGAGTTTGATGGAGGGGAGATCAGTGGAGCATCAGAATTCTGGGATACAAATGGATGGGAATTACTGAGCAGGTCAGGTCATTCCCACAGAGGATGGAAAAGAGAGCAGAGACTGTCCCAGGATGTGCCAGGGAATAACCAGAAAGGAAAATCAGCAAGGAGAGCAGATTGAAATAAATGAGGAACATCCCTTCCCTTCCCTTCCCTTCCCTTCCCTTCCCTTCCCTTCCCTTCCCTTCCCTTCCCTTCCCTTCCCTTCCCTTCCCTTCCCTTCCCTTCCCTTCCCTTCCCTTCCCTTCCCTTCCCTTCCCTTCCCTTCCCTTCCCTTCCCTTCCCTTCCCTTCCCTTCCCTTCCCTTCCCTTCCCTTCCCTTCCCTTCCCTTCCCTTCCCTTCCCTTCCCTTCCCTTCCCTTCCCTTCCCTTCCCTTCCCTTCCCTTCCCTTCCCTTCCCTTCCCTTCCCTTCCCTTCCCTCCCCTCCCCTCCCCTCCCCTCCCCTCCCCTCCCCTTTTCCCCTTTTCCCCTTTTCCCCTTTTCCCCTTTTCCCCTTTTCCCCTTCCAGCACATTCCAGCAGGAATTTCCATTGCCACCCCACTCCTGCATGGAGATGGAGCCAGGAATAGTGGCTGGAATTTCATTGCCCTCTCCTTAATCCCATCCCAGCCTGGATTCCAGCAGGGAGTGAAGTTTGGGAATTTTTTTATCCAAAGGAAAGTGAACATTTTAATATTTTTCCTGTGCTATTCACAAGGAAATAAAGAAATCAATAAAAATCTATAATTTAATTAATTCTTAGTTAAAAATCCTTTGCCCCCTCAGTCAACGCTTGTATTTAGTCATCCCTTGGGAAGCTGTTTTTAATTAATTAATTAATCAGCCTGCATCTCCTTGAAATTTAATATTTTAACTTTTCCAACAGTTTCCTCTGACAGCAAAATTTTTTAATAATTTTTAAAAAAATTTGTTGCCAAAATTGCCGCTGATTTTAAACCCAAATTTTCTCCAGAACTGATCCCAGGATTAATTTTTCTCAGCTGACCTATTCCATTTTCCATGCTTTTTTTTTACTCAGGGATTAATCACCCCTCGTTTTCCCTCCACTGCAGATAAAATAACTCCAAACAACTTTGGGAATCAGCAATTTGAGCTCAATTCCCAGTTTTATTTAACACAGAAATCCCTGGAATTCCCTGAAGTTCTTTACACAGCTCTGTTCACCCCTTCTTCTTTAAAGCAAAGTGGCAAAAAAGAACTTGCCTGTATCCCATAAAATCCCATAAAATCGCATAAAACCCCATAAAATCCCATCTATCCCAGAAACTGCTGTGGGATAACGGGGTGCTGGAATTTTCTAAGGAGCTGCGTTGTGGAGCAGGGATCTCTGCGCTGGTTTTTCCTCCATTCCCTCCCCTTCTGCTGACTCCAGCAAGCCCCAGTTCCCTGGAGGAGCTCCAATTCTGACACAGATAATCCATAAATTACCCCAAAACCTCATGAAGATGGGAAGAGTCTGGAGCCAGGGCAGCACAGCCAAGGCAAACAGCTCCCGAAGATCCCAAAATTGCTGCTCCAGCCTGTCCCCAGTGCCACCGGCAGGGCCAGGTTGGCTCCGGCTGGGTTGGGAATTGCTGCCAGAGGGGAACGTGCTCAGCCCATCCCAACCTTCCCTGGATAAACAGGACAGAGCCTTCTCCCTGTGACTTCCCACAAATCCCTCCAGGAGCAAAAGGAACAGCAAACAACAGCGATAAAAAAGGGAAAGCCCGTGGGGATGTGGCCAGACGGACGAGCACGGAGCGTCCCCAAGGCTGGATAAATATTCCAGACTTGGAGGGAATTTTTGCAATCCCATTTTACCTCTGGGCTCCTTCTTAACCAAGAAATCCCAAAAATCTCTCCGGAAGCCCCTGCTGGGCAGGGGTCCAGTGGGATAAACAGAATCTGGAATTTCTGGTTTTGTTTGTAGCCCCTACAGACAATTCTTTATTCCAGGTTTCCCAAAAAAAGAAAAAGTCCAGGTGTGACAGTCCCAGCCACAATATCCCAAAAACCCTGGCAGGTTCAGCTCCTGCCTTTCCCACCTTTAGAGCCTCATGGTCCTGTCTCTCCATATCCATGGATTCCAAGGATCAGGTGCAGCTCCTGGGCTGGAGGAGCTCTGAGGTTTCCAAGGATCCATTTCCACGTTGGTGGCTCCATCTCCCAAGCACCTTTGATGAGCCAGAGATTCCCGGAACTGTTTGGGTTGGAAGGGAGCTTGAAGATCCCGGAATTCAGTCACCAGGGGTGTCCCTCAGGGCTCTGTGCCGGGGCCAGCTCTGTTCAATGCCTTTATTGGTGGCATGGGTGAGGGGTTGAGTCCTTCATCAGTAAATCTGCAGATGACGCCGAGCTGGGAGCCGTGTCCATCTGCGGGGAGCTGGGAGGGCTCTGCAGGGAGACCTGGAATGGTTGGAGGGATGGGCAGAGTCTAACAAGGTGAAGTTTAATAAGACCAAGTGCCCAGTGCTGCATTTTGGCCACAATAACCCCTGAAAACTCTCTAGGCTGGGGACGGTGTGGCTGGACAGTGGCACAAAGGGACCTGATGGGCAGCAGGGTGGACAGGAGCCAGCAGAGTGCCCTGGTGGTGGCCAAGAAGGCCAAGGGCTCCTGGCCTGGCTCAGGAATGGTGTGGCCAGCAGGAGCAGGGAGGTCACTCTGGCCCTGCCCTGGGCACTGCTGGGGTCACACCTGGAGTGCTGTGCCCAGCTCTGGCCCCTCAGCTTGGGAAGGACCTTGGGACACTGAGCACATCCAGAGGGGACAAGGAGGCTGGAGAGGGGCTGGGAACACAAACCCTGTGAGGAAGCCCTGAGGGAGCTGGGGGTGCTCAGCCTGGAGCAAAGGAGACTCAGGGCTGCCCCCATCACTCTCTGCAGCTCCTGAAAGGGGCCTGTGCTCAGCTGGCCCTGGGCTCTTTCTGCAGCAGCACTGACACAACCAGAGCACACAGCCTCGAGCTGCACCAAGGGAAATACAGGTTGGATAGCAGGGAAAAGTTTTTCACAGGAAGAGTGAGAAAGTTCTGGAATGGCTGCCCAGGGAGGTGGTGGAGTCCCCATGCCTGGGTGTGTTTAACAAAGCCTGGATGTGGCACTGGGGGCCAGGGTTTGGTTGAGCTGTTGGGGCTGGGTTGGACTCAGTGACCTTGAAGGTCTCTTCCAACCTGGTCATTCTGGGAATTGTGGGAATTCTGTGAATTCCAGCATCTGAGGGACACCTGCCACAATCCCAGGTTGCTCCCAGCCCTGTCCAGCCTGGACACTTCCAGGGATAAGGTTTGAGCTCCAGTCCTGGGAACCCCAGGACAAAGAGGTTTGTGTATATTCCCATAAAACCCAAACTCGAATCTGTGAATGGAGTCCTGCAGAATTCAGCCAATCCTTCCGGGATTAACAATTCCCAGAAATCCTGCAGCATCCCACAGGAGACACTTTCCCACCCTACCTCCCTGAATCTGGGACAATTCCCAGCTCTGAATTCCACGGCACTGACAGATCCCCCAGTGCAGTGGCTCAGGTGACATTTTTATGGGGTCCTGCATTTCCTTCACGCAGAACGGAATTCGATTCCAAACTTGGATATTTGCAACCCCATGGATGTGCTGAAGATTCCTTTCCTGCATCATTTGGATCCCCCCTCCCCATAATAAATTTAGAGCCTGAGCTGCATCCCTGAAACCCAGCTCCCACTTTTAGGGATTCAATGGAACCACCCTGATTCCCCCTTCACAGCTGAGGGAGTTTTATGTCCTCTCCCAGCGTTTTTTCCACATTTCCCTCCTCCTAATTTATTTTTTTTTTTCCTAGTGGAAAATCGCTCTCAAAGTGCCCTGAGAGTAAAAACCATCAATTAAAACCCCTTGGTTACCAAGGGTGGAACTCCATGGCCTCGAGTTTGCAGCTGGAGAGGAGAGGGGGGGGAAAAAAAAAAAAAAGGGATTTTTGAATTCCTTGTTTTTGAAATTCCAGGGTGATCCAAAGCCCAGGTTGCTCCATCCTTAACGGGCCATTAAAAGCAATGTTCAAAACACAAAGGACATCATCCCCTCAGGAGAGTTAATGGAGCAGAACGTTCAGCTCCGAGTTTTCCTCGTGTCTGCCCCGGGAATGTTTGTTTGGAGAGGCTTTTAATGGAGAACAGGTGCTGGAGGCAGAAATTTGGGAATAAATGGAGTGGAAAAAAGGGCCAAAATAGAGCAGGCAGAGGGCAGGTTGCAGATTCCAGGGAATATTAATGCCGTTGCTCGGGTTCGAGGCAGAAATGGTGTTTTTGTGATTTCCTGAGGTTTTGAAGCTCCCGGGATTGGGCATGAGCATCATTCCCTGGAATCAATCTGGGTTTTTTCCTTACACACAGTTCAAAAAACGAAAATGTTCTTTCCAAAGGGAGTATTTCAGTGCTTTGTGTTCATACCCTTATTTCTCTTTTTGGTCTCCAGAACAAATGGAATTTTCTTTCCCAGTTTTTTCTCCTTTCCCCACGTTTTTCTCCTCCAGTGCCAGCAAAAGAAATCAGTGGCAGGAAAGCTGGAAAAAAGCAAAAAGAGGAATATTTTTAAAATCTGTTATTAGATTAATCAGAACTAATAGGGCGATATCAGGAATTGTTAAGGAATTATGAAAAATCTTCTTTATTCTGGGAAAATCCTCCATAGGATGAAATTCTGGGTAGAGCTGGAGGAAGACCAAGGACAGCAAAGCAAAAAAGCTGCAGATTTTGGCCCAGAAATCCCCTCTTGTTACAAAAGCATCACCAAGGGATGGATCCTCCCTGGATCCAGAAGATCCAGACCAGTTTATTCCAGGAATTTGAGGAGCAAAGATCAGAGCAATTCTTGGAATATCTTTTTTTTCCGACTCATTGACAGTTTGCAGACAAATTTGGGATGGTGAGAGGGCAGGGAAGAGAGACTTTGGCAAAGCAAAGTCTTGTGGATTATCTGGGATCTCTTTGGAACTTGGCTCTTTCCTGGAATATTATTAAGGATCAAATTATTTGGAATTTAAACCAAAAAATTAAGACAGGAATTAGAAATAATTTTCATTTTCCAGATTTTTTTTTGCCTTTTCTACTCCCAGGGAAGAATTACCATTGGTTTGGGATGCACATTCTGCCTTCTCCCAGAAAACATTTATTTTTTTTTGGGAATAAAAAACCCCTCGGCTGTGGCGTTAATTCCCTGCTCCAACCCTAAACCTTGGGAACAGCACCAATTTTCCAAGCGTCTGGAAGGAGGAGTTTGGAGCAGAGGTTCTGGCACGGCCCCATCAATCTCAGCCTGGGAAAGAACCACAGCTCATTCCCTGAGCTCATCCCGGCCCTCCCGAATTCCAAGTGTCCGTGGGTGACGTCAGCTCCGTGTGCTCGGGCCCAGTTTGGCTCCCAGAGCTGCCCTGGCCCAGCAGCACCTTGGCTCCTTTGGGAATTTTCACACTTCCATGCACTTGACCTTTGCGTTGCAACACTTGGCCCCAGCTCTTTTATTTTTTCCCTTTTTTCCCTTTTTTTTTTTTTTTTTTTAGGATTCTGCTTGTTGGAGGGAAAAAAAAAATCCCAATGTCAGAAAGCTGCCAGGGAAAGGATTGGGAAAAAATAAAATTATACAAAAAAACATCCTTGTGATGAGCTGTTGACATTCCTGGGAACTCCAGAGGTTCCTCAGCAGATGTTTCCCCACAGAAAACACAAGGATGTCCAAATCCCAAAAAAAGAGGGGAAGATTGCAGGAGCAAGGGGAGAGGAGTAGGAAAAGCAATTCCTGATGGGAAGATTTCCAGCTTGGCTCTGGAATTGTGCTGAAGGTGGTGATGGCTCTCCTTGGATTCCCCATCCCTGACAGTGCCCAAGGCCAGGTTGGATGAGGTTTGGAGCAGCCTGGGACAGTGGCAGGTGTCCCTGCTCAAGGGGTTGGAATGGATGGATCCTGATTATTTGGGGGGTTGAGAACTGATGGAAACAGGAGCTGTTAATTGGAATAAAAATGGGATACTCATCATGAGGATTTACACACGAGAGGTGGAATTGGGGAAGGGCAAATTCCAAAGAATTCCAGCCTGGGGTAGTGGGAGGTGTCCCTGCCATGGCAGGGGTGGAATGGATGATCCTTAAGATCCTTCAACCCAGCCCATTCCAGAATTCCCTGCCCCAGGCTCAGGAGAGGTCATTTGTCTCCAGGGATTACAAGGAGTCGTCCCATTTTCCAGCCACATCCCTCCCTTGCATGCTGACACTGCAATTCCAGGTGCAATTCCAGGTGCAATTCCCTGTTCTCCCTGCAATTCCAGGTGAAATTCCCTGTTCACCCCACAATTCCAGGTGCAATTCCAGGTGCAATTCCCTGTTCTCCCTGCAATTCCAGGTGCAATTCCAGGTGCAATTCCCCATTCTCCCAGCTGGCTGTTCCTTCCCTCAGACATCTGACTCAGCTAAAAATTCCTACAGGGATCAGCCAGAGGAAAATGGCCTCAAATCGCTCTGGGATGCCAAAGGAGCAGTTTTGGTTTCTTCCCTTTTTTTCTATTTTTCCACCCCCTACAATCCAATGGTTGGATTTTCCAACCATTCCCACTCCTTTCCATTTCCTGGATGATCCTAGCAAGTTATTCCTGCTTCCAAAGTAACCACAGTGGGGATAATTGTCCCTCTTCCTTCATTCCCAAAAATCACACACGCACAAAATTGGGGCTTTGCTTTGGGCTTGCTGGTTTTTTTTCCCAATAAAAAAGTTCGGAATGCAATTTTCCATTATTCCTGGTGGCATCGACATCAGGGAATGAGAGCTGAAATGAAGGATCCGTGGGGAGGTGCTTGGAATGTGGAGAGGAAAACATTCCCGGAAAACATTCCCGGCGCACGCTTTGTGCAGCTCCAGCAGCCGCACCA
Source organism: Agelaius phoeniceus (assembly GCF_051311805.1). Taxonomy (NCBI): domain Eukaryota; kingdom Metazoa; phylum Chordata; class Aves; order Passeriformes; family Icteridae; genus Agelaius; species Agelaius phoeniceus. The sequence goes on from NC_135265.1 coordinate 1,459,459, forward strand.
CAGGGGGAGGCGGTGGCACCAAAACCCTTCAGACGTGGGGGCCTGGGATTTGAGCTTCCTGCAGGTGAAATTCCATCTGATCCTGGAATGGTTTGGGTGGAAAGGACAGTGGGAAAATCCAAGGGGGCGGGGACACCTCTCACCATCCCAGGTGGATCCAAGCCCCAGTGTCCAGCCTGGCCTTGGGAACTTCCAAGGATCCAGGGGCAGCCACAGCTGCTCTGGGAATTCCATCCCAGCCCCTCCCCACCCTCCCAGGGAAGAACTTCTTCCCAATATCCCATGGAAATTCCCCCTCTTTCAGTTTAAATCCATTCCCTTTGTCCTCTCCTTCTCTTCCCATATAAAAAAAACAAACACACTCTCACTCCTTAAACCCTGGAATTTGGGATGTTCTCCATGTCCCAAACCCTCCCTTTCTGCAGTGACTGTTTGGGACCTGTGGCAACCACAGGAGTTCCAAAGTGCCCCTGATTTGGGATTCTGGGACCAGCAGCTTCTGTTACGAATGGAGAACATCAGTGGCTCCTTAAAAAAATCCCTTTGGGAATGCTGAGGAGGAACAGGGATCAGCCTGAGCTCCTCCTTCCCGGAGCAGCCAAGGCCTGGCTGCCCTCGATGCCTTTAATCTGTCCTATCTCCTGTTCTTGGCTGCAGCACGGGCCTAAAATAATCCCAAAACCGACTTCCTGAGTGCCATAAAAACGCTGTTCCCAAAAGCACGATGGAAAAGGACCAAAGTTATTTATTCCTCACAAATATTCCTGCAATTCTTCCGTTTCTGGGCTGAGGGAGAAGTTTCGCGCAGGGGAAAAATGATGGGGAATTCAAAATTTAACGCCTGAAGGTTTAAACCTGGGTGGGATATTCCAAATATTCCCCGGGGTGCTAAAAATCCCAAATCCCACTTTGGGATGTTGGATTTATTTAAAAAAAAAGGGTCAGGGAATATTCCAAACCCAGGACTCTCCCACTTAAAGCTGCTTTTCCTAAATCCAGGAGAAGTCTGATCCAAAATGTTCTGCCAAGAAAAAAAAAATTATTGATTGATCCTAAATGGTCTCTGGGGTCAAATTTGAGCTCCTACAGAAAAGGTGATTTAAATTAATTTATTTAAATCAGATAGGAATGGGATACCACAATTTCAAGGGAATAAAGGTCCCCGCAGAGGAGGAAAAATATCATTTCTGTCCTGCCTAGGAAATATTTTAAGGAATATAATTAAAGAAATGAAATAGAATTAAATAAATAGTAAATATTTGAATGGGTAGAAATAATTAATTAAATAGTGAATATGTGAGTGGATAGAAATAATAAATTAAATCTAAATAAAGAAACATTTAAATTTTTACTGAATACAAATAACAAATTAAATCCAAAGAAAGAAACATTAATTATTTTAATGAATGTTATCTAATCAGACAAACTTCCAGCTTGGAGCAGTTCTAAGCAGCCTTGGCCCAGAGGGAGGGAAGAATTCCTTACCCTGGTGAGAAATGAAAGAAAAGGAGAGGAAACTTCCAGGGGCTGAGATACTTTGGATGACCTCCAAACATGGGGTCTGTGTTTGGGAGCTCCCAGGGAATTCCTGTTTTCCCTCTAAAAGTCAGGAAAGTTAGGTTTTCCAGGAAAGCCAGGCTGGTGCCACAGCTCCTGACTGGTGGCTGGGATTCATCCAAAAGTTCCAAAGTTCTTCATTCCAAAGTTTTGGAATGGAGAATTCCCCACAGGAGGGGAATTCTGGGAGCATCTTCTGGGGTAATTTGTTGGATTCCTGGCTGCTGAGAATTTCAGATTTCTGTGCTGCCAGGCACTGACCCCCAAGAGAACACTGCACTGACCTGAGGCCCTGGAGAAGCTTCCAGAATGGAATGACAGAACTGGGATTGTGTGTATGGAGTTTGGATAGAAGGGTGTGAGATCACAGGGTGGGAAATTCAGAGTTTAAGGGTTTAGAATACAGGAATGGATATAAAGCAAGATGGAGGTTTTGGGGTGGGGGCTGATCCTTCTCCTTCTCCTTCTCCTTCTCCTTCTCCTTCTCCTTCTCCTTCTCCTTCTCCTTCTCCTTCTCCTTCTCCTTCTCCTTCTCCTTCTCCTTCTCCTTCTCCTTCTCCTTCTCCTTCTCCTTCTCCTTCTCCTTCTCCTTCTTCTCCATGGGTTTGGATGGTTTTGTGTAATTGGATAAAAAGTCCCCATTGCAGCCATGGGTGGTTGGTTATTGGGTTAAAAGTGAAAATAATTTCAGTGTCATTTCTGAATTGGACAGTTGATCCTTCAAAGGCCTTGCAGAGAGAGATGGGCTCCATTTTTAGTTTGTTGGAGTGAAGCGCTGCAGAACTCAGGGTTTGTGAGAGTGTGACAGAGATAAGAACTGATAAACATCTGAGTCCCAACAAGAAATTCCATCTCACACATTTAATCCTGACCTTGGCAAAAAAGAAGCAGAGTCTGCAGTAATTTAGTCAGGAAGAGGGAGCAGGGCTGTATTCCCACATCCTGAAATTCAGCTGGAACAACAGCCAATGGCCTGGTGGGCTGAGGGTCCATGGATTGTCCAGGGTTGTCCAGGCAGCCTCGAATCCCAGGATGGATTGGGTTGGAAGTGATCTTTAGGATCATCCCATTCCCACCCCTGCCATTCCCACTATCCCAGGCTGCTCCAAGCCCCATCCAACATTTGGACACTTCCAGGGATCCAGGGCCATTGGCACATTTTGGGGGAATAACTCCTGGAGTGGGATTGGTTGGAAACTTCCCGTTATTTTCACCAGTCCTGCGGATGAGGAAGGAGAATGAAATGGGAAAAATGGGAACGTCCATCCCAAACATGCCTGGGCACCTCCCACTCAGACAGACACTGAGCTGAGGGGATGTGGCACTGAATTCCCAAGCATTTGTGTGGATCCTGGCGTCCAGAAATAATCTCCCACGGGATTGTACCACAGCAGAGAGCCTGGGGCTCCAGGACATCATTCCAGGTGTTGCTTCCAGCGGCCTCGTGGAAACAAAACTGCTCTTGAGAGGAGCAGGTTTTCCTTGGCTCTGTCCGGCCTAAGGCACCCCAGGAGCCAGGCCTGGCTCAGCCGTCCCTATGGGCACGCTGGGGCTGATCCAGAGCCTCCCAGCTCAAAGGGAATCTCTCCACTGACTCCAGAAAAGCTTGGATCTGACCCACCCGTGCAAGAGCACCCCTTGTCCAAGTGGGAAAACTGTTTTCCTTGAGTTCCTCGGTGTAGAACAATTCCAAAATTCCTGCTTTTTAATTTCTCCCTCCCCTCCGCTTTTTAAATTTTTCTCCTTGTTTTTTCTCTCTCCTTTGGCAGCAGCTGCTCTGGAAAAGTCGCAGGAGAAACATGATCAGGATGTTTTCCTCACTCGTGGCTGCCCTTGGCGTTATCCCGAAGAACTGGGCTGCTCCCTATTATCCATCGTTCCCTATTTCACGTGGAATTGTTATCAGGAGCTCCAGGAAAAGGCTTTTGATTGGATTGCTGGGATTTATTTCCCTTTTTAAGGGCAGCTGGGGTTGAAATCCAGACCCAAGTCACCGCAGTATTCCGCAGAATTCCATAGCTGGATGCATCCGGGAGTTGTTACGGATAAACACGGCGTGGATTCCATCAGCATCCAACAGGTGCTCAACGAACCCTCCTTGGTTCCACATTCCTGACCATTCCCACCAGGAATGTGAAGCCCAGGAGGTGTTTCCTTCCCAGATCCCCCTGGGAATTGAGAGGGATCGGGAAGGGAGATCCGACCCCCTTTGGATGCTGAGCTCAGCCCCATTATTTGTGAAAGGGTGTTAAAGCAATTCCAGTGGGGAGTGGCCTCCTCTCCACAGGTTTTAGGGAATTCCGTGGTGTTCCAGGCAGGATTTAGGATCTGGGCTGGAAAACAGAGCTAAATAAAGCTTCCAAGCTGGCATGCACCCATTCAATCCAAAAGTCCGCTTATCCAGCAGATTCCTTGGAAATCATTGGGCTGCCTTGGCTTACAGCCCCTGATAATTAATGAAGCAAGGGAATTGATTTATGGCAATTAAACAACATCCACAACCTCCTCTCCCAGGAATGACCTTTCAGTAGTTTATCAGAAATCAGAGATGGTTCCTCATCAAATTCTTATCCCGCTGGATGAATATCCCTGGATAAATTCAGGCTCCGGAAATAAACAACAAATGGGTTGCTCTTAATTATCTCAGGGAGGGTCCCAAATTCTCAGCTCTGCAAAGAGGAATCCTGACAATTTTTAGTTTATTATTGCAATTTTCTTTGCAATAATTTTCTCCCTGAAGAAAATAACAACAACAACAACAACAACAACTGTGGTTTATAGAATTCCAGGAGGGTTTTGGTGGGAAGGGATCCTAAAGATGACCGTGTTTTACCCCTGGATGGGCAGGGACACCTTCCACTACCCCAGGTTGCTTCAAGCCCCATCCAACCTGGCCTTGGACACTGCAGAGATCCAGGGACACCCAAAGCTTCACAGGGAAGAATTCCTTCCCTGTTTCCCATCTAAACCCACCCTCCTTCAGCTTGAAGCCATTCCCACTTTTAGTCCATGCTTACATTACAAATATTTATGGGGGAAAAGAATCCAGCCCAATTCCCATCTTTACCAATCATTTCTTGGGATATTTGGTGGCATCAGACAGCTCCTTTCTGTTGGAAAAGGCAACAAAATGGTCCTTGCATTGTTCAGGGAGAATGGTGTGAATCCCCAGGGATAAATCCATTCCAGACCATGGATCATTTTGCATTATTGTCATTTAGTGACTTCTGCAGCAGAGATTTGGAAATTTCCATCCCCTCTTTGCTCGGAGCCACGGTCATCCCAAAACATCGAGTCTTTGCCATGTTTTCTTGTGGGATAGAAACCATGAGGAATTCCAGTGAAAAAACTCCCACTGGTTTGTCTCCATAATTCATTGGAGGAGGAACATTTTAACCTCCCTGAAATTAAAATGTTCTACTTTGACTTGTTGAAATCGGGCTTTGTTTGGGGTTTTTTCCTCATGAAACTCTGGTTCTCTGATGTGGTGTGGGAGAGCCGGAGACTCCAAGGGGTTTGGAATCTTGTTTCTTTTGTAGGATGAAAGTTTTATGGCCAAATTACACCTCTTGTCATGCCACAAATCAGTCCCTGTGAAAGAATCCGTGCCTTAGAATGAGCACGGATGGGGAGCAAAGGCTTCCAGGCCATTCATCCCACAAGATTTCCACTACAATTCCCAAAAAGCTGTGAATTCATAGGACAATGCTATGGAACTGACTGGGAATGAAATCCCTCACACCCGAGGAGCAAAGTGAAATCTTTAGGATGTGATTTTGCAATTAGACATTGATCGTTTCCCTCGTTCCCCAGGGTAATTCAATTTTACAGGAATTTTCAGTGCAGAAATAGTTTAGGTAGAAAAATCCTGAGCATTCCAATCCATTGATCCTTTGGAGCACTGACCTCCCAGGAAAACTGTCAGGGCAGGAATTACATCCAGAAGTTTAGAGGATCTATGGCTCTCTAGATTGTACATATTAGACATTGGATTGTCACGGAATCCTGGAATGGTTTGGGATGGACGGGACCTTAAAGCCCATCCAGTGCCACCCCTGCCATGGGCAGGGCAGGGACATCTCCCACTGTCCCAGGTTGCTCCAAGCCCCGTCCAACCTGGCCTTGGACGCTTCCAGGCATCCACCATTTCTCTGGACAATGAAATCTGAAAGTTTGTGTTGCACCTGGCATGAGGAGATCGCAGTCCTGAGTGGAAGCCACAAAAATCTCAGCAGAAAAATAATAATGGGATACTTGGAAAAGCCAACTCCTTCCCCTTTCTGGCCAAGAAGTTGCTCCTTATCCAATGAATTTGCCTTTGCACCAGGACTGGGGCTGCTTAGGCGGGAAAGATTTCCCTGGGCATGGGGGGATTTGAAGGTTGGATTTTGGAAGCCTTTCCCAAGTTTAAAGATTCCAGGATGGAATCCCAGATCTCTGGGATCAGCAGAGCACAGAGTGCCACATCCAGGAATTCCTGGGACACCTCCAGGGATGGGAACTCCAAACTTCTCTGGGCAGTTCCAAGGCCTGAGCCCCCTTTCCATGGGGAAATTCCTCCTGGTGTCCAACCCTGGCCCAGCCTGAGGCCGTTCCCTCTGCTCCTGTCCCTGTTCCCTGGGAGCAGAGCCCAATCCCTGCCTTGCTACAAACCTCCCTTCAGGGAGCTGTGGAGAGTGAAATTCCCATCAAACGGGGTGGAAACTCTGTCCCATATTCTGGGTCTTGGATCCTTCAGTCTGTGCCTTGAAGCAGCTTTGGACAATTTGGAATCAGTTTTCTTTTGAAGGGAAAAGATTCCCGGTCTGAGGGACGGCTACTGGAATTCAGCCTTCACTCTGGGCCCCGTGTGTGGGAGAGCAGCACAGCTGGGAATTTTCTCCAGACTTCGTGTCCCAGCCCAACTCGAGCCCCCGCCAGCCTGCCAGGAGCTTGGGAAGCAGGAAATCAGCAGCTCCAGGGAAGTTCCTCTCAGGTCACTCCATGCGGAAAAAACGGGAGGCTGGGAAGGAGGATGGGGGATCCTGGTTCCAGCAGAGCCTGGAGGGCTTCTCCTCGAGCTGTGCCAGGAGCTGGGAAAGGAGCTGGGTCTTGTTCCTGTCGCAGAAGTGAGAGCACAAGGCTTGGAATCCCCGTGGAATTTCTTGAGGGAAAAAACCCTGTGCACACAGAGCCGTCCGGGCCTTTTTTTAGGCGCTGGAAGTGAGACTTTCATCTGGATCAGATTTCCTCTTGGCTGGAGCTCCCACCCAAACCTGCTGGCCAATGGCAACAAAACTCCAGCCTGACTCCACTCCTAATTGGGCTCCCTTGTTTTCCTGCTGCTGGTTGGGATTGGATTTGCAAACGACACCCAAAATATTCCAGGACAGCAAATCCACACAAACAGGGCCACGCTTCCCTGTGTTTGTCCAAGCCCAGGAATAATAATGATTATTACAGTAATAATAAATCCTGGCTGATTTATAAATAGGAGCTGGAGAACCCTTTGGAATTGACTCCATATCCGCTTCCAGAGGATGGATGCAGCTTATTCTTGCTGGAAGCTAAAAATTCAGGAATATTCCAGGAGCTGCATCAAAGGAGAGGGAAATGGGAGGAAATGGGGTCCTGGATGGGGGGAAATATTTGGGGTCTCTTCCAACTGCTGCTGCCATAGATGGGAATTCCTGAAAAGAGGGAATGAGGATTTGCCAGGGAAGGAAGGAGAGCAGCAGTGGGAGAACGAGAACCCTGAGGAGGCTTCAAGGTAATGGAATCTAGAAGAAGGGGAGATAAAATTCCATAATTCCCAAACATCTTGGTACAAGTCTGTGCATTCATCCCATACTCCCCAATACCAGGATTCACCTTCTCTTTTTAGGGGCGGGAATCTGAGACGCAAACAGGGAGAAAGGAGGAATTTTTCATCCAGAGCAAAGAAACTTGGTGAAGAAACTTTTGGGATGTGTTGGGAGCAGGGTGATGTCTCCCAGCATGGAAGAGGGCCCAGGGCAATGGGAAAGAGGAGAAGGAAGATCCTGAAGGCTCAAGGAGGGAATGGGGTAACAACCTTCAGGGCCAGAGGGTCCTGAATTCCTCTGCCCTTCCACAGGGGATCCTGGTGGAAAAGGGGAGCGGTGGGATGGCTGTGAAGCCAGGAGAGTCCTGGATCCAGCAGCTTCTCCCAGGCAGGATGGACAAAGGGCTGGAAGAGAGGCCACAGGGAAGGTCAGGCCTGGAGATCTGCAGCCACACCAACATCAAATGCCAGGCCATGGGATTTAATTCCCATGAAGGATCCCCTTTCCTTCCCTTTCCCAAGAAATTAGACAGCAAATCAAGCACTCCAGGACATGGGATTTATTTCCCACACATGATCCCCTCTTTGCCCCTTTCCCACTAATCACAGAGCAAATCAAACACTCCAGGCCATGGATCCAGTTCCATCCACAATCCCTTCTCTTCCCTTTCCCAATTAATCCTGGAGAAAATCAAACACTCAAGGCCATGTGTTCAGTTCCATCCACGATCCCTTCTTTTCCCTTTCCCAACTGATCACAGAGGAAATCAAACACTCAAGGCCATGGATTTCATTCCCACACAAGATCCTTTCTCTGTCCCTTTCCCAATTAATCATGGAGCAAATCAAACGCTCCAGAGCAAGGATTCAGTTCCCATCCATGATCCCTTCTCTGTCCCTTTCCCAATTAATCATGGAGCAAATCAAACACGCCAGGTGCTGTTTCTGGCCCTGAGGCCCAGTCCCACGTCGTGACTCACGTCCACACACAGGAGCTCTTTCCCTCCCCACCCTCCTAAGAGGAAAATGTCCAAATCCCAACTTTCCTTTGGGAATTGTCCCCGGCTCCTGCTGCCTCACGATCCAGGGATCTTCCCAAGCTCTCAGGATCCTGGTTCATTTGTAATGGATTTGTGAGCATTTCTGGATTGGAAGGAGCTGGCTAAATCCTGAGACAACCTCCCAGTTATTCCAGCTCAGAGGGGTTCCAGTGTTTCAAAAACAAGGAATGAACGAATGGAATTGTCTTTATTCCGTGGCTGGAATCCACTGAGGGCAGAGGCATTAAGAGACTGGAGCCAAATAAATGGATATTGATGGAGCAATCCTCAGACTCTTGGATAAATCTTTATTTCGGAAGTGTGTAAGAACTTCTGTCAGCTCCGTGATTCCCTTCCAGCTTCAATAAATATCCAGGCTGAAATCCCAGACTTCCTCTTTTTTTTTTTTTTCCCCCCCCTAAAAAAATGCTTCTCTGCCTACACCCCTCATATGAGTGAAGGTAAATATTCCCATATTTATACCTGATGGAGAAAATTCCAGGCAGCAAATTCAGGATTAGCAATTTCTGACGCTGCCCTAAAGCTTTACTGTGTGCAATCCAAACACAGAGCATTTAAATACGAAATAAATCTTAAATAATGACGAATTAATTATAAATTGATATTTAATACCATGGTTTTCTGAGGAAGACCAGCACATTCCCTAGGGATCAGATAGCACTGGAGAACCTGATAAGCAGCAGGGACAAAACGCTTGAAGATGGAAAAAACATTTCCAAATCCAGCAAGGAGTAAAGAAATCCCAGTGACCCAAAGGATCTGCAGGAAGCCAATTCTTGGAATGGCTGTGACAGGACAGAGCTACAAAGCTGAATTTTTTGGGGGAAGAGCAGCTCAAGAGAAGCACTGAGAGATGGATTCCTTTTGGGAGAACATCCATTGATTTTTATCTGCCTGCAGCTTGAGTTTCCCTGGGTTATCCGTGGGCTGGCTGACAGCTTTGTCTGAAGCTGTGTCAGACCAGCCCCGGAGCTGTTCCCGGGCACGGAACCACAGGAAATATCCCGGGAAGAGCGTGGCCTCCCTGGCACCCCCTCCTGCTGTCATTTATCTGCTGATTGAAATCTGTGTGCCCTTCATACCCCTCTCTCCCAAAAGCTCCGTGGCTGGCAGCCTGCCCCTCGCCAATGCTCCTGAAGTTTTTGTCTTCTCCTCCACATTTTAGGAGGCTCCAAACCTTGAGGGTGGGGATGTTCTGGAGCAGTTTTCCCACAGAAGCTGTGGCTTCTCCTGGATCCCTGGAAGTGCCCAAGGCTGGATTGGAAGGGGTTGGAGCAGCCTGGGATAGTGGAATTTCCCCTTGCCCATGGAATGGGATGATCCTGGAGGTCCTCTCCAATCCATCAATTGAGAAGGAATTTCATAGCACAAAACTTTTCCTCATTTTCCTGATTTCGAACCGCCCCCCACACTGGAAATGGTTCAATTTCTCCCAAGTGCTCCCAAAATTAGGGAATGATGTCCTGAACTCCCATCCCAACCAGAACTGGACACAAACACGGATCACATTCCACGTGTTTCTCATGGAAAGTTTTCCCTTTCTTGAGACCAACAGGGGATAAAATTTTACAGATTCCAGGGAGAATCAGGGAAATTTTCTGTCTTTTTGCCTTCTCTGGAAAGGCAGAGGGATTTGGGACATGGTCTGGAGTGCCAGGACAAGAGGGAATGGCTTTAAACTGAAACAGAGGGCAGGGATGGATGGGATATTGGGAAGGAATTCCTGGCTGGGAGGCCGGGGAAGGACTGGGATGGATCCCTGGCAGTGCCCAAGGCCGGGTTGGATGGGGCTGGGAGCAGCCTGGGACAGTGGGAGGTGTCCCTGCCATGGCAGGGGTGGCACTGGGTGGGCTCTGAGGCCCTTTCCAACCCAAACCATTCCAGGATTCTCTGGAGATAAGGAAGGGCTCTAAACGGGGCCCTCTGGCTCCAGGACTGACCTTTCATTTGTTCCCTGCACTTTGATCACCTCCAACATTCCAAAGTTGCCAGAAGCTCCCACTCCCGATGCAGCCATTCCTCTAAAGCTCTTCAGGGGAAACAGGTGAAGCAAATCATGGAAATCATGGCAGCAGAGGAAAATTATTTCCCAAAATCCACAAAGTGAGACAGGAAAACACCTAAATCAGAGAACTCAGGGGAGCGCAAGGATCACCCAACTCTCATGTATCAGTTCCTCCATGGCCCAAATTCCTTTGGGGAATGGCCTTGGGATCTTCCAGTCCTTCATTCAGACCTGTGGGCGTCAGCTCGGCTCCAAAGCAAAGCTGCTCCTGTATTTTCTCCTTTATCCACACAATTCCAGGGCTCAGGAGAAGCTGAGCAGAGCAGGAAGGGAAGAGCAGCAGTCCAGGCTCCAGGAATACCCCAGAAAATTGAGCACCTGGATCTTTTTTACAGCTCTGGAGAGGAGATAATTCAAAATCTTCATATTGTCCAAAAAATAAAATCATTTAAAAGGCCACTACACCCCGAGTTCTCAGTATCCTTGCTCCAAGTCTGGGTGTGTGTCACTCCCACCTCCCTGTTTGTCTGGGAACAACAAACTCTGGAATTGGAAAGGGATGACACGGTGAGGTAGAAAACCTCAACCCATGGGGAAAGGTCAGGGATAACTTTTGGCTGCTGGGGTGAGGTGAGAGAATTTTATTAAGGAACACAAAAAACTTGGAGCGACCAGGAAATGCATAAGACACCAACAACAGTCCTGCAACTCCCAAACAAGGCCTGGAAAGCTCCCTGATGTTCCCAGCATGGATTAGTCACCCTGCTGGGAAGGCCTTGGCAGCGCCTCTTGGTGGGCAGTCCAACAGGTGGGGCTGAAATTCCAGGGACTTTAATTCATCCGCTGCTCTGCCAACACTGGGAATATCCTTCCTGGGAAATGTGGGTGCAGGTCACACAAATATCCAAAAAACATCCCAAAATTCTGTGTCCAGGGTGTGAAAAAACACCTCTGACCCTCCTGCAGCCTGGCAAATATTCCTTCATTCCTGTGCTTACCAGGGATTTTGGCTCCCCAACTTTTTTATTATTTTGTCAAAGAATGGATGATAATTCCCATTCTTTTGGTTGAATTCCAGATTTCTCTTTCTCCTCCTATTGCCATTTGCCAGAATCCTTTTTTTTTTTTTTTTTCCCTTAAAATTACTTTTAAAGATTCCATAGGACATTCCAGCAGGGATCAACAAGGAGACAAATTCTAAAAGTAGAAGGAGAACACACGGAGCCAAACTTCATTTTTTGGGAGCGGGTGTCCAAGCGGTGACTTCGTTCCCATGTCTGTGCAAAGGAGACACCAAACCAGGAAATCCTTGGAAAAAAATGTCCTAGGACAAAAAATGTCCCTAAAATCGTTGGGATGGGAAATTATTCAGGAAAACATCACTCACAACCCGCCCGCTCCCCGTTAACGGTGTCACAACCCCTCAATCTGCATTTTCTGGGTGTTTGGTGGCAAAGAAAGATTCCAGGAGCCAAACGTCCCTAAAATAGGAAGAAGCAGCGGTGTCACATTCCCAATCCACGTTTTGGAGGAGCATCAGGTCCCTCCTGTTCCAAACAGGGAAATTCCAGAGCCCCTTGGCACGGAGTTGGAACAGACCTCAGGGCCCAACCTTTGGCTTCTCAGTGCAATCCATGGAGATTCTGGAAGGAGCCAAGGTGGAAAATCTTCTCCTCTTGTGACGGGACAGTGGGAACACCTTGAATATCCCTGTCCTAATCCAGCCAGGAATTTTGGTTTAGGGCAGATGATATTGACATTTTTCCTTTCCTCTTTGTGGCCATGCAGAATTCTCTGCAATCCTTCATTTACCCACCCAAAATCCAGGATGAACAGCACCTGTCCCACAGGTTTTAGCTTCTCCTGGATTCCTAAAGAATGCCCCTTTCCCAGCACCCCGAATTCTGTCCATTTGTGTGTTCGCATCCTTCGTTTTCCCTCTCCGTCCTTCCCCTCCCAACCTTTTTAAAGCACAGTCATTAATGACAATTGGATTTGAGGCGCTGCCTCAGATTCCTGGGAAATTTTGCAGCCGAAGCTCCCAAAACAAGGGACAGAAAAGTTATTTATAACTCCCCAAAAATAAGGAAAAAGAACTTCACCTTCTGGAACCATCCGGCCCCTGCAAACCATAATTCCTTCATTTTCCTGCTGCTCCAAGCCCGGCCTTTCCAAATTCCAACAGGGCCCCATTGTTAATCCCAATCCTGGAAGCCATCAACACGCTGGGATAATTTTTCACCACATTCCAGCACCTCCTCGTCCATAATTTTCCCCTTCAAGAGCTTTCAAGTGCGGCAATTTCAGATCCAACCTCCTCCTCCTTCCCTGTTGAGGCTCTTTGGGGGAACTTTTCCCACTTTGTCATTCCCAGAGCCACTGGGAAACCTGAACTCCTGGAAGGAGCTTTGGCACTTCATGAAAATTTCACTCCATCCCATGGAATTACATCCAAGAAAACCAGAACAATCCTATGGATGTTTTTCCTGCTGCTATAGCCAATTAAATCAAAATATTTTGAGTTTTTTCAGCTTTCCTGCTTCTGAACGGTGCCTGGGTGTTGTTTTTTCTCCTTTTTCCCAATATTTTCTTTGTAATTCCAGAGCTTTTAAAATCCATTCATGGACTTGAGGAGTTATTTTTATTCTGGGGCTTCTTCAGGGCCAAACCCTGAGAAAACAATGCCGGGCTTTGAGAAGGAACAAAAATTGCCAGGGAAATATTCAGGTTCATTTATTATTAGTTTAAAAATTGTTATTATTTATATATATTATAGTAATAAATATCACTAACAACAACAATTTATGACATGAATGAGAACCTTTTATTGAAATTAGGCACTTTCTTGGTAATAAAAAAATTCAGGTTTTAGTTATTTTACTATTCTGACTAAAGTTAGAAATGTATTTCCTGTCCTTTCCAAATAGCTGGAGCCAGAGGAGGAAAATGTCACCCAAATCCTTTAAAAAAGGCTCCTTTCTTCCCTCCTTTTCTCTCTCACTTCCCTTTCCCCCTTTAGCATTGATTTTACTCCTCCCAAATAATTGCTGATGCCATTAATTAATTAATTGTCATCATCCTTAAGGCAAATTAATTCTGATTGTATGCAAATGAGTTTTTCATTCCTGTGTGTAAGATTCTAATGAATGATGTCCCTCCTTTTCCTCTATTTTGTTCATTAATTAATTACTGTTAAAATGATAATAATAATTATTATAATTATATTTATTATACTATTATAAATTATATTTATAACTTAGTATATTATTATTATAATTATTTTAATAATGTTTTTTAAATGGTTCTTTTTGGCTTGAGATCTCCAGCCCGGGAAGCAGCAAAAAACTTTGGAACAATTAAAGATTAATTAAATTTTAAATAAAATTAATTTCAAAGGACACCCAGAATGGGAATGAGCATCCAGTCATTTTGATTCCTCCTGGTTTTCCTTTTTTGTGATTTTTGGGCATACAGAAATACCCAGAGAGGGATGCGTGGGCTTCAAGCAGGACTAAAAAAGCTCCAAATTTTCACGGAAGAGCCTGAAATCTCAACAGAGACTTTCCATGCTGAGAGATCAAAAACTCCTGGATCAAAATCTGGATCCTTGGATTTTTCCATGAGTCAACGCCTCCGTCTGATCCTTTGGAGATTCTGGAGCAAGAGGAGGAAAGTGTCACCCAAATCCTTTAAAAAAGGCTCATTTTCCCCCTCCTTTTCTCTCTCACTTCCCTTTCCCCCTCAGCATTGATTTTACTCCTCCCAAATAATTGCTGATGCCATCAATTAATTAATTAATTAACTCATCTGAGTCAATGCCTCCATCTGATCCTTTGGAGATTCTGGAGCAAGAGGAGGAAAATGTCACCCAAATCCTTTAAAAAAGGCTCCTTTTTTCCCTCCTTTTCTCTCTCACTTCCCTTTCCCCCTCAGCATTGATTTTACTCCTCTCAAATAATTGCTGGTGCCATTAATTAACTAATTAACTCATCTGAGTCAACACCTCTGCCCAAACCTTCGGAGATTCTCCCATGCTTTATAACAAAGTCTGAAATCCTTTAAAAAAGGCTCCTTTTTTCCCTCCTTTTCTCTCTCACTTCCCTTTCTCCCTCAGCATTGAGTTTACTCCTCCCAAGTAATTGCTGATGCCATTAATTAATTCATTAATTAACTCATCTGAGTCAACACCTCTGCCCAAACCTTCGGAGATTCTCCCGCGCTTTTTAACAAAGTCTGCTTCAAATGGAGCTTCCTCTTCTGGATCAATCCAAGGAATCCTACAGATCCAGCTCCACCTCTTTCCAGCCTGGGGAACTCATCCCAGCTGGAATTCGCCCAAGGAGCTCCTTGCTGGCGGACAAGTGGTTGGCAGAGATCCCGGGAATGGCTCTGCCTGGCAGCGTTCCTTGGATGGCGGGAGCAGCGGAATGATCGGAGCACGGGAAGGAGGAGGGCGGCTCCGGCTGGATTGTGATTCCCTTGGAGGAAAATCAATCCTAATCCCTAGGTTTCATTCCCATGGATCTGTGTCCTGCGCAAATAAATCAATAGGGAAGTAAAATCTGTCTCGGTTTGGGAAGACAGGTGGGTGTCTGCTAAGGAAGGCAGGATCCTCCCCAGGAATGGAAAAATGTAAAACCCCCCAAAAATTGCTATAAATTTTAAATTAAGGGGCTCTCGGGCAAAAAATATGGGAGCAGGGAATAACAGTTCTTTAATAGGGAAGACAATAAAAGGGTAAAATGAACAATGCAGTGAACTAGAACAACACTGACAGAGTCAGAACCCAGCCTGACACCCTGTGGGTCAGGGTGCTGGCAGCAGAACCATTGGAATTGTGGCTCAGCCCTCCTGCAGTGCCAGGGGTGGCTCTGCTGGAGCAGGGATCCTGGAGAAAGGTGCAGTCTCTGCCTCTGCAGATCCAGGGGAAGGAGAGGCAGCTGCTGTTCCTCTGGGAATCCAGTGGAGAAGCCGTGCTGGTGTTCCAGAATCTCCAGATTATATCCAGGTAGGAATGCTTGGCTCCTCCCCCTGGGCTCACATCTCCCAATGGGATGCTGCAGTTCTTATCAGCCACGCAGGGACATTCAATGGCTGTTATCAGCAGGTGTCCCCCTGAGGGAGGGGTGGGTGTGTAAGAGATAAGGCAAACTGCCCCCTGACCAGGAGGCAGCTGCCACACAGGGGGCAAACAGAACACATCCTGCCCTGCAATCTGGGACCACAAGATAAATCAATAAACAAATACCTGCCTTCCTCCATGTTCACACTTTTCCAGGACAAGTACTTCACCAAAAAAAAAAAATTGGAACAGAGGCAGTGAGACTCCAATTAACAGAAAAATAATAGGTTTTTTGTGGGGGAATTATCCTTTCTTTCTGTCCAGGAAAAAGAGCAGGATGAGGGCTGATTCCAACACAGCCCTCAAAGGACAACATTAGATTAAAAAATTTGGGGCACTAAGCAACCATAATTGAGATTATTAGTCAAAATTTGCATCCTGGCTCCCTTAACTACTTATTAATATTAAATTAATTTAAATCAGGTAAATTAAATTGAAATCAATTCAATTTTTGCAACATTGAACCTGCCTGCATTTGATATTTTTCTATCCAATTAAATCTCTACTCTTCTTTACGCAGGATTAGGGGAGTATTTGGATAATCAGGATCACGTCAGGGATTAAATGACATTTGGGGTTAATCACATCCAAATAATCTTCCTGGAGCATTCCCAAAAAACCATAAACCAACAGGAAAAGCCAGGCACGGACTGACCATCCCTGAGACAAATTCCAGCTCTCCAGATGTTCTTTAATCGTTCAGCAAATCAACGGCAGCAGCAGACCAGGGAGAGAAGAATGGGAATGGGAATATTCCTGCTGAGAATTAAAATTTTGTGGATATTTTCCTGCTTCTCTGCCCTTTCCTTCTAGAGCCAGGAAAATGCCAGGTGGGAATCTTCAGGGAGAGGAGGTGATGGGGCCCTGGAGCTGTGAAACCCCTCAGGTAAAGGAGGGCACCTGGAAAGGGTCAGGATAAGGTGCCGTGTCCAGGTATCCCAAAATCTACCCCTTAATTCCTAAATTTCTGCATGGAAAGAGCGGTCAGGCCTTGGAACTGCTCAGGGAGCTTTGGAATGCCCATCCCTGGAGGTGTCCCAGGAATTCCTGTTCTCCTGGGACACGAAGTCTGGAGAAAATTCCCAGCTGTGCTGCTCTCCCACACACAGGGCCCAGAGTGAAGGCTGAATTCCAGTAGCCGTCCCTCAGACCGGGAATCTTTTCCCTTCAAAAGAAAACTGATTCCAAATTGTCCAAAGCTGCTTCAAGGCACAGACTGAAGGATCCAAGACCCAGAATATGGGACAGAGTTTCCGCCCCGTTTCATGGGAATTTCAGTCTCCACAGCTCCCTGAAGGGAGGTTTGTAGCAAGGCAGGGATTGGGCTCTGCTCCCAGGGAACAGGGACAGGAGCAGAGGGAACGGCCTCAGGCTGGGCCAGGGTTGGACACCAGGAGGAATTTCCCCATGGAAAGGGGGCTCAGGCCTTGGAACTGCCCAGAGAAGTTTGGAGTTCCCATCCCTGGAGGTGTCCCAGGAATTCCTGGACGTGGCACTCTGTGCTGTGCTGATCCCAGAGATTCCATCCTGGAATCTTTAAACTTGGGAAAGGCTTCCAAATTCCAACCTTCAAATCCCACCATGCCCAGGGAAATCTTTCCCACCTAAGCTGCCCCAGTCCTGGTGCAAAGGCAAATTCATTGGATAAGGAGCAACTTCTTGGCCAGAAAGGGGAAGGAGTTGGCTTTTCCAAGTATTCCATTATTATTTTTCCGCTGGTTTTCTTGTGGCTTCCACTCGGGACTGCGATCTCCTCATGCCAGGTGCAACACAAACTTTCAGATTTCATTGTCCAGAGAAACTGGGGATGTCTGGAAGTGTCCAAGGCCAGGTTGGATGGGGCTTGGAGCACCCTGGGACAGTGGGAGATGTCCCTGCCCATGGCAGGGGTGGCACTGGATGGGCTTTAAGGTCCCATCCATCCCAAACCATTCCAGGATTCCATGACAATCCAATGTCTAATATGTACAATCTAGAGAGCCATAGATCCTCTAAACTTCTGGATGTAATTCCTGCCCTGACAGTTTTCCTGGGAGGTCAGTGCTCCAAAGGATCAATGGATTGGAATGCTCAGGATTTTTCTACTTTAATTATTTGCTGATCCTGGAAGTATTTCCACCCTCAGTAATTCCTTCATTCCATGGCTGGAACCTCATCCCCAACTTATTCCTTCATTCCTAAACCTGCAGGGAAGGCCACTGCGGGAATCTGTTACGTATATATTGGGATAATCCCATTGAACCCTGGCAATGATGAAATCCCTGGACAGAGGCACCAAAATTTGGGAAAATCCAAGCACTGGTGGCCAACTGGCAGCTCCTGAGCTTCACCAGCAGCACGAGGAGCTCCAATCCAGCACTGGCTGGAGCCCAGCTGGCACAGGGAGCACAAATCCCTGGATGAGGTGGGAATAAACCGGGAAAGGCTTCACCATGGGGACACCCTGAAGTCCCCTCCTCTTGTCCCACCACAGCAGATCCTGGCGGACAATCCATGTCCCACCTGGGAGCGACTCCCATCCCTTCCCTTCCCGTGGATATGTGGCGCAGGTTGAGTCATTCTCGGCAAATCCAAATAACTTTAGGCAAATCCGGCCTTTAGGCTCAGCCTGTAGGCTTGGCTTTGTCCCCAGACCAACCAGGAGCAAGGGAAGGTCATGCAGGACAACCTCCAGCCCTTCCACCCTGATCCATCCGGAGCACTTCTGGAAAGCCCTGGAGAGAATCCAACGCGTCCATTTTCGACTGGAAGCTGCCAAGCCAAACAAAGCCCTCGTAGCCACATGAATGAAATCCACATGTTTTTATGGAGTGTTCCCTTCAGATGGATCCACACACGGTGGAAAGCAGAGGAATTGTGCTGATTTTGAAGGAAAACCATCCGTGAAGGAGCTGCCAGATCTCCTTATTGCAGAACGCTTTTTGCACAAAAAAAATTCTCTTTTTTCCCCTTTTCCTCTTTTTTTTTTTTTCCTTCTCCCTAAATGAGAAGAGGGAAACAAAAAAATCCCTATAAATAACTCTACTGTACTGCTCTGTCTGAAAACTCAGGGAATATTTTACAAGCTGGACTCAGAGCCAGAATTTGGGACCTGCAAATGGGAGCCCTTTCTGTGGTGGTTTAAAAATGTGGGGAAATAATAAAATGAGGAATGTCTCAGCTTTAAAAAAAAATAATAAAAAAAAAAATTGAAGAAGGGAATCCAAACCCTCAGGTCTGTATTCCTGTTTTTTAATGGATTAAGTACAGGGGAAGCATTCTTTAATTTGGGGGTGCTTGGAAGGGCCAGGAAAGGATCTAAAGGGAAGGATTTGAGCGTTAATTAAAAGCAGCTGAAAATAATCAAATTTAAAATGAGGGATGGGGGGAATTGCAATGTCCAAAAAAATGTTTTTACATTTTACTCCTTTTTTTTTTTCTGCTTAGGGTGACCTGGGATGAAGGATGGCCTTGAGTCTCTTGTGGACATGGACCTGTTCTTCAGAGACCTGAAAAACCATGGAATTCCAGAGTGGTTTGGGTTTGAATGGTCCTTAAATCCCACCCCATTCCATGGCAGGGACACCTCCCACTATCCCAGGTTGCTCCAGCCTGGCCTTGGACACTTCCAGGGATCCAGGGGCAGCCACAGCTGCTCTGGGGATTCCATCCCACGTCCTCCCCACCCTCCCAGACAGGAATTCTGCCTCAATCTCCCATCCATCCCTGCCCTCTGGCAGTGGGAGCCATTCCCTGTGTCCTGTCCCTCCATCTCTTGGAAATTTTCTCTCTCCACCTTTCCTGCAGCTCCCTCAGGTCCTGGAAGGCCACACTGAGCTCACCCCAAAGCTTCTCCTCTCCAGGGGAACATTCCCAGCCTTCCCTCCCAGCAGAGCTGCTCCATCCCTGGGATCACCCTGGAGCCTCCCCTGGGCTCACTGCAGCAGCTCCAGCTCCTGCCCGTGCTGGATCCAGGGCTGGGGCAGCTCTGCAGGTGGGGCTCACCTGAGGACAGGGACAGGATGGAGTGACACCATCATGGAGCTTCGTTATGTGCTTCCACAGAACTCCAAAAATCCACCCCTGCTGTTATTCCACACTGCCCAATTCCACCTGTCTGGAACGACTTCATTAAACCTGAGGAGGGCAAAAAAATCCCGGAAGGGTTTGGGTGGGAAGGGACTTTAAAGCTCATCCCATCCCATGGGCAGGGACACTCCCAGGATCCCAGGCGGCTCCAAGCTGTGTCCAACCAAATCCCACCACCAGAGCAGTCTGAGGCAGATTTGTTCTTTCCTTGCATTATCAACAAAATTAACAATATCAACAAAACCCTGAAGTGATGCTGGTTGTTTTTGATGGATCCGCTGATCCTTGCAGTGCTTTGCATTTTTTTTTTTTTTTTTGAGGCAGATTTGTCCCTCTCTTGCATTGTCCACAAAATTAACGAAATTAACAAAATCAACAAAGCCCTGAAGTGATGCTGGTTGTTTTTGATGGATCCGCTGATCCTTGCAGTGCTTTGCATTCCAATGCCCGGGAATTTGCCAGGTGGTTTTTGATGGATCCGCTGATCCTTGCAGTGCTTTGAATTTTATTTTTTTTTGTTTGAGGCAGATTTGTTGTTTCCTTGCATTGTCAACAAAACAAACAAAATTAACAAAACCAACAAAATCCCAGTGGTGGTTTTTGATGGATGCTCTGATCCTTGCAGTGCTTTGCATTCCAATGCCCGGGAATTGCAGCCCTGGGAGTGATTATCACGGATTGGCATGGCCGGAATCGCTTTCCTACAGAGGAATAATCAGGAGAAGAAGATATTTTCATTTGTGTGAATGATTTGAGCCCCTAAAGCTCTGAGGGGAAGGAGCTGTTCCAGAGCATCTCTGGCAGCTCCGAGGCTGCTAATGAGGGAATCTTTATGGAGCTTCCCGCTGGGAGAAAGGGAAAATCTGGGATTTATTTCTTCGTGTAGTTTGCGCTTTGGCAGCCGGAGGTGAAATTAAGACAGCAAAGCAAACAAAAATCAGGCACCGTCAGCAAACTGGAGGCTGTGGAGCAGAGAGGGATGGGAATTTAATGGGAAAATGAGGGAAAATGAGGGGGAAAAGGGGTTCTGGGAGAGGGGAGACACAATTCTTTCCAGCCACTATCAGCAAATCCAGGTTTCCTTTTCCAGGCTGGAGATTTGAGCCTGAGGGCCCAGAAGCAGGAAGAGGCTACAATATGCAGAATATCCTTGGGAAAAGTCGAGGGGATAGGGAAGTTGGAATGACATGATCCTAAAGGTCCCTTCCAATGCAACCCGTTCCAGGATTCGATGGATTGAGGGAATTTAAATCCAGCTGGAGCATTTCCATGGGCTGAGGGAAAACGAAGGAATTGGGAGGTTTCCATGTGGGCATTTTTTAAAGGGAATTTCTCCATTTCTCAAGGGAATTCTCCATTTGTAAAGGGGATTTTCCATTTTTAAAAGAAATTTTCTATTTTTAAGGGAATTCTCCATTTTTAGAAGGGGATTATCCATTTTTTTTTTTGAGGGAATTCTCCATTTAGAAAGAGAATCTTCAATTTTGAAAGGGAATTTTCCATTTTTGAAAGGGGATTTCTCCATTTTTAAAGAGAATTTTCAATTTTGAAAGGGAGTTCTCAATTTTTAGAGGAATTTTCCATATTAAAAGGGAATTGCTGATTTTTAGAAAGGAATTGTCCATTTATAAAGGGAATTCTCCATTTTTAAAGAGAATTCCTCATTTTTAAATGGAATTCTCCATTTCTCAAGGGAATTCTCAATTTGTAAAGGGGATTTTCCATTTTTAAAAGAAATTTTCTATTTTTAAGGGAATTCTCCATTTTTAGAAGGGGATTATCCTTTTTTTTTTTTTGAGGGAATTCTCCATTTAGAAAGAGAATCTTCAATTTTGAAAGGGAATTTTCCATTTTTGAAAGGGGATTTCTCCATTTTTAAAGAGAATTTTCAATTTTGAAAGGGAGTTCTCCATTTTTAGAGGAATTCTCCAGATTAAAAGGGAATTGTTGATTTTTAGAAAGGAATTGTCCATTTACAAAGGGAATTCTCCATTTTTAAAGAGAATTCCTCATTTTTAAATGGAATTCTCCATTTGTAAAGGGGATTTTCCATTTTTAAAAGAAATTTTCTATTTTTAAGGGAATTCTCCATTTTTAGAAGGGGATTATCCATTTTTTTGGAGGGAATTCTCCATTTAGAAAGAGAATCTTCAATTTTGAAAGGGAATTCTCCATTTTTAGAGGAATTCTCCCTATTAAAAGGGAATTGTTGATTTTTAGAAAGGAATTGTCCATTTACAAAGGGAATTCTCCATTTTTAAAGAGAATTCCTCATTTTTAAAGGGAATTCTCCATTTTTAAAAGGAGTTTTCCTGCTTTTGGCTGGGATTTAGGTGGTTGAAGGCAGCAACCAGATTTCCCTTTAGAATTCCCTGTTCAAGACTGGAAGCTTCTTGTTGCCGTGGGATTTTTTGGGAATACAGGTTGGATGGTGGCAGAGAAGCCGCCCTTTGGATTCCCTCCCAAAGGGTTGGGAAGTCCAAGCCATCCCATGGAAAGATCTGTGGGATCTCAGCACATTGTTCCCGATGTCCAGAGATGCCAGGAGAACCCTTGGGGGGTCTCGAAAATCCTGGAATGTTGCCAAGAGTGTTTGGTGGCTTGATTTTGATCCATCCACAGAAGTAACAAGAGTCTGAGGACAAGAGAATCACTTTAGAGTACAAGGTGTAAAAGAGACACATTTAGAGGGTGAAATATAAACTTTAAGGTTTTTGGTACAGGGGGGTTATGGTGACAAGATGGAGAGATCGGGGCGTGTCTTGTCCTTCTTCTTTCTTCTTCTTGTCTTCCATCTTCTGTGGTGATGTTGGCACTTGGGGATTGGTTTATGGTGAAGGTGCACTTGCTAATATGGGTGAAAAGCATTGGGAAATAAAGGTAAATATTGTGTACGTAGATTTTAGTATAAAAAGACATGACCGCCCCGTGGGTGGTCACGAGTGCCCTTGGCTGCCTTGCAGATCAGACCTCTGTTGGGCAGACAGAAAATTTTGTAGATAATAAATAATAAACAACCTGAAGATTGAAAAGCTGAAGAGTCCAGACTCGTCCTTTGAATCGCGTGCCACCCAAGAACCGCCCTACGTGTGTCCGGGCAGAGACAGACAGCCGGACCCGACAAAGATCCAATGGCCAATAAACGGGGGATCCCAGACCCTCCTACTGCTGTAATTCCTAAAATCCCTTCCTTCATTTTGGAGACTGAAGGATGGATGAGATCAAGCTGTGAGTTTTGTCCAGATTAAACTCGGTTTTGGGTCTTCTGAAGGAAAAGCAGCCACCAAAGAGGCTCAAAAATCCCAGGATTTTCCAAGGTCTGGCTCCTCAGGGACGGGGATGTGGAACCAACTCGTGGTGGTGAGGAACTGGGGAAGGGACAGAGAATTTTTTTTTTACTTTGGGATTTTTTAGCAAACCTTCATTTTAAATTGGGAAAATCCAGCATTAATCCCTCTAATCAACGGGAAAAGCTGAAGGGATTCCACCCAGGATTTGGGATGGGATACATCAGGATGATTCCCTGCTGGACACAGGAAGGGTTTGCAACACCTGGGGTTTCCTGAACCAGATCGCAGTGGATTTTCAGCTGAATTTCAGGAATCTTCAGGGAAGGAAACAGGGCTCCCTCAGCATTGGCACAGAGATTTTATCAACTCCCAGATGTCTGGGCCAAAAAGGAGTTTTTAGACCATTTCCTCATATGATTAAATTCCCCAAGGCTTCAAATCCCCCGATTCCCTCATGAGGAGCCACAGCCTGGATTTGCCGCACACCAAAACCCAGAGCTCTCCACTCCCACCCGTCCTGGTGCTCGCATGGGAGCAAAATCAGGGAGTCAGGAACGAAGATTTTTTTTGCTGGTTTTTTTTTTGGAACTCAGCATTTTGTGGTTGTAAAATGAAGCATTTTCTCCCAAACCACTTTTGAGGAGAAAAAGGTGTATTTGGAGAGCCAGACTTCTCCAGTGGTTTGCTGGTTTCAGTTTGGGTGGTTTTGTTCAAAGCCAGGGGTGATTTTGGATTTCAGTTCCCAAAATCCATTGGCTATGAACTGAAAATAGAAACCCTAGGCCACTCAGAGCCAGAGATATTTTTTTTAAAACCTATTTTATTTTTTCTCCACATTTTAAATCCTTTTTTTTTTTTTTTAATGAAAGCCAGAAACTCATTTCAGGGGGGACAGCAGGGAGAACTTCTGGATCCATTCCAGTTTTTCTATCCTTCATTTTTTAATAAAGATGAGATTCTTTTTGTCTCTTCCAAACCTTCTAACGCTCCTAAAAATGGTGTTTAATTAGTGCAGAAGGTTTTAATGAGGGCGGAGCACTCGTTCATCTGGAGATGGAGATAGGGGGAGGACTGGGGATGTTTTCACACTGACAGAGAGGAAACACGAACTTCCATCATTTTTCATTCTTTATTTTAAGCATCCCCATCTGCCTTGTAAATCCCCCCCTTGGCTGCTGAGGAATGGAGCCTTCTTCCCTAAAATCCTGCTTTTTTTTTTGAGGAGAAATCCTGCTAAAAATGTCATTTGATTCCAAATCCAGATGTTTATTGAGTCTAAATCCACTCCCAGCCCTCCAAAGGAATTGTCTGGCGGTTTCGGACCTTTTGCTCTTATGAAATTTGGGAATCATCCCTGCTGAGAGCCTGGATTAACTTCAGGATCAGGATAACAGGGATGGCCTGGATGCAGGGTGACATCAGCAGAGCCTCCGCTCTCACTGGTGCAAAGGAAGACACCGGGAACACGTTCCCTGGGAATGGCTTCCAGCAGGAACCTGACTCGTCCCAAAATTCACAGATGTCTTTTCCACTGGCCTGGGATCACAAAACGAAGCTTTTTATTCCCAACTCCCTGGCTCCGACTCCGGCTCCGTGCTTGAAGTCTCTCCCCTTGAAGTCCAGCTGGCAAAGGAGGCGATGAAATGAAGGATGAGGGACAACTCCCAGCGGATCATCCCATCCCTGCTGGCTCTGGGAGGCAGCAGCGGCACCTTCCACCATCCCAGGCTGCTCCAGGCCCTCTCCAGCCCGGCCTTGGGCACTGCCAGGGATCCAGGGGCAGCCACGGCTGCTCTGGGAATTCCATCCCAGCCCCTCACTGCTCCCTGTCTCAGT
This sequence comes from Agelaius phoeniceus, assembly GCF_051311805.1. Lineage (NCBI taxonomy): Eukaryota > Metazoa > Chordata > Aves > Passeriformes > Icteridae > Agelaius > Agelaius phoeniceus. The sequence goes on from NC_135265.1 coordinate 1,484,180, forward strand.
TTGAACAGACAGGTGTCTGTGTGCTAAGGAAGGCAGGAGCTTCTCTTGAAATGGAAAATGTTAAACCCATCCCTACAAATTATTATAATTAAATGGCTCTGAGGCAAAGATATGGGAGTAGGAATGACAGTTCCTTAGTAGGAAAAATAAATTAAAAAAGAAAAAAAGCAGCAAAATACAGAACATCACTGCCAGAGTGAGAGCAGTCCCTGTCCCCTGTGTGTCAGGGGGTGGCACAGCCCCATCCCATGGGGGCTCAGCCCTCCTGCAGTGCCAGCTGTGGCTCTGCTGGAGCAGGGATCCTGCACAAGGGGGGAGTTTTCCTCTGCAGCTCCAGGGCTGCTGCAGATGGGCCTGGGCTCCCTCTGGCCATGCAGGGCAGCAGAAGCTGCTCCTCTGGCAATGCACTGGGCAAAGGCTGCTGGGCTGTGCCAGGCTCAGATTGGATCCAGGGAGGAATGCTTGGCTCCTCCCCTGGGCGGAGCATCTCCCCATGGGATGCTGGGATTGGATCAGCCCTGCAGGGACACTCAGTGGCCATGGACAGAAGAGAATTAATAATTAATGGCCCATGAACAGAAGAGAATTAATAATTAATGGCCCATGGACAGAGGATAATTAATAATTAATGGCCCGTTTACAGAGGGTATCTCCTGGAGGGAGGATTGGTTGGAAGAGATAAAGAAAAAATTGCCTCATGGACAGCAGAGAACTGCCCCAGCTCTGAGAGGTGGCAAATAAAATACACACCCCGGCCGCATCCTGCATTTCCGACCCAAGACGCTCTCCCAGGGAATTATTCCCAGGGAATTATTCCTCCCCCGTATCCCAGCTAACCCTGCTCTCCTTCAGGCTGAAGCCATTCCCCTCTGTCCTGTCTCTCCAAGCTTTCACCAACAGTTCCTCTCGGGAATTTTTGCAGGTTACCCCAGGGATTTTGCAGTTTTCACTGAGTATATGAAATAATTTGGCTCAGCTTGATAAAACCAGAGCGTGCCAAATTAAATTCAATCCCTGACACTGTGTGGAGGCAGCTGAAGGAAAGGGAAAAATGTGGATATGCAGCAGGAAATGGTTTTCCCTTAAAAACAAAGAAATCCAGATATTTTAATGAGATTAAAAACTGTTCCTAACGTGCCCTTCCCTCACAAACCGTGGTTTCTTTTATCTTTTTTCACCTCTCTTTCAGTTCTCTCCGTGCACAAAAATTCGCTTGGATTTCATTTAATCCCCTTTTGAAAAGTAGGATTTAATCCTTTGGGAAGAGTTGAAAAAGGGGGTGATGGATTAGTTTGTCTGAGGCAGGTGTAGAGACACTGCTCAATGATGGGGCGGAATTCCTGGATTTCCAAACAGAAATTCCTGGATTTCCCTGGCCTGGCTCCTGAGGCTCCTTGAACCGGGTTTATTTTTCAGATCTGGGAAGAATCTCCCAAAATCTCAGGGAGCTGAGCAGAGTCAACCTCTTCTCCCAGGGAAAAGGGAAGAGGGAATTTGTGCCAGGAGAGGTTTTAACTGGATGTAAGGAAAATTCCCTTCACTAGAAAGGTTGTCCAGAGCTGGAGACAATTCCTGAGGGATCCCTGAGAAATTTGAAGCCCCGTGGATGCGGCACTTGGGGACACGCTCAGTGGAGGCCTTGGTAGTAGTGGATTAATGCTTGGGCTTGTTGATCCTAAAGGATCTTTTCCAGCCTCAGCAATTCCATGATTCCGTGTTAATTCCAGCCTCAATCTTTGCAGCCAGAAGCGGGGCTGAGCTGCTGTTTCCAGTTAATTTTGATGAACTTTACATGAGCTTAAACAGATTAAACTCAGATGCACATGGAGCCCATCCCTTTTTATGATGGAATAAGTGGATTAAAGCGATTCCAGCAGATAGAAAATCTCTGATCTGCGCCACAAACTTCTTCTTGCCACAGAAATTAAATTCAACCTCTCTCTGAGCAGCTGCCCAGGCCAAAAATGCTGCAAATAAAGAGCTGAGGGTAACGAATCATCCCTAATATTCCATGGCATGGCAGGGAAGCAGTGCTGTGGGATATCCCCATGGATCAGTGGGAGATAAGATCCTTGTTTGTGACCTGGGAGAGAACTGAGCACAGGCGTGAATGAAATTCACGGGTTTTACTCCAGTGGGAAGTGCCAAGAAAATCCCAGAGGATGGAGGATTTGTGGAATGGGGCCAGAAGAGGCAAAGGAGAAGGGATAGGCAGGGGCAAGCCAAAGGGAAAATTGGGAATTTTCCCTTTGGAAAGGGAGATGGAAGGAGAGATGGAAGGAGATCAAAGAAAACAAAGCTGCAAAATGTGAAAAAAAAAATGGGGGAGGCCCTGAAGTGGAATTCCCAGAGCAGCTGTGGCTGCCCCTGGATCCCTGGAAGTGTCCAAGGCCAGGTTGGAGCAGCCTGGGACAGTGGGAGATGTCCCTGCCATGGCAGGGGTGGGAATGGGATCATCCTTCAGATCCCTCCCAACCCAGATTCCGGAATTCCAGGATTCTGTATTGCCTCTTTTACACAGGTAGCACAAAACAAATTCCAGTGGGGTCACAGACTGCCAGGACATGGGGTATTCCCAAGAAACTCTGAGGAAAACCACTTGGATTTTCCTCAAAATGGATCCTCAGCTCCTGCTGGATTATTCCTGTTGTCAGACTTATTCAAACGCCTTTTCCAGAGGCGCAGACATGGAATGTCAGGGCAAGGAAAAGCAGAGGGACACCAAGGAAACATCTCTGGCTCCCAGCGAGGAGAGTGGGAAGAGGGAAAGGACCATCCCAGGCTGTTGGTTTTCCCAGCTTTTACAGAGACGGAGCAACCGGGAGGCGTTTAGAGAGATTTTATTCCATTATCAGCCTCGATGAAGGCTGAGACGTGAGAGGTGTAAAACTCGACCCCGATCCATCAGAACCCAACTCATTTCCTGGTCACAAACCCCTGTAAATGTTTTCCAGCCTGTTGGCTTTCGCCACACAACGCTGCCAGTACCTCCAACACCAATCCCCGGCCCCTCCGCCCCGCCTGGTGTTTTGTGGTCCTGCTGCGATGCATCTTCCACAGTTCTCATTCTCTGTAATATCTGGTCTGTTTGCAAGGCCCTGCTTTGAAACTCGTTGGAAATTATTTCCAGCTCAATCTCTCTCTCTCTCCCAGCAATGTCATCTCCATTCCATGGCCTTCCCAAGCCAGCAGGCTTCATCTCAGAGTTTGCATAAATAAATGTAGAAGACCATACACGAACTTTCTATCAAGTTCTGAGAATTCTTTACAAGCCCATTTCTCACATCTGACTACAAAGTTTAACCTCCCAACCTTCAGGAGCTGGGAAATGCAAGGAAAGGTTGGAAATCCTCCTGCCCCTTGGAGGCTTTGAAGCTCCTCGAGGACGTTTTGCTCTTCCCAATTCCCAGAGAAGCTGCCCCCGAATCCCTGGAAGTGTCCAAGGCTGGACAGCCTGGGACAGTGGATTGGGATGGAGTTTAAGGTCCCTTCCAAACCCTTCCATGATATTCAAGCAGAGCGACCCCAAATCCCTGCCCCTGGTGCCAGCTCCCCACGTCGGAAATGGGGAATCTGTGGCTCCATAAAGCACAGCTCTGCTCCAGGGCCTGGAATAATGTCCTCAAGGAGAGAGAGCTGTTCCAGCTGGCTTTTGTGGCATCAGGAAAGCGATCTACCACCCCCAAACCCCGCTGAGTGCACACAAATTCCCTTTTCCTGGCTGGCAGGATCCTTCCCCTCAGGATAAGTGGCCACTGCGTCCCATGTGTGCCCCGCTTCCAGCTCAGCTCCCTGCTGGCCCACGGCTTCTCCCACCTCAGCACTCCCTCTTCCTCCTCCAGACTGGCTGCAGAGCAGATAAATCACCTCTTATCAACAGGACAATCACCTCTTATCAACAGGACAATCACCTCTTATCAACCTCACAATGACGTTTTTATCAGCCTCGCAATTGCCTCTGATCGATTCACAATTAACCTCTTATCAACTGCACAATCACCTCTTATCAATTAACCTCTTATCAACCACACAATCACCTCTTATCAACCACACTATCAGCTCTTACCAACCTCACAACCATCTCTCATCAACCTCACAATCACCCTTTATCAATTCACAATCACCTGTTATCAACCTCACAACCACCTCTTATCAATGTCACAATCACCTCCTATCAACCTCACAATTACCTCTTATCAATTAACCCGTTATCAATTCCCAGCCACCTCTTATCGACTTCACAATTACCTCTTATCAATTAACCTGTTATCAATTCCCAGCCACCTTTTATCAACCTCCCAATCACCTCCTATCAACCTCACAATTACCTCTTATCAATTAACCCGTTATCAATTCCCAACCACCTCTTATCGACCTCACAATCACCTCTTATCAATTCCCAACCACCCCTTATCAACAGCACAATCACCTCCTATCAATCCACAATTAATAACCTCCTATCAATTCACAATCACTTCTTATCAACCTCTCAATCAAAACCTCCTAGAAATTTGATTCTGGGAAAAAAACCCAAAAGCATTCACCCAAAAATTTTATTAAAGCTTTTTTTTGGCAGAACTTTTCCACTCATTTTGGGTGATTTTTTTTTTTTGGTTTGTAGGAAAATTGTCCTTTCCCAGGTTATTTTTTGAGCCCACGGATTTTAGCATTGATCCAAGAGTTTGTATGAGGAAATAAATAAGACATAATGATTAATAATTATAATGTTTATCGTAATTAATTAATCATTCTCTAATAAAGAAAATATTCATAAATGACAGGATTATTGCTGGGATAAAGGAAGCAGAAAACAGTTTTTTGAGCAGCTGAATCTCAGTTTTATCCCAAATTTCCTTCCTGGAGCAAAGCCGGGTGAAAATGCTGAGCTGAGCTTAACGCAGCCCCTCCATCTCCTCGGGAATTGACCTCAAATCCCACGGCTCCTGCTCCAAATTTTCTCATTTTGGAAAATTACAGGCTGCAGCTTGGCTCTGCTCTCCCCCACCTGGATGTTCCTCCCTTCCCAAACCTCGGCTCCGAAGGCCCCTGATCCCCTCCCGGGAACAATCCCACAGAATATCCCACAGAACTCTATTTTCAGTCCTAATTAACGGCCCGGGCTGCTTTTGTTTGCTTTTCTGGTTGAACCATTTTTACTACTCCACCTCCTCCCTCGTTTTTCCAGGAAGAATGTTCCGTGTGCACCCCACAATTAAATTCCAGACAGCGCTGGGGGAGATCTGGGCTATTCTGAAAGACAAACCAAAAAAAAAAAATAACAACCCAAGGTGCTCAATCTATATTTGACCACCCAAAAATGAGGCGAGGATCCTTCCAGGCAGAGGGGAAAAAAATTATAAAAATAAAAAACTCAACTCAGCCACTGTGGGAGCCTCTTTTTTTTGGAAAGGCAAAACCAGACCCAGAGTTCAGCCCAAGTGATGAATGCAAGAAAAAAGCAAAATTTTGTGGTTTTCTGCCTTTAATCAGCTCCCACCTGATCCCTGGGGATTTGTTTCTATTCGAGCTCCGTGTGGGATTTGGGATTGTGATCCCAGAGCGGCAATTTGCAAATTAGGACCTGCACTTGGAGGGCATTAAAACTGGATTTAGCCGGGGCACAGTCACACCACTGTCTTCTCTCAAGGTCTTCTTTATTCCCTGCTGGAGCAGCCTCCAAAAGCTGCGGCAAAGCCCAAGTGGAGTTTGGGAATGCCAGGTGGGGGTGGGACAGCGAAGCTGAAATGATTTTCCCCCAAAACATCCCCCAGGACAGAGGTGCTGAGCCCAGAGTTACCCCAAATCCCAAATATCCTCCCAATTACAGCAGCTGATCCCAGAATTACCCCAAATCCCAAATATCCTCCCAATTACAGCAGCTGATCCCAGAATTACCCCATATTCCAAATATCCTCCTGGCCAGAGCTGCTGATCTCAAAATTACCCCAAATCCCAAATATCCTTCCAGTCAGAGCTGCTGATCCCAGAATTAACCCAAATCCCAAACATCCTCCCAGTGAGAGCTGCTGATCTCAGAATTCCCCAAAAATCCCAGATATCCTCCCTGTACAAACTGCTGATCCCAGAGTTACCCCAAATCCCAAACATCCTCTCCATTACAGCAGCTGATCCCAGAATTACCCCATATCCCAAATATCCTCCCGGTCAGAGCTGCTGATACCAGAATTACCCAAAATCCCAAATATCGTCCCAGTGAGAGCTGCTCATCCCAGAATTACCCCAAATCCCAAATATCCTCCCGGTCAGAGCTGCTGATCCCAAAATTACCCAAAATCCCAAATATTCCCGACGTAGTTGCGTCCATCGCTCCACTTCAGCGTCCCCCTGGAACCCAAGGAATTCTCTCACAAGGGACATCACAACATTCCCAGATGGAACAGCACCTGCTAAAGCCCAGCCTAAATATTTAGGCCGGCTTAGATGGAGCTTGGAGTCCTGTGGAAGGTGCCCGTGGTAGGGGAGTGGAATTGGATCTTCCCCAAAGTTCTTTCCGACCCAAACCATTCCCAGAATTTATGCCGAATATCCAAAATATTCCTCGGAGGGCAGAGACACAAAAGGCTCCCCCAGGCCTTGGTTTCCAGCAGGAGGATTTAATCCCATAATGTTTTCCTGCTCTGGGCTGAGTGGGAAGAATCCATTCCATTCCCTAATCCCAAAAGTATTTTCTGGAGGTGCTGCCTCGTGCCTTTAGGACCTTGCACCTGATCCTGAATTAATTACAGGGATTGATCCAACGGGAGCTCCTGCCTGGCCCATCCCCGTGGACACGGTGACGCCACAGCCTGGAATTCCAGCGGCTCAGCCACCGGGAAAACACAGAGGGAAACCATTCCCAAGGGATCGATCATCCCATGTTTTGTGGGGGCTGGAAAAGTGATTCCGGGAGGAGATCCCACAGCAGGGAGAGCCGGGAATGGGCAATGCCAGGGAAATTCCTGCCCGGCTGCGCCCGGCTCCGGAGCGATTTCCCTCCCTCCCGGAATCCCGCTCCACCCACACCCACTGAGAGCGTTAATTCCGGCCTCATCCCAGAGAATCACATCCCTGCACATTTCCCAGCCGGACACAATGGAATTACAAAATCCTGGAATGCTTTGGCTTGGAAGGACCTTCAAGATCATCTCATCCCATGGGCAGGGACACCTCCCACTGTCCCAGGGTGATCCAAGTGTCCAACCCGGCCTTGGGCACTGCCAGGGATCCAGGGGCGGCCACGGCTGCTCTGGGAATCCCATCCCAGCCAGGAATTCCTTCCCAAATTGAGCTTAAAAGGTTCTTGAGCTTGGAATTAAAACTGGGAATTAGGTTGAGGAAATATCAGGGATTTGAGGAATTCTGAGCTCTTTCTGGAGCTGGGGGTCAAGGCTTTGGAATCCCTCAGGAATGTTGGAATATTTTCCCTCCACGCTGATGCCAAGCTCATCTGTTTTACCTCAAAATCCCAACTGGAACAATTCAAAATCATGGAAACCTGGAATTTTTGGGGTCGGATGGGATCCTAAAGAACATCCAGTTCCAACCCCATGCCAGAGACATTTCCCACTAATCCAGGCTGCTCCAAGTGTCCAATCCTTAGGCACTGCCAGGGATCCAGGGGCAGCCACAGCTGCTCTGGGAATTCCATCCCAGCCCCTCCCCACCCTCCCAGCCCCTCCCCACCCTCCCAGCCAGGAATTCCTTCCCACATTGAGCTTAAAAGGTTCTTGAGCTTGGAATTAAAACTGGGAATTAGATTGAGGAAATACTGGGGATTTGAGGAATTCTGGGCTCTTTCCGGAGCTGGGGGTCAAGGCTTTGGAATCCCTCAGGGAATAATGGAATATTCTCTCTCCGTGCTGATGCTGAGCTTGTCTGATTTGCCTCAAAATCCAAACTGGAACAATTGGAAATCATGGAATTTTTGGGGTTGGATGGGATCTTCAAGAATATCCAGTTCCAACCCCATGCCAGGAACACTTCCCACTGTCCCAGGCTGCTCCAAGTGTTCAACCTGCCCTTGGGCACTGCCAGGGATCCAGAGGCAGCCACAGCTTCCCTGGGAATTCCATCCCAGCCCTTCCCCACCCTCCCAAGGATGAATTTTTCTTGGTCTCCGAGCTAAACCTGCCCTGCTCGCAGCGATCTCCCGAGTTCCTGGCGACAAATCCTGGAAGGAAAAGGGAAAAGCTCCCAGAGCAGCAGCAGCACCCGCGCTGGGGGAGCCTCTTATGGGGATTTTGGAAAGAATTTCAGATGAGTCCGAGACAGGACCTCTGAGCTGTTTTTGATGCTGGGATTTATTTTCTTATCTTCCACACAGGCAGGAAGGGTGAGCTCAGCTCACACCTTCACTGCACGGCTCACAAGGTCACAGGACCCTGAGTTAAAGACCTTTTAAGGATTTATTGACCAATAGAACACTGCCAAAAAGATATTTATGTTTGGTTTTGACCCAATCCTCAAATATTTCATCTTCCAGACCCGTGCTACGGTGTGAGCTCCCTTAGCCGATCCTCTCGTGGCACACAAACCCACAGCGCTGCATCCCAAACTCCTCGCTTGCCTCTGTAACTGCTTTTATTTTTTAATTGTTAATTATAATAATTAAATATAAATTAATATTTGCTCTTCTCAAACTCCAAACCTCTAAACTTTCCTCTTCTCAGCTTAACGCGCCTCTGCTTTAAACCACAAATCCCCGTTCTCCCTTCCAGCACCTCGGAGCTTGGGAGCCTTTCCCAAGGTCTCAGATCAAATCCTGGCTTTAATTCCAAGCCCAAAGTTCTGGGAATTCCCTGCATTTTGGATTCCAGCATCTCTTTTCCTTGGCTTTCAGGAAGCGCCAGACTGGGACAGGGAAGTGCAGGAAGCTGGAAGAAAAAAACCCAGGAATGGAAACAGGAATGGTGGGAGCAGGGATGGACGGTTGCCATGGAAACCACTCCTCTTTCCTGCAGTGCTTCCCTGATTTTGGATAGTTCCAACCTGGATAAGGCTCCCTGACCCTTTCATTCTGGTGGGAGCTGTTCCTGGCCATGGCAGGGGGTTGGAATGGGGTGATCCAACCCAAACCATTCCAGGATTTTGGGATTTCAATCCAAACACCTCATTACTGGTGCTGACACTGAACTGAGTGCAGGGAAAGAGATTCTGGAAGAGTTTGGCTTCCTTATTCCCACAGAAAATGGGAGCATGATCCAGAAGTTTCCATAAATAAGAAGAGTGTTTCACTTTGCCCAAATGAAAAAACCGAAATAAATTGGGATTTGGATAAATCCTCCAATAAAATTCACACACAGCTGGCAGAAAGAAAAGCTTTGGAAGATCCCCCTCAGTTTCAGAGATTTGGGATTCTCGTGTCATTCCTGGCTTTTCCTGAGCATTCCCTTGTCCTCCCCAGACCCTTCTGGGATCCATGGGATCCATCCGGATGGAAGTGTTCTGGAGACCCTTTGGAAAACCCAGTGCATTCCATGGATATTCAGGAAACACTGGAATACCTGAACTTTACCTCTTCCATTCCTGGAAAGCCAGGTGGCTTCAGAGCCCTTCTTCTCCTGCTTTTTTTTTTCTTTTTTTATGGAATCATGGATTGGTTTCAATCCCCTAAAATCATCAAGTCCGTGCTTTAAACCCCAATTTCCACGTGGATAATAAATCCCTCCAGGGATGGGGACTCCAAACCTCCCTGGGCAGCTCCAATCCTTGGCCACCTTTTCCATGAAGAGATTCCCGCTGATGTCCAACCTGAACATCTCCTGGCCATTCCCTCTCCTCCTGTCCCCGCTCCCAGGGAGCAGATCCCAAATTTTCCCCCGGGCTCTCCCCTCCTGTCACAGCCGGAAGGTCCCCCCGTGAGCTTCCTTTTCTCCAGGATGTTTGATGGAATTAAGGGAGGAATTCCTGAACTGAGGGAGAGATTCCTCTCTTCCCACGGCAAACATTGAAATTGGGCCGATGGGAAATATTCCCAAAATGTTCATTTCTCCAACTGATTGTATGGATAATGTGGATTTCTCCAACTGATTAATGGATAATAATATAAATTATATGGATAATTTCTCTGGAGACATCCACGATCCCAACATGAAAATTCGGCTGAGGTGACGCTTCCAGGAGACCTCATGGAATTTGTTTTCCCGCTCACCCACACTCCCCCCTCGTTCCTTTTCCTTGGAAAAGCCTCAAACTGGGAGCTCCTCTGACTTTGCCCTTTGGAAATTCCCCGGGGTGACAGCAGGACCTTGCTGGGGCGTGTTTTCCATGGATTTGCTTCCCTGGATTCAGTCCAAGAGGAAAGGATCCTTGATGGGATTAAGGGAGGAATTCCTGAACTGAGGGAGAGATTCCTCTCTTCCCACGGCAAACACCAAAACCGGGATAATGCAAAATATTCCCAAAATGTTCATTTCTCCACATAGATTGTATGGATAATGTGGATTCCTCTGGAGACATCCACAATCCTGACACCAAAATCCAGCTGAGGTGAAAATTCCACAAGACCCCATGGAGTTTGTTTTCCTGCTCACCCACATTCCCCCCTCATTCCTTTTCCTTGGGATTACCTTGGAAATCCCACAGGTATTTCCTGTGGAGGGCAGAGACACAAAAGGCACCCCCAGGCACAAACCTGACTTTGCCGTTTGGAAATTCCCAGAGGTGACAGCAGGACCTTGCTGGGGCGTGTTTTCCATGGATTTGCTTCCCTGGTTTCAGTCCAAGAGGGAAAGACCCTTGATGGGATCAAGGGAAGAATTCCCGAAGCGAGGGAGAGATTCTGGGCTGATGGGAAATATTCCCAAAATGTTCATTCCTCCCACTGACTGTGTGGAGAGGGATAACTCGGAGTTCTCTGGAGACATCCACGATCCCGACACCAAAATCCGGCTGAGGTGAAAATTCCACAAGACCCCATGGAGTTTGTTTTCCTGCTCACCCTCACTCACCCCTCATTCCTTGTCCTTGGGATTACCTTGGAAAAGGCACAAGCCCGGCTTTGCCCTTGGGAAGTTCCCCGGGGTGACAGCAGGACCTTGCTGGGCCGTGTTTTCCATGGATTTGCTTCCCTGGATTCACTCCAAGCGGGGTCAGGAGGTGCCTGGTACTCCCGGGGGGGATTTTCCAGGAGCTGCTTAACAGAGGACGGGAATGTCCCGGGAATGTCCCGGGAATGTCCCACCAGAGCCCGGGACTCAGGTCACTGCTCCCGCTGCCGCTGCCGCCGCGGGGCTCAGCCAGCCCCGTTCCCCCTTTCCAGGCGTTTCCATGGGCTCCGCATTCCCGGCCGCCGGGGCAGGACACAGGGAACAGCACAATCCCTTTCCAGGGACACTGGGAATGCGTCTAACAAATGCTGGAACACCCAATTTTCCCTTCTGTTTTCCATGGAAAACCAACCCAGGGAGAAAATCGGGAGAAATCCACACCAGGAGCAACTTTGGCCGGAAGATTTCCCAAATCCAGGCTTAATTTCCCATCCCAAATAAGCCCAAATTCCTTAAAACTGGGTCTAATATCCCAGACAAGATCCCCTCTAGTGGGAATTTCTGGAATACGTGGAGATCCTGGAATTTATTCCTGGTCCTGACTGGGTGATTTTTCCTCCTCCAGGACCAGCATCACCTGAATCCAAGGAAATGAGTGATCCTGCCATTATTCCCTGGGATTTCTGGGAATTAAATGCAACTTTTGGCTTCTGGAATTCCATTTCCACCCAAATACAGGACAATAAATCTAATTTTTCTAATTTCCCACTAAAAATTCCTTTCTGCGGCTGTGGCTTTTCCAAGGCAATTTCTCCATCTGCTGGTGGAAAAGCAACTCCCAAAGTGCTGGAATTGCTCCGGGCTGGAATTTTCCACCTTTTTTTCACTTCCTGACTTCCAGATCCCACTGGAACAGGGAAAACATCGGATCAGGACTGGGAATTTCTTCCCTCTGTTTCCTCTTCAGGAATTGGGATGAGTTTTATGGGCAGGATGATCCCTGGAAACTCTAGGAACGGATTCCCTGATCCCAGAAATGGATTCCCAATTCCCAGGAATGGATTCCCTGATCCCAGGAATGAATTCCCTGCATTCATCCCCGTCCTGGTAATTCCAAACCCAATTATTCCCAAAGGATAAATTCTATTTTTTTTAAACAGAAAATCCCTTTTTTAAAATCAGTAAGACATTCCCACAAATCTTTCGGATCTGATCCACAGGATCTGGAATATTTGCTTGGAAAAAAGGGATCGAGGTGGATTTAAAGGATCCCCCCCAATCTCAATGAATATTTTATTTTGGTTTTTGATTATTTTTAATGGGCAAGGGATGGAAGTTGGACGAGGGAGAAGGAAATCCATGGAAAAGAAAAGGAGCGGATTTTCCTCCTGGAAACCTTTGGATTGGGAATAAATCCCTCTGCAAATGGAGCCACATCCCAAATTTCCAGTACAATTCCAACTGCAGGACAGGGAATCCGAGTTTTCCTGCCCCAATCCCAGCTGGATCCCATCCTGGAGTTTTTAAGGCACAAATATCCCTTCCCAAAATTCCCACGGATCCAGCAGATCCCAGGGAGCAAAGCCTGAATCCAACAGAAAAATCCTTTTTATTGTCACGATTCCTGATTAGACGGGGCCTTGAAAATTCGGGATTGGGATGGAAATTCCAAAGAAATCCAATCTTTGTATCCATATTCCCACTTTTCCATCAGTGCCATTCCAAGATTTGGACTCCTCTGTGTCCAGGGGCAGAATTCCCAAAGCTGGAATTTCAGATTTCCCTGGATAATTCTCTCCCCAAACATTTCCATGGTTCTGGACATCACTCCCAACGTCTCTCCTGGAGTTTTCCACCTTTTCAGGTGCTCTGGAATTTTGGGACTTCTTGGAGCTGAGCAACCTCGCTCAGACAGGAAATTCCCTTCATTTTTCCAGGCTCAGAAGGAGTTGGGTGGGAGAGAAGGGAAAGGAAAATCGGGATAAGGGAAAAATGGGAAATATCTTGGCACTGAAAAATCTGTGTTGAAAAAACCAGCGGGAAAATTGATCGTTTCTATCGATTCAATAGAAAATAAATCCCATTCCTGGGGATAAGGGACTGGAGGGAATTCTCCCTATGGAGGAGACAGTTCCAGGATATCCTGACTTTCAATTATCCCAAGATTTTCCAGGCTATCCCCCCCCAAAAAAAATCTGGAGTTAAATCCCCCCAGCTGGAAATTTTAAGGCAGAAATTGCTGGAATATTCCCAAAACAGCTGGAAAACACCGCCCCTGATAAATCCACCCCTCAGGAATTCCCAGGAAGGGAGGGAATAGCAGCCACCTGGAAGCGGAGCAGAGTTCCTGGTCTCAGAGCTGGTTTTCCTCAGCAAAAAATTGGGAACGTGTGGATTAATCTCCTGTAAAAGATGGAATTCCTGGCGTTTCCTGCAGCAATCCAGGAAAAGAGGCACCAGAGAAGGAAGGAAAAATTCCCACGTGTCCAAAACCCTCTTGGAATCCAAAGGACCCACGCCTTGGAGAATTCCATCCTTCGGGATTTTCTGGGAATTTACATAATCCCTAAAATTCCCCACGGGGAGGTGCTGAGTGCCAGGAAATCTTTCTCCAACTTCTCCAGGAGAAGAAATTTGGGATGAATCCCATTCTCCTTGAGTTCAGATCCTTATCCCTGAGCATTCCCGTGTTTATCCAAAGTCCTCATTCCCATTCCAGCTTTCAGGTCAGTTCCATCCCATTCCCACCGGATGTTTTTCTTGATTATCCAACCAAATTCCCAGTTTTCCTTCACAGAGACGAATCCTGGCAGCTCCGTCTCCAAGTGGGAAGAAATCCGTGCATCCAAGAGCATCCCACAGGAATATCTGGAAAAGCACATCCTGCTCCAAGTGCTCCTCCCCCAGCAACTTGCTGGAGCATTCCCAAAAAAAATTCCAGCACTGTCCTTCCGGGATGTCACTTCTTCTTTGCCGGAGCTTTGGAATTCCCGCCGGCTTTTCCATCGGTTTTGGCAGCTCCAGATTTTCCAGCTTCGCCGTCTTTTTCTCCCTTTTTCCCTTGTTTCTTATCGTTTGTGTCCTTTCCCTTTTCCCCCTTCTCCTTTTCCCCCTTTTCTCCTTTCCCTCCTTTTTCCTCTTTTCCTCCTTTTTCCCCTTTCTCCCCCTTTTCTCCGTCTTTTTTTTTGGCTCCGTCCTTCCCTTCCTTCTTGGATTCTTCCTTCTGCTCCTTCTCTCCGTCCTTTTTCTTGGAGTCTTTGGATCCATCCTTCTTTCCCTGAGCCTTGTCCACTTTTCCGGACACAGTGGGAACTTCTTCCTCTTTTTTTTCTTCTGCAGCCTGAGCTGTTCCCAAGGACAGAGGAAAAAAAAAAAATGGAAAAGGAATTGATGTGGATTCAACAACCCAGGAATTGTCAAAATTCCAGCTCCCTGCTAGAAATCTGGGATAAAGGGAAAACATTCCTACTGGGGACGTTCCCATCCAGCTGATTGCTCCCAGTGAGGTTTTTTTTTGGAATTGAGAAGCAGCAAATCCAAGGATTGATGGATCCCCTTGGAAAAGGGAAGCCACAGGCAGCTGGGAATTGAAATTCCCTAAATTCCTTGGAGAACCATCTCATCCCATAAGGATTAACTGGAAGGACAAGGATTCAGTGGAAGGACAAGGATTTATTCATGGAATTGGGTTCAGCTCCAGAGGGAGGGCTGGGAATTCCCAGTTTCAGGCACCCCTGAAATCCCGGGATTTGTGCAAATTCCCGTTGTTCAACTCATTATTCTGCATTTTGCTGTTGTAGGATTGAATTTCTCCAAGGAATTCCTGAATTCCTACAGTGCTGGGATCTGCCTCTTCTCCCACGGATTGAAGCAGCGCATCCCAAATTTTGGAAATGCCGTTTTTATGGAATTACAGCTCCCGGAGAGACACAAGAGAGAAGGAAATAAAGGCATCGAAAGGTGTTGAGGAAACAGGAAAAATCCAGGAGCGGGGAAGCAGCAAATCCAAGGATTGACGGATCCCCTTGGAAGAGAGAAGCCACAGGCGGCCGGGAACCGAAATTCCCTAAATTCCTTGGAGAACCATCTCATCCTCTTCCTTCAGCACAGGCAGGGAGTGGAGAGGTCTGGGCTGGCCATGGCCAGAGAGAGGGAGGAGATTTTCGGGAGAGCCTATGGAATCAGGAAAGGAGAGTGAGAGCAGCGGGGGAGAAATATTCCAGCAGGGAAAACCGGGAATGCGGGATTCCAACCACTCCAATTTCACTCCATTGGTGCTCCCCAGCCCTGGGATTAAATTGATTCCCACTGGGAATTTTCAGCATGGAATTCTCCTTCTAACCAAGGAGGGTGAGAGATGGAAGTTGATGGGTAAATGGGACACAGCCTCCAGCTGTCCCAGGAAAAGTTTGGATTGAAAATTAGGGAAAAAAAATTCCGGATTGGAAAAGAGATTAAGGATTGGGAAGTGTTGGAATCACCATCCCTGGAAGGGTTCCAAAAACCAGGAGATGTGGAATTTCACAGGATTTTTTAGTGGGATTTCGTTCAAAATAGGATTTGACGGATTTGAGAAGCTTTTCCAAACTTAATTTGGGAATGAAGGAATGATTCCGACTCGAACCGACGGAAAAGTTCCCTCTTATCCAAAGGATTTTATCCCAATATCCTGAGTCCACACTGGGAGGGTTGAACTTGGTGGTGGCACCACAGGAGGGACTTTGTGCTCCCAGAATCCCCCCCAAAAAAGTGGGAATTACGTCTGGGGAATGTCAGAGAGCTCATTGAGGGAATTTGCACTGCCCCAATCCCCAAAAAAAAATGGGAATTAGCTCTGGGAATGTGTCTGAGTTCACTGAGGGAATTTTCACTGCCAGAATCCCCAAAAAAATGGGAATTACCTCTGGGAATGTGTCTGAGTTCACTGAGGGAATTTGCACTGCCAGAATCCCAAAAAAAAGTGGGAATTACCTCCGGAAATATTGGTGAGCTCATTGAGGGCCTTAGCACTGCCCCAATCCCCCGCTCCATAAAAGTGGGAATTACATCTGGGAACGTCTCTGAGCTCATTGAGAGAATCTGCACTGCCCCAATCCCCCAGAAAAGTGGGAATTGCCTCCAGGAATGTTGGTGAGCTCACTGAGGGACTTTGCACGCCCAGAATCCCCAAAAAAGTGGGGATTACCTGCAGGAATGTCTCTGAGTTCATTGAGGAGCTTTGCACTGTCAGAATCCCTCCCAAAAAAGTGGGAATTACCTGCAGGAATGTGAGCGAGCTCATTGAGGGAATTTGCACTCCCAGAATCCCAGAAAAAGCGGGAATTGAATCTGAGAAAATCTCTTTACTCACTGGGGGAATTTGCACTGCCCCAATCCCCCAAAATATTCGCTCAGATTTCCGAATGTTGCCGAGCTCATTGCGGGACTTTGTGCTCCCAGAATCCCCAAAAAAAGTGGGAATTAGGTCCGAGAATATTGGTGAGCTCATTGAGGGCTTCAGCACTGCCAAAATACTCCCCCCCAAAAAAGTGGGAATTACCAGGAATGTCAGTGAGCTCATTGAGGGAATTTGCACTGCCCCAATCCCCCAGAAAAGTGGGAATTACCTCCAGGAATGTTGGTGAGCTCATTGAGGAACATTGCACTCCCAGAATCCCAGAAAAAGTGGGAATTAGGTCCAAGAATATTGGTGAGCTCATTGAGGGAATTTGCACTGTCAAAAATCCCCCCCAAAAAAAGTGGGAATTACCTCCAGGAATGTCAGTGAGCTCATTGAGGGAATTTGCACTGCCCCAATCCCCCGCTCCATAAAAGTGGGAATTACACCTAGGAATGTCTCTGAGCTCATTGAGAGAATCTGCACTGCCCCAATCCCCCAGAAAAGTGGGAATTACCTCCGGGAATGTTGCTGAGCTCATTGAGGAACTTTGCACTCCCAGAATCCCCAAAAAAGTGGGAATTACCTCCAGGAATGTCAGTGATCTCATTGAGGGAATTTGCACTGCCCCAATCCCCCCCAGAAAAGTGGGAATTACCTCCGGGAATGTCTCTTGAGTTCATTGAGGAGCTTTGCGTTCCCAGAATCCCCAAAAATTAGGCGGGAATTACCTCCGGGGATTTCGGTGAGCTCCCCGAGGGGCGGCACCGTCTCCAGTTTGTCCGCGTAGTTTTTGGCCGCCTGGCGCTGGGCGTAGCGCGCCTCGATCTCCT
Organism: Agelaius phoeniceus; assembly: GCF_051311805.1. NCBI lineage: Eukaryota > Metazoa > Chordata > Aves > Passeriformes > Icteridae > Agelaius > Agelaius phoeniceus. The sequence goes on from NC_135265.1 coordinate 1,501,378, forward strand.
TCCGCGTGCGCGGGATCCGGCACTTGAAAATGCAGCACAGGGTGATAACTGGGAATATGGGAAACGGGAATGCCGGGTGAGGGACGGGAACGGGAAACGCGGAGTCCTGGGGGAGTTATTGGGAATGGGGAATCCTGGGGGAGTTATTGGGAACGGGAAACGCGGAGTCCTGGGGGAGTTATTGGGAATTCTGGGTGAGGGATGGGAATGAATGGGAAATGAGGAATTCTGGGGGAGTTATTCAGAATGGGAAACGTGGAATTCTGGGTGAGGGATGGAAATAGGAAATGAGGAATTCTGGGTAAGGGATGGGAATGGGAAATGTGGAATTCTGGGTAAGGGACGGGAATGGGAATGGGAAACACGGAATTCTGGGGGAGTTATTGGGAATGGGAATGGGAAACGTGGAATTCTGGGTGAGGGACGGGGAATGGGAAATGAGGAATTCTGGGTGAGGGACTGGGATTGGGAAATTTGGAATTATGGTGGAGTTCCTGGGAATGGATAGGGAGAAATGAGAAATTAACTGGGAATTGGAGTGGGAAACATGGAATTCTGGGTGAAGGACTGGGAATGGGAAATGTGGAATTCTGGGTGAGGGATGGGAATGGGAATGGGAAACGTGGAATTCTGGGGGAGGGATGGGAATGGGAAACATGGAATTCTGGGTGAGTTATGGGAATGGGAAAAGAGGAATTTTGGGGGAGTTCCTGGGAATGGATAGGGAGAAACAAGGAATTAATTGGAAATGGGATCGGGAAACGTGGAATTCTGGGTGAGTTATCGGGAATGGGAAATTTGGAATTATGGCGGAGTTCCTGGGAATGGATAGGGAGAAACGAGGAATTAACTGGGAATTGGAGTGGGAAACGTGGAATTCTGGGTGAGGAACTGGGAATGGGAAATGTGGAATTCTGGGTGAGTTACTGGGAATGGGAAACGTGGAATTCAGGGTGAGGGATGGGAATGGACAGGGAGAAACAAGGAGTTAATTGGGAATGGGAGTGGGAAATGAGGAATTCTGGGTTAGTTCCTAGGAATGGAAAACATGGAATTCAGGATGAGTCACTCAGAGAGAGAAGTGAGAGATTCTGGGGGAGTTCCTGGGAATGGGAGTGTGAAACACGGGAATCTGGGAGTTCCTGGGAATGGAGAGGGAAATAAGGAATTCTGGGCATGACTGAGAATGGCAACGGAAAAAGAGCAATTCCAGCTGAGTTTCTGGGAATGGGAAATGAGGATTGGGGTTGGTTATTGGGAATGGGAGCAGGAAACAAGGGAATCTGGGTGAGTCACTGGGAATGGGATACATGGAATTCTGGGGGAGTTATGGGGAGTGGGAAATGTGGAATTCTGGGTGAGTTATTCAGAATGGGAGATGTGGAATTCCGAGTCTGGGAATGGGAGAGGGGATCAAGGATTTGTGTTGGTCGCTGGGAATGGGAAGTGGAGAACAAGGAATTCAGGGGAAAACTGGGAATGGCAACGGGAAAAAAAGGAATTCTGGGTGAGTTATTGGGAATGGAGAGGGAGAAATGAGAATTTAACTGGGAATGGGAGGGGGAAATACGGAATTCTGGGGGAGTTATTTGGAATGGGAAATGTGGAATTCTGGGTGAGTTCCTGGGAATAGGAGAGGGAAATGCGAGTCTGGGTGAGTTCCTGAGAACGGAGAGGGAGAAACAAGGATTTAACTGGGAGTGGGAGAGGGAAGTATGGAATTCCGGGTGAGTTACTGGGAATGGGAAATGTGGAATTCTGGCTGAGTTACGGGGAATGAGAAATGTGGGAAACGTGGAATTCCGGGTGAGTTACTGGGAATGGGAAATGTGGGAAACGTGGAATTCCGGGTGAGGGGCTGGGAGTGGGAAATGTGGAACTCAGTGTGAGGGACGGGGAAATGTGGAATTCTAGATGAGTTATTGGAAAAAGAGGAATTCTGGGTGAGTTCCTGGGGATAGACAGGGAGAAACAAGGATTTGACTGGGACTGGGAATGGGAAATATGGAATTCTGTGTGAGGTACTGGAAATGGGAAATGTGGAATTCTGGGTGAGTTTCAGAGAATGGGAGAGGGGATCAAAGATTTGCATTGTTTGCTGGGAATGGGAGCGGGAAATACGGAATTCCGGGTGAGGTACTGGGAGAGGAAGGTGAGGAACTCTGGGGTGAGTTCTTGGGAATGGGAAATGAGGAATTCTAGGTGAGTTATGGGAATGGGAAATGTGGAATTCTGTGTGAGTTATGGGAATGGAGAAGGAGAAAGGAGGATTTTAGTGGCAATGGGAGAGGGAAATGTGGAATTCTGGGTGAGTTCCTGGGAATGGAAAACATGGAATATTGGGGGAGTTCCTGGGAATGGGAGAGGGAAACGAGAGACTGGTTGATTTACTGGGAATGGACAGGGAGAAGCAAGGATTTAATTGGGAATGGGCGTGGGAAATGTGGAAGACAGGGAATTCTGGGGAAGTTTTTGGGAATGGGAAATGCGGAACTCTGGGTCAGTTACTGGGAGGGAGAAATGAAGAATTCTGGGTGAGGTACTGGGAATGGGAGAGGAAGAAACCGGGATTTAACTGGGAATGGGAGAGGGAAACCTGGAATTCTGGGTGAGTTCCCAGGAATGGCAACAGGAAATGAGGATCTGGGGGAATTCCTGGGAATGGGAGATGGGAAGGAGAATTTGCATTGGTCATTGGGAATGGGAAATGTGGAGTTCTGGGTGAGCTCCTGGGCAAGGGAAACGAGGATTTGGGTTGGATATTGGGAATGGGAGGAGGAAACATGGGAATCTGGGTGAGGTACTGGGAATGGGAGAGGGAAATGTGGAATTCTTTGTGAGTTCCTGGGAGAGGGAAGTGAGGAATTCTGAGGGAGTTCTTGGGACTGGGAAACATGGAATTCCGGGGGTGTTACTGGGAAGGGAGAGGGAAATGAGGAATTCTGAGGATAACTGGGAATGGCAATGGGAAAAAAGGAATTCTGTGTGAGTTTCTGGGAATAGGAAATGAGGATTGGGGTTGGTTTTTGGGAATGGGAGCAGGAAAGAAGGGAATCTGGGTGAGTCACTGGGAATGGGATACATGGAATTCTGGGGGAGTTATGGGGAGTGGGAAATGTGGAATTCTGGGTGAGTTATTCAGAATGGGAGATGTGGAATTCCGAGTCTGGGAATGGGAGAGGGGATCAAGAATTTGTGTTGGTCGCTGGGAATGGGAACGGGGAGCGGAGAACAAGGAATTCAGGGGATAACTGGGAATGGCAATGGGAAAAAAGGAATTCCGGGTGAGTTATTGGGAATGGAGAGGGAGAAATGAGAATTTAACTGGGAATGGGAGGGGGAAATACGGAATTCTGGGGGAGTTATTTGGAATGGGAAATGTGGAATTCTGGGTGAGTTCCTGGGAATAGGAGAGGGAAATGCGAGTCTGGGTGAGTTCCTGAGAACGGAGAGGGAGAAACAAGGATTTAACTGGGAGTGGGAGAGGGAAGTATGGAATTCCGGGTGAGTAATTTGGAATGGGAAACGTGGAATTCCATGTGAGTTACTGGAAATGGGAAATGTGGAATTCCGGGTGAGTTACGGAGAATGGGAAATGTGGGAAACGTGGAATTCCGGGTGAGTTATTGGGAATGGGAAATGTGGAATTCCAGGTGAGTTACTGAGAATGGGAAATGCGGAATTCTGGCTGAGTTACTGGAAATGGGAAATGTGGAATTCCGGGTGAGTTACTGGGAATGGAAAACATGGAATTCTGGTGGAGTTATTTGGAATAGGAAATGTGGAATTCCAGGTGAGTTATTGGGAATGGGAAACATGGGAATCTGAGGGATTTGCTGGGAATGGAGAGGGAGAAAGGAGGATTTAACTGGGAATGAGAGTGGGAAATGTGGAATTCTGGGGGAGTTCCTTGGAATGGAAACCATGGAATTCTGGTGGAGTTATTTGGAATAGGGGAGGGAAATGTGGAATTCTGGGTGAGTTCCCGCGAACAGGAAATGAGGATTTGGGTTGGTTACTGGGAATGGGAGCAGGAAAAAAGGGAATCTGGGAGAGTTCCTGGGAATGGGAGTGGGAAACAAGGAATTCTGGGGATAACTGGGAATGGCAATGGGAAAAAAGGAATTCCGGGTGAGTTATTGGGAATGGAGAGGGAGAAATGAGAATTTAACTGGGAATGGGAGGGGGAAAATACGGAATTCTGGGGGAGTTATTTGGAATGGGAAATGTGGAATTCCGGGTGAGTTCCTGGGAATGGGAAACACGGGAATCTGAGGGATTCGCTGGGAATGGAGAGGGAGAAAGGAGGATTTAACTGGGAATGAGAGTGGGAAATGTGGAATTCTGGGGGAGTTCCTTGGAATGGAAACCATGGAATTCTGGTGGAGTTATTTGGAATAGGGGAGGGAACTGTGGAATTCTGGGGGAGTTCCCGGGAACGGGAAATGAGGATTTGGGTTGGTTTCTGGGAATGGGAGCAGGAAACAAGGGAATCTGGGAGAGTTCCTGGGAATGGGGGAACCTGGAATTGGGAATTTCCCCCGTTCCTTATGGGATGGTGCCACCTTGTGGGATGTGCCGGGAGGCAGAATCCACACTCGGATCAGATTCCTGGATTTATTTGGTTTATTTAGTTCAATTTCATTAATATTAACGTTAATATAAACGTATTTATTGGATATTTAATAAGTTATTATTAATATTATTAGGACAATTAATAAAATGATATTTCTTATTAATTGTAATGTTATAGAAATTATTGTTCATAACATAAAACATATGTGCTAAATATTAATATATTTTTCCACAAATATAATTTAAATTGGTTCATTTTACTTCCCTATTTATTGTAATAACAGTGAAAATAAAGTTCTTAATGACAACTACAGTTACAATCAAATTATTATCATTTATAACATAGAAATACGTTATTCCATTAATATAATTTTATTATATTAATAATAAAAATATATTTTATTTTTAAATTTATTATAACTCTAATATTTTATTTTTAAATTTATTATAACTGTAATACTTTATAATAATAAAAATTGTTATTTAAAATTAATAGGTCATTGATATAGTAATACAATAATATGAATTAAAATTATATTAACAATCCAATTACCTTTAAAGCATAATTCCTGTATTTCTATTTTATTTAGATCCATGTTTAGTTCTTGTTTTAGTTTTTGTTTTACAATTTTTTCCTTTTTTAAATTTATGTTTTATATTTAATTCTATTTTGAATTTTATAGTGCTATACGAATTCTGTTTTAAAATGTTACATTTCTGTATTTATTTCTATTTTTTAATTTCCTATTTTATGTCTAATTTCATTTTCACTTTTCTATTTATTTCCATTGTTTAATATCCAGTTTTCACATTTCATCCATTGCAATGCAATATAATGTATTTACTCATTCTGATTTAATTGTATTTTAACATTTTCTATTTATTTTTATTTTTTAATTTTATACTTGAATATTTATTGCTATTTTTAGTTCCATATTTTTATATTTATTTACATTTTTAATTCCCTATTTTTCCATTTCACTCCATTGCCCAGTTCCCTGTTTTCCATGGATTTTCTCCATCCCAAATCCCATTCCCAGCAGGGATGGGGGTGGAGCTTGGGCCATTCCTGCTCCGCATTCCCACTGAGAAATCCCTCCGGAATTCCCACTCCCAGCTGCAATTCCAGCATTCCCGAATTCCTGACACCTGAAGGGAATCCAGGAAACTCTGGGATCACTCCCAGGGAAGGAATTCCAGGTGGGAATTTCCAGTTTGGAGCTGCGAAATCCCTCTGGAATTCTCAATTCCAGCCCAGAGGAATTCCCGAATTCCTGACGGGAATCCAGGAAGCTCCGGGATCGCTCCCAGGGAAGGAATTCCCTTAGAAAGAGATTCCAGGTGGGAATCTCCATTTTGGATTCCCTCTGGAATTCTCAATTCCATCCCACAGAAATTCTCCTTGAATTCCCAGACACCTGAAAGAAATCCTTCGGAATTCCCACACTCGGCTGGGAATTCCGGCCCAGAGGAATTCCCAAACTCCTGGACACCTGAAGGGAATCCAGGAAATTTTGGGATTACTCCCAGGGATGGAATTTTCTTGGAAAGTGATTCCGGGTGGGAATTTCCAGTTTAGTGCTGGGAAATCCCTCTGGAATTCCCACACTCAGTGGGGAATTCCAGCCCAGAGGAAATCCCGAATTCCCGGACACCTGAAGAGAATCCACGATTCCCAACCTGGAGCATTCCATGATTCCCAATCCACAGAATCCCAGGAATCCCAACCTGAATCATTCCACGAATTCCAACCCAAGGAATTCCAGGATCTCCAACTCAAATCATTCCATGATTCCCAACCCAAAGAATTCCAAAATTCTCAAACTGAAGCATTCCATGATTCCCAACCCATAGAATCCCAGGAATCCCAAACTGAAGCATTCCATGAATCCTGACCCAACACATTCCAGGATTCCTAACCCGAAGCATTCCAGGATTCCCAACCCAAGGAATTCCGGATCTCCAGCTCAAATCATTCCATGATTCCCAACCCAAAGAATTTCATGATTCCCAAACTGAAGCATTCCACAAATCCCGACCCAACACATTCCAGGATTCCCAACCCAAAGAATCCCAGGATCTCCAACTCAAATCATTCCATGATTCCCAACCTGAATCATTCCACAAATGCCAACCCAGCACATTCCAGGATTCCCAGCCCAAATCATTCAATTATTCCCAAACTGAAGCATTCCATGATTCCCAACCCAAAGAATTCCAAAATTCTCAAACTGAAGCATTCCACAAATCCCGACCCAACACATTCCAGGATTCCTAACCCGAAGCATTCCATGATTCCCAACCCAAAGAATCCCAGGATTTCCAACTCAAATCATTCCATGATTCCCAGCCCAAAGAATTCCAAAATTCTCAAACTGAAGCATTCCATGATTCCCAACCCAAAGAATTTCATGATTCCCAAACTGAAGCATTCCACAAATCCCGACCCAACACATTCCAGGATTCCCAACCCAAAGAATCCCAGGATTCCCAACTCAAATCATTCCATGATTCCCAGTCCAAAGAACGTCAGGATTTCCAACTCAAACCATTCCATGATTCCCAGCCCAAAGAATCCCAGGATTTCCAACTCAAATAATTCCATGATTCCCAACCCAAAGAATTCAAAAATTCCCAAACTGAAGCATTCCACAAATCCCGACCCATCCCGACATTCCATGATTCCTAACCTGAAGCATTCCATGATTCCCAACCCAAGGGATTCCAGGATTTCCAACTCAAATCATTCCATGATTCCCAACCCAAATAATTCCATGATTCCCAACCCAAATAATTCCAAAAGTCTCAAACTGAAGCATTCCATGATTCCCAACCCATAGAATCCCAGGAATCCCAACCTGAATCATTCCACGAATTCCAACCCAACACATTCCAGGATTCCTAACCCGAAGCATTCCAGGATTTCTAACCCAAGGAATTCCAGGATCTCCAACTCAAATCATTCCATGATTCCCAACCCAAAGAATTTCATTATTCCCAAACTGAAGCATTCCACAAATCCCGACCCAACACATTCCAGGATTCCCAACCCAAAGAACCCCAGGATCTCCAACTCAAATAATTCCATGATTCCCAACCCGAATCATTCCACAAATGCCAACCCAGCACATTCCAGGATTTCCAACTCAAATCATTCCATTATTCCCAAACCGAAGCATTCCATGATTCCCAGCCCAAAGAACCCCAGGATTCCCAACCCAAATCATTCCATTATTCCCAAACTGAAGCATTCCATGATTCCCAACCCAAAGAATCCCAGGATTTCCAACTCAAACCATTCCATGATTCCCAGCCCAAGCCATTCCACAGCTCCCGGCTCCATCCTGCCCTGGGGCAGGAACGCGGGTGCTGGAGCCGATTCCCGTCCCTGGAACATCTCCGGGTGCTCCCGAGACGAATCCCCGGCGATTCCCACCGGAGAATTCCCCCCCTCTTTGCGCATTCCCGGGATTCCGGCGAGAGCGCCCTTCTGGGGAGCCCTTCCGGGGGACAATTCCCGGGAATTGCGGGACTCACTGATGGAGAGGACGAAGAGGGCGAAGATCCCGACCACCTGCCAGAGGCGCAGCCCCCAGATCACCACGGTCTCCGACGTCACCGGCTCCGGCTTCTTCTTGGGCGGCGCCGTGGTGGCCTGGGAATAACAACACAGGGAAAATCCGGCGGGAAAAGGCGGATCAGGACGGAAAAATTCCCACAGAATACTCCAGAAGGCAATAAGGGCACGGGAAATGGGGAGGCCTCAAGGATTTGGGAATGTTGGAGGGATTTTTAAGGAATCTCCTTTTCCCGGCCGTTCATTGGCTCGCTCTGGAATTCCTTTCTCCAGTTTTCCAACGGATTTTTAGGGTTGGGATTTCTGCCAGTGAGGGCCTGGATGAGGAAATTCCTGGAAAAACTCCTGGAAAAATTCATTTTTTCCAATGAATTTTAATGGAAACACAGCCCCGGGATGTGGGAAAGCCGCGGATCCCGAAGGAAACAGGATGGAACCACAAGGAAATTCTGGGATAAAAAGTTGTGGAATTTTTTAACAGAAAGGTAAACTCAGCCTAAACCTAAAGGACGGAAATCCTACAAAATATTCCAGGGGATTTTTAGGGAAGATCTTGGAACAGCAGCTTAAAAACTGCTGGAATACACCCAGTGCCCAATAAAAAAAATCCGGATTTTTTGAGAAGTGGAATTCCTGAGAAATCCCTCCAGGAATTTTATCCCAAAGTGGGAATAAAGGATTATTCCAAATTTATCCTCCCAGGATCCAATTCCCAGGGAAATCCCTCAATCTCCCATTGTTTGCTGATCTCTGGGATCAGGAGCAGGGAAGGACGTTTGGGATCATGGCCTCATCCTGGGATTTAGGGATTTGTTGGGATTTAAGGGCTAATCCTGGGATTTGGGGATTTTGAACCCATCCCAGGATTTTCTGGTTCTCTTCCCAAATTTTGGGAGAGCTTCCAGCTCTGGGAGTTTATCCAAAGGCCTGGGAGCCGGACAAGTTTTCCTCAATCAAATCCAAGATTTAAAGGGATTTTTGTCTCATTCTCAGATATTCCCCCTGCTTTTTTTCCCTTTATTTTTCCTTATTTTTGGGGTTTTTTGGGAATTTTTCCAGCTGCCAGGATTATTTTCCTCTCCAGCTTTTTCTTCCTCCTCTGTTTGCTGCAGCCTGGCTGAGCCAGAATCCAATTTTTCAGGGTAATTCCATTATCCAATTATTTCCAGGAATAAACTCCTCACAGAGCTTTTGCTTTTCCAAGGAAAAAAAAAAACAAACCTGGAATAAACAAAGCAGATCCAGGAATTCTCGCTGTTTATCCCGATTTTTGGGGCTTGGATGTTTCATTTCTGTTTTCTGGGAATTGTCTGGAATAAAATGGGAAATTTTCCGGCTGGCTGGGCCGTCCTTGGGATTCAGGCAAGGATAATTTGGGAATTCTGCACTGTCAGGGGAAGTTCTGCCTCATTTCTCCCCTTGGGAATGGTTGGACAGCTCAGAAAACCTGGAATTCTTCCTGGAGCAGCAGCCTGGCCCTGGAGAGGATTCCTGGATTCATGGAATGCTCAGGTAGGGTGGGATGGGGAAAAAGCAGGGATTTGGTTGGGAATGAGGGGCTGGAAATCCTGGGAAAAAAATCAGGAAAAGGGAAAAGATGAGAGGCTGGAAATCCTGGGAAAAATATGGGAAAGGAGGGATGAGAGGCCAGAAATCCTGGGAAAAAAATGGAAAGGGAAATCCTGGGAAAAAATCAGGATAAGGGCAGGGGTGAGAGGTTTGAAATCCTGGGAAAAATGGGAAAGGGAAATCCTGGAAAAAAATCAGGAAAAGAGGAAGGAGGAGAGGCCAGAAATCCTGGGAAAAAATATGGGAAAGGAAGAGATGAGAGGCTGGAAATCCTGGGAAAAATCAGGAAAGGGAAATCCTGGAAAAAAATGGGAAAGGAGGGAGAAGAGGTCAGAAATCCTGGAAAAAATATGGACAAGGATGGGGATGAGAAGTTTGAAATTCTGGGAAAAATCAGGAAAGGAAAATCCTGGAATAAAATCAGGATAAGGGCAGGGGTGAGAGGCTGGAAATTGTGGGGGAAAAATGGGAAAGGGAGGGAGAAGAGGCTGGAAATCCTGGGGAAAATGTGGAAAGGGAAATCCTGGAAAAAAACCAGGATAAGGGAAAGGAGGAGAGACTGGAAATCCAGGAAAAATGTGGGAAAGGGATGAGAGGTTTGAAATTCTGGGAAAAAATGGGAAGGGAGTGATGAGAGGCCGGAAATCCTGTAAAAAATCAGGAGAGGCTGGAAATCCTTGGGAAAAAAAATCTGGATAAGGGCAGGGATGAGAGGCCAGAAATCCTGGGGAAAAAAAATATGGAAAAGATGAGAAGTTTGAAATCCCGGGAAATTGCTGGAATTTTCTAATCCCAAAAATCGCAGGCAGATTCTGCCGCAGGAATTCCCAGGTGGAGCAGGGAAAAGGATCCAGAGGGAAAAGTGAAAGTTTTTGGGAGCTGGGATTTGTGTTCCAGGCAGGAATTTCCCTCTGGAATTGCAGCCAGGGCTCAGGAGCTGCTCTCCCCTCCCAGAGAATTCCCAGGTTTTCCATCAATTGGGGAATGCAGAGTCATCCTCAGGGAAAAGGTCCTGTGGAGGGGCAGGGATCCCATGAAATCCCACAATTCCATGAAATCCCACAATTCCATAAAATCCGGGATTACTGGCAATGAGGGAAGGTGGGGGGAGAAGGAAAAGCCATCCCAAATATTCCCAACATTTTCCAAATCTTTCACATCCATCAGGAATAGAATTCGTGGGATCATTTTTGCCCCGCTCCTCAAATCCTTGGAAAACCGGGAAAAACCCCGCGATGATTCCAACCCGAAATTCCCAACCCAGCCTTTCAGGAAGCAGCAAAAATTCCCACAAAAACCCTCCTTGGATCCACCTTAAATTCCCGGCCGGTTGTTTTCCAGGGAAATCCCGCATTCCCGGCCCTCATTCCCACTTTTCCCGCGGGATTGTTTTCCTCACCTCGATCAGCTGCGCCAGGGAAAGTCGGGATCGGAGCAGGACGAGGCAGGAAAATCCCCAAAATTCCCAGCTTGGATCCCTCGCCATCTTCTCCTCTTCTTTTCTCTTCTTTTCCGGGGATTTTCCCCCCTCCTGCCGAGCCTGGAATTTTTTGGGATCTGGGGAAAAGTCCCGGCCTGGCTTTTCCAGCGGAGCAGCGCAGGAGGCCCTTCATTAAATCATTCATTAATTAATGACATTAATGAGGCGGTGTCGGTGACGGAGCCCCGGGAGGGGGGGTCGGGAGCACCGCGAGCGCTGCCCGCGGCTCCAGGGCAGGAATTCCCGCGGCTCCAAAGGGAGAATTCCCGATTCCCGCTGTTCCAGGGCAGGAATTCCCGATTCCCGCCGCTCCAAAGGGAGAATTCCCGCTGCTCCAAAGGGAGAATTCCCGATTCTTGCTGCTCCAAGGGAGAATTCCCGCTGCTCCAAAGGGCAGGAATTCCCGATTCCCGCCGCTCCAAAGGGAGAATTCCCGATTCCCGCTGTTCCAAAGGGAGGAATTCCCGATTTCTGCCGCTCCAAAGGGAGAATTCCCGATTCTTGCTGCTCCAAAGGGAGAATTCCCGATTCCCGCGGCTCCAAAGGGAGAATTCCCGATTCCCGCGGCTCCAAAGGGAGAATTCCCGATTCCCGCCGCTCCAAAGGGAGAATTCCCGATTCCCGCCGCTCCAAGGGGAGAATTCCCGATTCCCGCTGCTCCAAAGGGAGAATTCCCGATTCCCGCTGTTCCAGGGCAGGAATTCCCGATTCCCGCCGCTCCAAAGGGAGAATTCCCGATTCCCACTGCTCCAAGGCATTACTGGGGTTTTTTCTGGGGTTTTTTTCAAGTTTTTCCCCCTATTTTTCCCCCATTTTTTTCCCAGTTTTTTTTTCTTTTTTTTTCCCCTTTTTTTTTCCCTGTTTTTTTTTTTTCCAAGTTTTTTTCTCCTATTTTTCCCCCATTTTTTTCCCAGGTTTTTTTTTCAGTTTTTTTTCCTTTTTTTCCCCCTTTTTTTTTTTTTTTCAAGATTTTCCCCCATTTTTTTCTCAGTTTTTTTTTTCAGTTTTTTTTCCCTTTTTTTTCCCCAGTTTTTTTTTTCAAGTTTTTTCCCTTATTTTTCCCCCATTTTTTCCCAGTTTTTTTTCAGCTTTTTCCCCCATTTTTTCCCAGTTTTTTTTTCATTTTTTTTCCCAGTTTTTTTTTCTTTTTTTTTCCCAGTTTTTTTTTTCATTTTTTTCCCCTATTTTTCCACCATTTTTTTCCCAGTTTTTTTTTTTCATTTTTTCCCCTTTTTTTCCCTTTTTTTTTTCAAGTTTTTTTCCCTTTTTTTTCCCAGTTTTTTTTTTTCAAATTTTTTCCCCTATTTTCCCACATTTTTTTCATTTTTTCCCTTTTTTTTTTCCCAGTTTTTTTTTTCAATTTTTTTCCCCTATTTTTCCCCCCTTTTTTTCCCAGGTTGGTTTTTTTTTTTTTTTCCTTTTTTTCCCCAGTTTTTTTTTCCAAGTTTTTTCCCCTATTTCCCCCCTTTTTTTCCCAGTGTATTTTTCAGTTTTTTCCCCTTTTTTCCCCCATTTTTTTCAAGTTTTTTCCCCTATTTTCCCCCCATTTTTTCCCAGGTTATTTTTTTCAGTTTTTTTCCCCTTTTCTTTTCCCAGTTTTTTTTTTTCCCCTATTTTTCCCCTATTTTCCCACATTTTTTCCCAGTTTTTTTTTCAGTTTTTTCCCTTTTTTTTCCCCAGTTTTTTTTTCAAGTTTTTTCCCCTATTTTTCCCCGATTTTTTTCCCCAGGTTCTTTTTTTTCCAGGTTTTTTTCCCTTTTTTTTCCCCAGGTTTTTTTTTTCAAATTTTTTTCCACCTATTTTTCCCCCCATTTTTTCCCAGGTTATTTTTTTCAGTTTTTTTCTCCTTTTTTTTCCCAGGTTTTTTTTTTTGAAGTTTTTTCCCCTATTTTCCCACATTTTTTCCCAGGGTTTTTTTTCATTTTTTTTCCCCTTTTTTTCCCTATTTTTTTGTTTTTTTCTCCTATTTCCCCCCATTTTTTCCTAGGTTTTTTTTTCAGTTTTTTTTTCCCTTTTTTTTTTCCCAGTTTTTTTTTTCAAATTTTTTCCCCTATTTTCCCCCATTTTTTTCCCAGTCTTTTTTTTCATTTTTTCCTTTTTTTTTCCCAGTTTCTTTTTTTCAAGTTTTTTCCCCTATTTTTCCCCCATTTTTTTTCCCAGGTTCTTTTTTTCCCAGTTTTTTTTTTCAAATTTTTTCTCCTATTTTCCCCCATTTTTTCCCGTTTTCTTTTTTTCATTTTTTTTCCTTTTTTTTCACCAGTTTTGTTTTTCAAATTTTTTCCCCTATTTCCGCCCATTTTTTCCCCAGGTTGTTTTTTTTTTTTTTCTTTTTTTTTCCTCTTTTTTTCCCATTTTTTTTTTTTTCAATTTTTTTCCCCTATTTTTCCCCCTTTTTTTCCCAGTTTTTTTTTCATTTTTTCCCCCTTTTTTCCCTTTTTTTTTTTCAAGTTTTTTTCCCTTTTTTTTCCCAGTTTTTTTTTCAATTTTTTTCCCCTATTTCCCCCCCTTTTTTTCCCAGTTGTTTTTTTTTATTTTTTTTTCCTTTTTTTTCCCAGTTTTTTTTTCAAGATTTTTCCCCTATTTTCCCACATTTTTTCCCAGTCTTTTTTTTTCATTTTTTTCCTTTTTTTTCCCATTTTTTTTTTTTCAAATTTTTTCCCCTATTTTTCCCCCATTTTTTCCCAGTGGTTTTTTTTTCAGTTTTTTTCCCCCATTTTTTTCTCAGTTTTTTTTTCAGTTTTTTTTCCCTTTTTTTTTCCCAGGTTTTTTTTTCAAGTTTTTTCCCCTATTTTTCCCCCATTTTTTCCCAGGTTTTTTTTAGCTTTTTCCCCCTTTTTTTCCCAGTTTTTTTTTCATTTTTTTTCCCAGTTTTTTTTTTCATTTTTTTCCCCTATTTTTCCACCATTTTTTTCCCAGTTTTTTTTTTTCAGTTTTTCCCCCCTTTTTTTCCCCAGTTTTTTTTTTCTTTTTTTTTTCCCAGTTTTTTTTTTTCAAGTTTTTTCCCCTATTTTCCCACATTTTTTTCCCAGTCTTTTTTTTCATTTTTCCCCCATTTTTTCCCCAGCTTTTTTTTCAGTTTTTTCCCCTTTTTCCCCCCATTTTTTCAAGTTTTTTTCCCTTTTTTTTCCCAGTTTTTTTTTTCATTTTTTCCCCTATTTCCCCCCATTTTTCCCAGTTTTTGGGGTTTTTTTTCAGTTTTTTCCCCAAGCCCTGTTGCTTTTGGGTGTGAAATTCTTGATTTTTTTTTTCCTTAAAAAACCCCAAAAACCCCAAATCCCTGGGATTGAGGCCAAGCTGGAAGTTTGGAATTCCGGGATTTCAGGGATGCATTCCTGCCCCTGAATTTTGCGGAATTCCTGAATTTTTGGGGGTTTAAAGCTCCTGTGGGATCCCATGGGATATTCCAGGGACATTCCAGCTTTTCTGGGAATTCCATCCCAAAATCCCACAAAACCTTCCTTGATTTCAGAATTCCCGGGATTTGGGGCTTTCAGGCGGTACAAAAAGGATCCGGGTGCATCCCAACATTTTTAGGGAATCCCACAGAATTCCGGGATCAAACCATTCCCAGAATTCCAGCAGCTCCAAGGTTTAATCACGGAACATTCCAGGAATTCAGAATCTTCGGATTTGGGGGAATTTTCCCGGGGAAACCTTTGGGAATTGGGGATGCGGGAAGAGCCACGCGGCGGCAGCAGCGAGACAGGGAATTCCCGCTTCCCGAATTTCCTCTGGAATTCCAGGCTGGGGCTCCCAAGATTTTAAGGAATTCTTCCCCGAGCTGCTTTTCCAGCAAATTTCTTTTTTTTTGGAATGAGGCTCCTGCATCCAAGATTTTCCTCATCCCTCTCCCGCTCTCTCCTCCTTTATTTTCCCGCATTTTCCAAATTTCCCGGTTTTCCCAAAAATCGGGATAAAACTCCGGGGGATCTTGAGGATTTCCCAGGATTTTGGGGTTTGGTTAAAAAATTCCCTCTGGAAGCAAAAGGGATCAAATGCGGGGAAATCCTGAATTTCCAGAGGTTTGGGAATTCTGGGCCTGGCCAATCCCTGGGGAGCTGGAATTCCCAAATCCACAGCAAAGTGGAATTCCAGGAGTTCTCCCTTTGGAAAACACCGTGGGAATTTGGGATGTGGATGAGAAGATTTTTTTGGGAATTCATTCCAAGTGCTGGAATGTCAAATGTGGGAATTCTGGGATGGGAATTCCAGGTCATTCCCGGTGTCTCATCCATGAGTTGGGAATTTCAGCTCCTTCCTTTTATTCCCAGGGGTTTGGGAATTCTGGGAAACTCCAGGATCTGGTTCAGGGGATTTTTTGGGAATGCATCCTATGGGCTTGGAATATCAATGGGAATTCTGGGATGGGAATTCCAGCTCCTTTTATTCCCGGAGCTTTGGGAATGGAAATTCCCGGGATGTGGATGAGAGAATTTTCTGGGAATTCACTCCAGGTGCTGGGAGTTTAAACTCTGGGAATTCTGGGATGAGAATTCCAGGTCATTCCTGCCCATGATTTGGGAATTCCAGCTCCTTCCTTTTATTCCCAGGACTCTGGGGATGGAATTTTACCCTTTTGGAAGAGGTTATGGAAATCCCGGGATGTGGTTCAGGGAATTTTCTGGGAATGAATCCCATGGGCTCGGAATATCGAATCTGGGAATTCTGGGATGGGAATTCCAGGTCATTCCTGGTGGCTCATCCATGAGTTGGGAATTTCAGCTCCTTCCTTTTATTCCCAGGGGTTTGGGAATTCTGGGAAACTCTGTGGAAATCTGGGATCTGGTTTGGGGGATTTTTTGGGAATGCATCCTATGGGCTTGGAATATCAATGGGAATTCTGGGATGGGAATTCCAGCTCCTTGCTTTATTCCTGGAGCTTTGGGAATGGAAATTCCCGGGATGTGGATGAGAGAATTTTCTGGGAATCCATTCCAGGTGCTGGGAGTTTAAACTCTGGGAATTCTGGGATGGGAATTCCAACTTCAATCCTTTCATTCCCAGGACTCTGGGGATGGAATTTTATCCTTCGGGAAGAGGTTATGGAAATCCCGGGATGTGCTTCAGGGAATTTTCTGGGAATGAATCCCATGGGCTCGGAATATCGAATCTGGGAATTCTGGGATGGGAATTCCGGGTCATTCCTGGTGTCTCATCCATCAGTTGGGAATTTCAGCTCCTTCCTTTTATTCCCAGGGGTTTGGGAATTCTGGGAAACTCTGTGGAAATCTGGGATCTGGTTCAGGGAATTTTTTGGGAATGCATCCTATGGGCTTGGAATATCAATGGGAATTCTGGGATGGGAATTCCAGCTCCTTCCTTTTATTCCCAGGGGTTTGGGGGATGGAATTTTATCCTTCGGGAAGAGGTTATGGAAATCTGGGATCTGGTTCAGGGAATTTCTGGGAATCCATTCCAGGTGCTTGGAATATCAAATCTGAGAATTCTGGGATGGGAATTCCAACTTCCATCCTTTTATTCCCAGAGGTCTGGAAATGGAAGTTGGAATTTTTCTGGGAATCCATTCCAGGATTCTGGAATATCAACTCTGGGAAGTCTGGGATGGGAATTCCAGGTCATTCCTTTTATTCCCAGAGGTTAATAATAATAATAATAATAATAATAATAATAATAATAATAATAATAATAATAATAATAATAATATTTTATATATAATAATATATAATAATAATATTTTCAATTTTATCATATTTCAATTTTAGTTATTTATATTTATTTTATTTTTTAAAAACTATTTTTTTTCATAGATTTTAATTTTTTTAAATTATTTTACACTTTTTCTTATTCTTAATTATTCAGTTTTCATTTTTTCCTCTATTTTTATTTTAATTTATCTTAAGCTTTATTTTTATTTTCATTTGCAAATTTTTAAAATTTCTAACGTATTTAATATTTTTTGTTTAATTTTTCTTTTTTAATTTATTCAATTTTTATTTTGTTTTATCTGTTCTTATTTAATTTTTATTACATTTTTCTATATTTTTATTTTAATTTATTTTATCTTAAACTTTATTTTTAAATTTTTAATTCTTTAATTTTTTTACTTTTATTTTTGTTCATTTAATTCTTGCTTTATTTTTTATTAACTTTTACTCAATTTTATTTCATTTCCATTTCATTTCATTGTTGTTTTTCTTTCTATGTCATTATTTTAACTTTTATTTATCCTTATTTGGATATTTAAATTTTATTTTACTTTTAATTCCATTTTTAATTGATTTGATTCTATTTTTGATTTCAACAATGAGGCAAAAAACAAAATAATTTTTTTACTTTTAATTAGATTTCATTTTAGTTTTAAACTTTTATTTTAATTTTACTTTAAATTATTTTATTAAATTTTGTTGTATTTAATGTAAAATTTTTCTTTATTTTAATTTATTTTATTTTATTATTTATTTTTATTAAATACGGGGAAAATCCGGGAAAATCCAGGAATTTTGGGAATTCGGGAAATCTTTGGGAATTTGGTGCCGTTTCCCTTTAAATCCTCCCCGGGCCCTTCCCGGCTCGGGTTGCAGCCGATGGAATTTTCCAGGCCGAGGTTTCCATGGAGACCGGGAATGTTGCAAGAATTCCAAGAATTTCGCGTCCTTCCCTTTGGAATTGGGGCTGGAAAGGAGCCGGAGCCCAATCCCCGTTCCCATGAATCCGGATCCCGGCTGATCCCGAGGTAAAAGGGAATTTTTGGCTCCCGGAGATGCCTCTGGAATTGTTCCTGTGGGATTTTGTGGGGATCCAGGGGTTCCAGCTCGGGAATTTTGGGATTTGGGAATGTCTGTGCCGATGTTCTGGAGCGTTAGGAAGGGATCCGAAGGTGCAAGGGAAGATGGGGAGCTGGGAATTTGGGAAAATGCTGATCCATGGGAATTGTGCCTCATTTCCTACAAATATTCCCAGATCCTGGACATGGATGGAACACTGGGAATGGGATAAATATTCCCAAATCCATGAGTGGGATTGAACATTGGGAATGGGATGAATATTCCCAAATCCTTGAGATGGATGGAACATTGGGAATGGGATGAATATTCCCAAATCCCTGAGATGGATGGAACATTGGGAATGGGATAAATATTCCCAAATCCCTGACAGGGATGGAACATTGGGAATGGGATGAATATTCCCAAATCCTGGACACGGATAGAGCATTGGGAATGGGATGAATATTCCCAAATCCCTGACAGGGATGGAACGTCAGGAATGGGATAGATATTCCCAAATCCCAGAGTTGGATGGAACACTGGAAATGGGATAAATATTCCCAAATCCCAGAGTTGGATGGAACATTGGGAATGGGATGAATATTCCCAAATCCATGAGTGGGATTGAACATTGGGAATGGGATGAATATTCCCAAATCCTGGACACGGATGGAGCATTGGGAATGGGATGAATATTCCCAAATCCTTAAGATGGATGGAACATCAGGAATGGGATAAATATTCCCAAATAGCCGGAGTAGGATGGAACACTGGAAATGGGATGAATATTCCCAAATCCCTGAGATGGATAGAGCATTGGGAATGGGATAAATATTCCCAAATCCCTGACAGGGATGGAACATTGGGAATGGGATGAATATTCCCAAATCCATGAGTGGGATTGAACATTGGGAATGGGATAAATATTCCCAAATCCCTGACAGGGATTGAACATTGGGAATGGGATAAATATTCCCAAATCCCTGAGATGGATGGAACATTGGGAATGGGATGAATATTCCCAAATCCCTGCTGGATCCCTGCTGGTTCCTATGGAATGTTTGGAATGGGATAGAACAGTGGGATAAATATTCCCAAAATTTCTGAGTCGGATGGAAAGTTGGGATAAGGAGATAAATGTTCCCAAATCCCTGCCGGTCCCGATGGAATGTTGGGAACAGGATGTAACAGTGGGATATACATCCCAATAGTGGGATAAATATTCCCAAAATGCCTACATTGGAAGGAATGTTGGGAACGGGATATAATGAAGGGATAAATATTCCCAGATCCTTGCCGGTTCCTATGGAATGTTGGGAATGGGATGCACCAGTGGGATAATTATTCCCCAAACCCCTAAATCGGATGGAACATCGGGAACGGAACAGAACAGTGGGATAAATATTCCCCAAATCCCTGAGTTGGATGGAATGTTGGGAATGTGGATCACTATGGATGTCCCTCACCTTTGGAGGTGGCCTCCAGGCCAGTGGGACAGGGCCAGGCTGTCCCCATGGAGCTGGGAAAGGCTGGATAGGGATGGGAAAGGTTGGGAAAGGTTGGATAGGGATGGGAAAGGTTGGGAAAGGTTGGATAGGGATGGGAAAGGCTGGATAGGGATGGGAAAGGTTGGGAAAGGTTGGATAGGGATGGGAAAGGCTGGATAGGGATGGGAAAGGCTGGATAGGGATGGGAAAGGTTGGGAAAGGTTGGATAGGGATGGGAAAGGCAGGATAGGGATGGGAAAGGCTGGATAGGGATGGGAAAGGTTGGGAAAGGTTGGATAGGGATGGAAAGGTTGGGAAAGGTTGGATAGGGATGGAAAGGTTGGGAAAGGTTGGAGGTGGATGGGAAAGGTTGGGAAAGGGTTTGGAAATGTTGGAGGTAGATGGGAAAAGTGGGAGATGGATGGGAAGGTTTGGAAGGCTTGGATAGGGATGGGAAGGGTCACTCCAAGGCCACCAACTCGTGTGTGGCCACAGGAAAAAAGTCTTGGAATGTTTGGCATGGAAGGGACCTCCAAAGGTTCTCCAGAGCAACCAATTCCGAAACTTTGTCTCTCCTGTCTCCACTCCATATCCAAAGGTTGGAGCTGAGTGGGAAAGGTTGGATAGGGATGGGAAGGTTTGGAAGGCTTGGATATGGGTGGGAAGGTCACTCCAAGGCCACCAGCTCGTGTGTGGCCACAGGAAAAAAGTCCTGGAATGTTTGGCATGGAAGGGACCTCTGGAGTTTGTCCAGAGCAACCAATTCCGAGATTTTGTCTCTCCTGCCCAGCTCCGGGTGCTGATGGAGCCCAAGGAATGTTTGGATGGTGATCCCGGAAATCTTTTGGGATGTCCTGGGCTGGAGCAGGAGCTGGATGATCCCGGATCCCGTTTTTTGTGGATCATTATGGATGTCCCTCACCTTTGGAGGTGGCCTCCAGGCCCGTGGGACAGGGCCAGGCTGTCCCCATGGAGCTGGGAAAGGCTGGATAGGGATGGGAAGGTTGGGAAAGGCTGGATTGGGTTTGGAAAGGTTGGGAAAGGCTGGATAGGGGTGGGAAAGGCTGGATTGGGTTTGGAAAGGTTGGGAAAGGCTGGATAGGGATGGGAAAGGCTGGATAGGGATGGGAAAGGTTGGATAGGGATGGGAAGGTTGGGAAAGGTTGGATAGGGATGGGAAAGGCTGGGAAGGGTTTGGAAATGTTGGAGGTAGATGGGAAAAGTGGGAGATGGATGGGAAGGTTTGGAAGGGTTGGATAGGGATGAAAAGGTCACTCCAAGGCCACCAACTCTTGTGGCCACAGGAAAAAACTCCTGGAATGTTTGGCATGGAAGGGACCTCCAAAGGTTCTCCAGAGCAACCAATTCTGAAACTTCATCTCTCCTGTCTCCACTCCATATCCAAAGGTTGGAGGTGGATGGGAAAGGTTGGATAAGGATGGAAAAGTTGGGAAAGGCTGGATGTGGATGGGAAGGTCACTCCAAGGCCACCAAGTCTTGGTAGGTAAAAAGGAAAAAAAGTCTTGGAATGTTTGGCATGAAAAGGACCCAAAGGTTCTCCAGAGCAACCAATTCCAAGACTTCCTCTCCTGTCTCTCCTCCATATCCAAAGGCTGGAGCTGGATGGGAAAGGTTGGATAGGGATGGGAAGGTTTGGAAGGGTTGGATAGGGATGGGAAGGTCACTCCAAGGCCACCAACTCTGGCGGCCACAGGAAAAAACTCCTGGAATGTTTGGGATGGAAGGGACCCAAAGGTTCTCCAGAGCAACCAATTCCAAAACTTTGTCTCTCCTGTCTCTCCTCCATATCCAAAGGCTGGAGCTGAGTGGGAAAGGTTGGATAGGGATGGGAAGGTTGGGAAGGGTTGGGAAAGGTTCTGAAGGGTTGGATGTGGATGGAAAGGGTTGGAGATGGATGGGAAGGTTGGGAAAGGTTCTGAATGGCTGGAGGTGAATGGAGAGGTTGGATGTGGATGGAAAGGGTTGGATGTGGATGGAAAGGGTTGGATGTGGATGGAAAGGGTTGGATGTGGATGGAAAGGTTGGATGTGGATGGAAAAAGGTTGGATGTGGATGGAGAGGTTGGAAAGGGTTGGAGATGGATGGGAAGGTTGGGAAAGGTTTGAACGGTTGGAGATGGATGGAGAGGTTGGATGTGGATGGAAAGGTTGGATAGGGATGGAAAGGTTGGAAAGGGATGGGAAGGTTGGATGTGGATGGAAAGGTTGGATGTGGATGGGAAGGTTGGATAGGGATGGGAAGGTTGGAAAGGGTTGGATGTGGATGGAGAGGTTGGATGTGGATGGAAAGGTTGGATAGGGATGGAAAGGTTGGATGTGGATGGGAAGGTTGGATAGGGATGGAAAGGTTGGATGTGGATGGAAAGGTTGGATGTGGATGGAGAGGTTGGATAGGGATGGAAAAAGGTTGGATGTGGATGGAGAGGTTGGAAGGGGTTGGATGTGGATGGAGAGGTTGGATGTGGATGGGAAGGTTGGATAGGGATGGGAAGGTTGGATAGGGATGGAAAGGTTGGATAGGGATGGAAAGGTTGGATAGGGATGGGAAGGTTGGATAGGGATGGGAAGGTTGGATGTGGATGGAGAGGTTGGATAGGGATGGAAAGGTTGGATGTGGATGGAGAGGTTGGATGTGGATGGAGAGGTTGGATAGGGATGGAAAAAGGTTGGATAGGGATGGAAAGGTTGGATAGGGATGGAAAGGTTGGATGTGGATGGAGAGGTTGGATAGGGATGGGAAGGTTGGATGTGAATGGAAAGGGTTGGATGTGGATGGGAAGGTTGGATAGGGATGGAAAGGTTGGATAGGGATGGAAAGGTTGGATGTGGATGGAAAGGTTGGATAGGGATGGGAAGGTTGGATGTGGATGGGAAGGTTGGATAGGGATGGGAAGGTTGGATAGGGATGGGAAGGTTGGATGTGGATGGAAAGGTTGGATGTGGATGGAAAGGTTGGATGTGGATGGAAAGGTTGGATAGGGATGGGAAGGTTGGAAAGGGTTGGATGTGGATGGAGAGGTTGGATGTGGATGGAAAAAGGTTGGATAGGGATGGAAAGGTCACTCCAAGGCCACCAACCCCTGAGGCCACAGGAAAATCCATCCCAGTGGTGACGGAACCCAAGGAATGTTTGGACAACGCCCTTGGAAAAGCTGGAACGGGACGAATCCAGCCTGGAACCCTCCGAAGGAAGGGACAAACCCTTGGTCCCGATCCAAGGGCTGAGAATTCCCTGGGAATAAAATATTCCCAGGACCTGACGGTCGAGCCAGACCGGTTCTGGAACCTCCTGGAGAAATTCCAGCGGCAGCCAGGTGGGGGAACAGCCCCGGGAATTCCCATGGAATTCCAGCCTCTCCCGGCCCATCCCATCCCATCCCACTCTTCCCTAAATCCTCCTGCTCATCCCAACTGGATTTTCCTGAAAGGGAATTTTCTGGAGTTAACCCTGGAATTCTGTCCTGGTTTCCAACAGCTCCACAAAGCAAATTCCCACTGCTGATCCTGGTTTTTTTTTTCCTCAGGATTTGTTTTCCAATCCCTCCCTCGCCCTTTAGGGAAAGGTTTGCGTTGTCGCGGTGAAAAAAAGCGGGATTGGGTTTTGGGATCGCAGCTCCACATCCCCCGTTTTCCAGGAATGTGAAAATCCTGGAATTCTGGACTTGCAAGGCAAAAAAATTGGGAATTTTGGGGTTGGATTTAGGATTTCTTTAGGAGGAGGGGAAATGGTTCCTGGAGCTGAGGTGTCTGGGGTCTCCTTGAAAGGGTTTGGGAATTTTGGGGTTGGATTTGGGAATTTTTAGGAGGAGGAGAAGGTAAGAGTTAAAGGTGTCTGAGCGGGAGCAGAGAACTCTGGGATCTCCTGAGGGGTGGATTTGTGGGTTTGGGGTTGGATTCAGGGATTTTAGGAGGAGCAGAAGGAGTTCCTGGGGCTGAGGTGCCTGGGATCTCCTGAGGAATGGATTTGAGTGTTTTAGGATTGGATTTAGGATTTTTTAGGAAGAAGGGAAATGGTTCAAGGTGGCTGAGGCGCACAGAGAACTTTGGGATCTCCTGAGGGATGGATTTGGGAATTTTGGAGTCGGATTTAGGGTTTTTAGGGAAATGGAAGGAGTTAAAGGTGGCTGAGGTGTTTGGGGTCTCCTTAAAAGGGTTTGGGAGTTTTGGGGTTGGATTTGGGATTTTTTAGGAGGAGGAGAAGGAGTAAAGAGTGGCTGAGGTGCAGCAGGGAACTCCGGGAGCTCCTCAGGGATGGATTTGGGGGTTTGGGGTTGGATTCAGGGATTTTAGGAGGAGGGGAAAGAGTTAAAGATGGCTGAGGTGTCCGGGATCTCCTGAGAGACAAATTTGGGGGTTTTGGGGTCGGATTTAGGATTTTTAGGAGGGAGGGTAAGAGTTAAAGGTGGCCGAGCGGGAGCAGAGAACTCTGGGATCTCCTGAGGGGTGGATTTGGGGTTTGGGGTTGGATTCAGGGATTTTAGGAGGAGCGGAAGGAGTTCCTGGGGCTGAGGTGCCTGGGATCTCCTGAGGAATGGATTTGGGACTTTTAGGGCTGGATTTAGGATTTTTTAGGAAGAAGGGAAGGAGTTAAAGGTGGCTGAGGTGTCTGGGGTCTTCCTAAAAGGTTTTAGGAATTTTGGGGTTGGGTTTGAGGTTTTTCAGGAGGAGGAGAAAGAGTTAAAGGGGGGGCAGAGAACTCTGGGAGCTCCCGAGAGAAGGATTTGGGAGCTTGGGGTTGTTTTAGGATTTTTTAGGAGGAAGGGAAATGGTTAAAGGTGGCTGAGGTGCACAGGGAACTTTGGGATCTCCCGAGGGATGGATTTGGGAATTTTGGAGTCGGATTTAGGATTTTTAGGGAAACGGAAGGAGTTAAAGGTGGCTGAGGTGTCTGGGGTCTCCTTAAAAGGGTTTGGGAGTTTTGGGGTTGGATTTGGGATTTTTTAGGAGGAGGAGAAGGAGTGAAGAGCGGCTGAGGTGCAGCAGGGAACTCCGGGAGCTCCTCAGGGATGGATTTGTGGGTTTGGGGTTGGATTCAGGGATTTTAGGAGGAGGGGAAAGAGTTAAAAATGGCTGAGGTGTCCGGGATCTCCTGAGAGACAAATTTGGGGGTTTTGGAGTCGGATTTAGGATTTTTAGGAGGGAGGGTAAGAGTTAAAGGTGGCCGAGCGGGAGCAGAGAACTCTGGGATCTCCTGAGGGGTGGATTTGGGGTTTGGGGTTGGATTTAAGGATTTTAGGAGGAGCGGAAGGAGTTCCTGGGGCTGAGGTGCCTGGGATCTCCTGACCGATGGATTTGGGACTTTTAGGGCTGGATTTAGGATTTTTCAGGAAGAAAGAAAGGAGTTCAAGGTGGCTGAGGCACACAGAGAACTTTGGGATCTCCTGAGGGGTGGATTTGGGGTTTGGGGTTGGATTCAGGGATTTTAGGAGGAGCAGAAGGAGTTCCTGGGGCTGAGGTGCCTGGGATCTCCTGAGGAATGGATTTGGGTGTTTTAGGATTGGATTTAGGATTTTTCAGGAAGAAGGGAAGGAGTTCAAGGTGGCTGAGGCGCACAGAGAACTTTGGGATCTCCCGAGGGATGGATTTGGGAATTTTGGAGTCGGATTTAGGGTTTTTAGGGAAATGGAAGGAGTTAAAGGTGGCTGAGGTGTTTGGGGTCTCCTTAAAAGGGTTTGGGAATTTTGGAGTCGGATTTAGGGATTTTAGGAGGAAGGGAAATGGTTAAAGGTGGCTGAGGCGCACAGAGAACTCTGGGATCTCCTGACCCAGGGATTTGTGGGTTTGGGGTCGGTTTTAGGATTTTTTTAGGAGGTGAGGAAAGAGTTCCTGGGGTTGAAGTGTGTGGGATCTCCTGAGGGATGGATTTGGGAATTTTAGGGTCGGATTTAGGATTTTTTAGGAGGAAGGGAAATGGTTCAAGGTGGCTGAGGTGTCTGGGAACTCCTGAAGGACTTGGGAATTTTTGGGGTCGGATTTAGGATTTTTGGGAGAAAGTGTTAAAGGTTAAGGCACAGCAGAGAACTCTGGGAGCTCCTGAGAGCAGGATTCGAGTTTGGGGCTGGTTTTAGGGTTTTTTTAGGAGGCGGGGAAACGATCCCTGGGACTGAAGTGTCTGGGATCTCCCGAGAAGGTTTTAGGGATTTTGGGGCGGGGTTTGGGGTTTTAAGGAGAAGGGGAAATGGTTAAAGGTGGCTGAGGTGCCCGGGATCTCCTGAGCGATGGATTCGGAAATTTTGGGGTTGGATTTAGGATTTTTAGGAGGACGGAAAATAATCCCTGGTGCGGCAAAGAACTCCGGGAGCCGCTGAGAAAAGGATTTGGGAATTCTGGGGTCGGGTTTAGGGTTTTTAGGAGGAGGGGAAAGAGTTAAAGGTGGCTGAGCTGCGCAGAGAACTCCGGAATCTCCTGCCGGATGGATTTGGGAATTTTGGGGTCGGGTTTAGGGTTTTTAAGAAGAGGCGAAAGAGTTAAAGGTGCTGAGGTGTGCGGGATGGATTTGGGATTTTTGGGGCTGGATTTAGGATTTTTTAGGAGGAAGGGAAATGGTTGGAGTTGGCTGAGCTACACTGAGAACTCCGGAATCTCCTCACCGACGGATTTGGGAATTTTGGGGTTTAGGATTTTAGGAGGAGGGGAAAGGGTTAAAAGTGGCTGAGGTGCCTGGGATCTCCTGACCGACGGATTTGGGATTTTTAGGGTTGGATTTAGGATTTTATTTATTTTTTTTTTTAGGAGGAAGGGAAAGAGTTAAAGCTCGGGGTGCAGCAGAGAACTCTGGGAGCTCCTGCCCGGGGGATTCGGGAACTTTTGGGGCTGTTTTTGGGGTTTTAATGCGGAAGGGATGCGCCGCCTGTGAATGGCAGGAAAAATCTCCTTTTCCAAGGAATCCCTGGAGTTCCCAGCAAATGGGAGCGAGCCCGGAAGGAGGAGGAAAAAAAAAATCCCAAATTTTTTTAATTTTTTGGGAGGGGGGAGAAGCGCTGTGGGAACAGAGCGAGGCTGAGAAACGAAACTTGCCCAAAACCCCTCCTGAGCCTTTTTTCCTTTCAGTTCCCGAAATTTCAACTTCCCGAAAGTTCAACTTCCCCGAAATCCGGGATGACAAAATCCGGCCTGACAAAATCCGGCCTGACAAAATCCGGGATTATTTAAATAAATAAATTAAAAAAAAAATAAAAGTCGGGGGGAAGAGGAGGAGCAGGAACTTTGGGGAGCCAAGATTTGGGATTTTGTAATCCCGGCTCCCGTGGGTGTTTGGGATTTGGGGCTCAGCCTCCAAATGTGGGAGGGAGATATGGGAGGGAAAAATTCCAGCCTCGGGAACAGCGAGAATTCCCGGATTTCTGCGCCTCCCGGAGATTTTCCCAGCCGGGAGTTTTCCTGCGCTGCCTCATTCCAGGTGGGTCACCCCAAAATCCAGCAAATTCTGGGATTTCCTGCTTGGTTTTGGGATCACTTTGGTTTAGTCCGGAGGAAACCTGAGAATGCTTCCCCCAGGTAGAACCGGGACCAAATTCCAAATCGCGGAGCGGATTTTCCCACAAAACCCCGCTTTTCCCTAAGGAATTCCAGGTCTTTTTAAGGGATTTCACTGCCGGCGAAACCGAAACCCCGAACTAAGCCCGGTCCTTGCTCCCGCCGCGGCTTTTCCAGGCGGGACTCCCCGATCCTGCTCCGCTCCTGCAGGGAGGGATTTTCCAGCCTCGCCTGGAATTCCAGGGCGGATGAAACAAAGCTGGAGAAGCCGCGGCGGTGCCAAGAGATCGAGGATTAAAGCCGGGTTGATAAACTCGGCTTAGCAGGTTCCTGTCCGGGGGGAGGTGATCCCAAAAAATCCCTTCCCAGAGCTCCAGAATTCCATGGAAAGCCGGGATCCAAGGCTCGGTTTTGGGTGCAAAGCGGCGCTTTGGAGGCTTTTTAAAAATAATAAAGAATTAAAGGCAGAGGAGGGGCTGGGTTTAAACTTTGGTTTATTTGGGGGCTGGGCTTAGTCTGTGGTTTAAACTGTGGTTTCGTTGGGGGCTGGGTTTAAACTTGGGTTTAAATTGGGGCTGGGTTTAAACTTGGGTTTATGTTGGGTTTAAACTTTGGTTTATTTTGGGGTTCAGTTTAAACTTTGGTTTAAATTTTGGGTTCATTTGAGGCTGGGTTTAAACTGTGGTTTAAATTGGGGCTGGGTTTAGACTTTGGTTTAGTTTGGGGCATGTTTTAAATTTGGGTATAATTTGGAGCTGGGTTTAAACTGGGTTTAAATTGGGTTTACGTAGGCCTGGCCTAAAGCTGAGGCTGTTTAGGGCAAACCCCTTTGGAATGTGCAACTGCTCCCTGCAGTGGCTTCAATCCCAAAGAGCAGGAAAATGGGAATTTTTGGGAATGTGGGTGGGATTATCCCAAAAAACCAGCCTGGAGTGCATTTTGGAGGCCAAAAAATCTG
The DNA here is from genome assembly GCF_051311805.1 of Agelaius phoeniceus. Lineage (NCBI taxonomy): Eukaryota > Metazoa > Chordata > Aves > Passeriformes > Icteridae > Agelaius > Agelaius phoeniceus. The sequence goes on from NC_135265.1 coordinate 1,529,245, forward strand.
GGAATTCCAGAGGAATTCCAGAATAACAGGGAGGAACAGGGACTAAAGTTGGTAATTTGGGGATTCCTGATTCCAGAGTTGGATTTTTTTTGGGAATAGGAGCAAAACAAACCTAGGGAAGCCTCCCGGGTTTAGTTCTGCTTGCTAAAACCAGCTCTAGTTAATCCCGGCCTAGCTGGGCCACAGGCCTGACCTGTTTGGGAATGTTGACATTCCAAAGGTGTTGGAAAAGGCCTCATGCAAAGCACCCGGAATTCCCTTGGGAAAGGCTTTGGGCAGGAAAGCGCCGGGGGAATTTCTCAGGGAATTGTGGGAAATTCATCCAGGAATTGTAGGAATTCTTTCTGGGAATTGGGGGGACTTTCTTTGGGAATTGGGGGGAATTTTCTTTGGGAAAATAAAAATAATCCTGCTGGATATTCCATTAATTCCTGAAGGGATCGATTCCAGGTTTTTCTCAATATTTTGTGGCCCTGAGATCGATCGTTGGGAATTTGGGAAAAGAGGGAGAAGAATGGGAATGAGATGGGTGGGAAGAGATTTCTCCTCCATCCCATGGATTTCTGGGATTTTCCCCTCTGGAATGCATCAGGATAACCACAAGGAATTAATTCCAGGCTTTCCAGCATTGAGATCATTGGGAATTTGGGAATGGGTGGGATGGGGATGAGATTTCTCCTTCATCCCTTGATTTCCAGGATTTTCTCCTGGGAAAACCCCTCTGGAATTCATCAGGATTAACGCAAGGAATTTCAGGCTTTTCCCGATTATTGGGAATTTTGGCAAAGAGGGCTGGGAACGAGCAGGGCAGGAATGAGAGTGGTGGGAAGAGATTTCTCTTTCATCTTTTGGATTTCCGGGATTTTGTCCTGGAAAAACCCCTCTGGAATGGGAAAATCCCCATCAAGATTAACACAAGGGATTAATTCCAGGCTTTTCCGGCTCTGAGATCATCGGGAATCCGGGAAAATTTGGGAAAGTTCAGGAAAACTGGGCTGGGCTGTCTCCGGTTGGGCTGTTTGGTTTCAGTTTCTCTCCCAACTTTTCCTGAGGAATTTTGTGATCGGCCCCACCCCAGAGTGGGGCCAAGGGCAGGGAAGCTTTGCTGGAAATCCAAGGAAAAACCTTGGGGATAGAATCCAATGGATTTACAGGGATTTGATTCATTCCCGCTGTTTTCCAGGCCATGTCCACAGCTGGAATTTCAGGGATTCTGGGATTGTTGCTCCAGCTGGAGGAAAACTTCTCCTCCTGCCTGGCCCGGATCGACGCCCTCATCCTCAAACCCCTGCTCCAGGCAGGTAAATTCTGGGAATTTTTCTCTGGAATTCCCCCCTGGAATTGATCTGGGAAGGGATTTCTGGCTGGAATTCCTGTTAGGAAATGTTTTGTGGGAATGTTTTCCTTAAAATAGGGAACGGGGAACGAGGCCAGGGTGGTTTTTTGGGATCAATCCGTGTTTTCATCGGGATCAGCGTCCCCAATCCAGGGAAATTCATGGCCCTGATTTTCCTGGCTGGGGCTTTTCCAGGAATTCCTTTTGGGATGACTCCAAGGAAACTGGGAATGGTTCTTTGGGAAAAGGGGGGAATTTTCCCTCTGGGGCAGCGGGATCAGCGTGCAGAGAGTTTGGGATGGAGTTTGTCCCATTCCAGCAAAAACAGCTCCATGGCCTCCAAAAATTCCTGGAGTTTCCCCCATTCTTCCCATTTTTTTCCACTCTCTTTTTTCCCAAATTATTGGATTCCTTCCAGTCAAAACAGCTCCAAAAATTCCTGGAATTTCCCTTTTTTCAGATCTATGTTTTCCCATTTTTTCCCCCCCCTCTATATTCCCAAATTATTTATTTCTTCCAGGAAAAATGGCTGCATGGGCTCCAAAAATTCCTGGAATTATCCCAGTTTTTTCCATTTTTCCCATTTTTTTCCCTTTTATTTTCCCAAATTATTCAATTTATTCCAGCAAAACGGCTCCTTGGCCTCTGAAAATTCCTGGAATTTCCCCTGGTTTTCATTTTTCCCATATTTTCTTCTCTCTACATTCCCAAATTATTCAATTCATCCCTTCCAACCAAAACAGCTCTGAAAATTCCTGGAATTTCTCATTTCCCAGAATTTCTCAACCACAAAATTCCACAAAATCCCTTTGGAATTCCACTTTTCCCACAGGATTTTCCCAATTTTTCCCTCCCAGAGCCGCAGGATCCAAAGGAAAAGGAGAACTTCCAGCTCTTTGTGCTCCTCAATGATCGCTTCCAAACCCTCTGGAATTTCACGGAGGAGAATTCCCGGATCCTGAGGGGGAAATCCCAGCTGGAAAATTCCGGTTGTATCCAGGATTTTTACATCCTCTGGAAAGGAGAGATTTTCCTCAGTCTCTACATCCAGTGAGTGCTGGAATATTCGGGATTGGGTGGATCCCATTGGGAATATTGGGAAAAATTGGGATGAGAGCCCACAGAGAGAAAATATCCTTGGAAAATGGGTTGGGTTGGATTTTTCCAGGATTTTGTGGTTTTGGATTGGGATCAGAGATCCCAGCGGGAATGAAATTTTACGGAGAGCTGAAATTCCATAAAAATCTTCAATTTCGCATTTTTGCTTCTCCATGGAAGCGGCCAAAGCCTTCCCAGTTTGGGATTTCCCAGTTTGGGATTTCCCAGTTTGGGATTTCCCAGTTTGGGATTTCCCAGGTGGATGAGGTTTTGGATGATCCAGAGGAATTTTCCTGAGATTTTATTCCTGGTTTTTTTTTTGCAATTAAACCCAGGTTTAATGTGGGATTTGCTGGGAAAAAAGCGTAGGATGTACTGAGAATTTTTGCTACAGAAAATGCTGATCTTGGAAGAAAATCTTGGGAAATATGAGATGGAAAAAAAGAAAATTCCAAGTTTTACTTGGAAAAATAAAGTTCGGAGCCGGAGTGTGACAATTCCATTATTTCCATCCCAGAATTCCCAAATTTTCCCAATTTTCTTGGGAATTCTGTGGTGAAGAGTCTGTGAATGAACAGCTCGGAGCAGAAAATTCCTTTATGGAATTTCGTTCTGTAAAATCTGATGGAAGCGGATCCCAGGATTATCAGCACTTTTGCCTTATCCAAATCTGCCAAAAAATCCTGGAATTAAGATTGGGAAAGAATTCCAAGATCTGATCCAGCCTTTGATCCCAATCCAGCAAACGTCTGGGCCTGCATTTTTCCAGAGGTGCTTTTATGGGATTAAGGGAACTTCCCAAAAAGCTGGGATCCATAAATTCATCCTGAATTTCCCTCCCAAACTCCTCCTTGGAATTTTTTCCAGGTATTTCGTCACCTTCGCCAACTTTGTTGTGGTCCAGGGCTTCGAGCAGGCCGCCAGGAGCAAGAGGTCAGCGGGTGGAAAATCCTTGGGAATTTTGGGAATCCTTGGGATACAGGGACACCGGAGAATCTCAGAATTCCAGAATGGTCTGGAAAATTCCCAAAAAAAATCCTCTCATCCTGTCCTAGGCCAGCTCCCTCTGTGGTTGCTCCAAGCCCTTTCCAACCTTGGACAATTCCAGGATTGGATTTTCCTCTTCCCAACCACCCCCAGCTCCTTCTGGAGCTGGAAACTTGGGATTTGGGGAAAAGATGGAATTGGAGAGAGGAATTTGGCTGGGAATTCCCACTTAAGCCAGATTTTTATGGAAGCAGGGAATGAAAGCATGGATTTCTAAGGAGCCCATTCCCAATTTTTCCATGGCTCCCGCTATCCCAGGTTGCTCCAAGCCTCGTCCAATTCCAGGATTGGATTTTCATCTTTCCAACCATCCTGAGCCCCTTCTGCAGTTGGAAACTTGGGATTTAGGGATTTAGGGAAGGGGTGGGAATCTGGCAGGAAATTCCCGCTAATCCCAGATTTTTATGGAAGCAGGGAATGAAAGCATGGATTTCTAAGGAGCACATTCCCAATTTTTCCATGGCTCCTGTTATCCATGGATGGATTCCCTCTTTCCCAGTTCCCTCTTTCCAACCACCCCCAGCTCCTTCCAGAGCTGCAAATTTAGGATTTGGGGATTTAAGGAAGGGGTGGGAATCTGGCTGGGAATTCCCACTAATCCCAGATTTTTATGGAAGCAACAACTGCAAACCTGAATTTCTGAGGAGCACATTCCCAGATTTTTCACGGCTTTCTCCATCCTCACCCAACGCGGAAAGTCCGGAAAACAGAAGAGTGGGAATTCCAGGATAATTTAACGACCCTTTCCCATCATTCCCAATTTTCCAGCGACGCCTGGAAGCTGCACAAGGCGGTGCTGAAGGAATTCCTGCGGGATTTCACCTCGGAGAGCTCCCTGGGCCTGGCCCTGCACCTGGTGCTCCACAAACCCTTCCGGGAGCACATCCAGGGCTACCTGCAGCTCCTCTCACAGCTCCAGGAGCAGCTCCAGGAGGTGGGGATTCCCTGGAATGCTCAGGGGGATCTTCTTTATGGGTTTGGTGGGAAGAAATATTCCCTGAAATTCAACCTGGATCTCTCCTTCGCTAATTGTTCCTGAAAATCCAGCCTGGAATTTGGTTAGTCCAGGATGGACGCGTTGCTGAATATTCCCTAAAATCCAGCCTGGAACTCCTTTCCTAAATATTCCCTAAAGTCCAGCCTGGACCTTTTTTGATCCATGGTGGACACGTTGCTAAATATTCCCAAAAATCCAGCCTGGAACTCCTTTCCTAAATATTCCCAAAAATCCAGCCTGGAACTCCTTTCCTAAATATTCCCAAAAATCCAGCCTGGACCTTTTTTGATCCATGGTGGACATGTTGCTAAATATTCCCAAAAATCCAACCTGGGCATTGCTAAATATTCCCAAAAATCCAACCTGGACATTGCTAAATATTCCCAATATTTTGGGTTGCTAAAATACAACCTGGACCTTCTTTGCTAAATATTCCCCAAAATCCAGCCTGGACCTTTTTTGATCCAGGATGGACATGTTGCTAAATATTCCAAAAAATCCAACCTGGACATTGCTAAATATTCCCAATATTTTGGGTTGCTAAAATCCAACCTGGACCTTCTTTGCTAAATATTCCCCAAAATCCAGCCTGGAGCTCCTTTGCTAAATATTCCCTAAAATCCAGCCTGGACCTGTTTTGATGCAGGATGGATGTGTTGCTAAATATTCCCTAAAATCCAGCCTGGAACTCCTTTCCTAAATATTCCCAAAAATCCAGCCTGGACCTTTTTTGATCCAGAATGGACACGTTGCTAAATAGTCCCAAAAATCCAAGCTGGAATTCCTTTCCTAAATATTCCCCAAAACCAGCCTGCACCTTTTTTGATCCATGGTGGACATGTTGCTAAATATTCCCAAAAATCCAACCTAGACATTGCTAAATATTCCCAGAAATCCAACCTGGACATTGCTAAATATTCCCTAAAATCCAACCTGGACATTGCTAAATATTCCCAATATTTTGGGTTGCTCAAATACAACCTGGACCTTCTTTGCTAAATATTCCCAAAAATCCAGCCTGGAACTCTTTTCCTAAATATTCCCCAAAATCCAGCCTGGACCTTCTTTTCTAAATATTCCCAAAAATCCAGCCTGGACCTTTTTTGATCCATGGTGGACATGTTGCTAAATATTCCCAAAAATCCAAGCTGGAATTCCTTTCCTAAATATTCCCAAAAATCCAGCCTGGACCTTTTTTGATCCAGGATGGACACGTTGCTAAATATTCCCAAAAATCCAGCCTGGACCTTCTTTGCTAAATATTCCCCAAAATCCAGCGTGGAACTCCTTTGCTAAATATTCCCTAAAATCCAACCTGGGCTTCTTTTCTAAATCCACTCTGGACCTTCTTTGCTAAATATTCCCTAAAAATCCAGCCTGGATCTCCCTCATTCCAGGAAGGACACGATGCTAAATATTCCCAAAAATCCTGCCTGGACATTGCTAAATATGAAATAAATAAATATTTAATGTTTAAATGGATAAATATTCCCTAAAATCCAGCCTGGACCTCCCTTGACCCGAATTTGCAGCGTTCCTGGAGTTTTCCTGTCCTTTTCCAGGGCTCGGAGCGGGATGTGGTGGCCAGTGTGGCGCAGGAATTTGGGAAGCTGGAATCCTTCATCGGCCAGGTCCTGGATGAGGCCGTCTTCACCAAGGAGCTCTGGAAATCCCTGGGCTACAAATTCACCGTGAGTCCCGAGGGAATGGAACAGGGATCGGGAATTCCGTGTGCGCTGCAGGTTTGATAAGGATGAGGAGTTTGGTATGGATCGGGAATTTGATAAGGATGAGGAGTTTGGTATGGATCGGGAATTTGATAAGGATGAGGAGTTTGGTATGGATCGGGAATTTGATAAGGATGAGGAGTTTGGTATGGATTGGGAATTTGATAAGGATGAGGAGTTTGGTATGGATTGGGAATTTGATAAGGATGAGGAGTTTGGTATGGATTGGGAATTTGATAAGGATGAGGAGTTTGGTATGGATCGGGAATTTGATAAGGATGAGGAGTTTGGTATGGATCGGGAATTTGAAGTGGTCTGGGAATTTGATATGGATGAGGAATTAGATATGGATCGGGAATTGGATATGGATCAGGAATTGGATATGGATCAGGAATTTGATAAGGATGAGGAATTTGGTATGGATTGTGAATTAGATATGGATCGGGAATTAGATATGGATTGGGAATTTGATAAGGATCAGAAATTTGATAAGGATGAGGAATTTGGTATGGATCAGGAATTTGATAAGGATCAGGAATTTGATAAGGATGAGGAATTAGATATGTATTGGGAATTTAGTATAGATCAGGAATTGGAAGTGGATGGGGAATTTGATAAGGATGAGGAATTGGAAGTGGATGGGGAATTTGATAAGAATGAGGAATTTGATATGGATTGGGAATTTGGTATGAGTCAGGAATTAGATATGGATCAGGAATTTCAGGTGGATTGGGAATTCAGTATGGGTCGGGAATTTGATAAGGATGAGGAATTCGATATAAATCAGGAATTCGATAAGGATGAAGAATTCAAAGTGGATTGGGAATTTAATAGGGATCAGCAATTTTAATATGGATCTCAAATTTCATAAGGATGAGGAATTTGATATGGATTGGGAATTTGCGGTTGGAATTCAATAGAGCAGAGCTGGCTGGAAGAGCTGGAGGAGCTCCCTGGGGGTTCCAAAGCCGAGTTTGTGTCCCAGGTGTGTCAGTGTCACTGGAGCCCCGAGCCAGAGGGAATTTGGTGTGAATTGGGAATTTGATGTGGATCAGGAGTTTGATTTTGACTGGGAATTTGATACGGATGTGACGTGGATTTGATGTGGATCGAGGAGCTGAGGATTGAAGTTGGCAGCAGAGCTGGGTGGGAGAGCTGGAGAAACTCCCTGGGGGTTTTAACGCTGAGTTTTGTGTCCTGTGGTGTCACTGGAACCCTGAGTCAGAGGGAATTTGATAGGGATCGGGAATTTGATAGGGATCAGGAATTTCATATGGATTGGGAATTTGATATGGATCAGGAGTTTGATTTTGATTGAGAATTTGGTATGGATTAAGGATCTGTTGACGTAGCAGGGCTGGGTGGAAGAATTGGAGAAACTCCCTGGGGACTTTAGTGTTGAGTTTTGTGTCCAGTGGTGCCACTGAAACCCTGAGTCAGAGGGAGTTTAATGTGGATCAGGAATTTCATATGGATCAGGAATTTCATATGGATCGGGAATCTGAGGCTGGAATTCAACAGGGCAGAGCTGGGTGGAGGAGCTGGAGGAGCTCCCCGGGGTTTCAAAGCCGAGTTTGTGCCCCAAGTGTGTCACTGTCACTGGAGCCCCGAGCCAGCTGATCCCTGCAGGAACTCCTGCCTGGAATTCCATGTCCTCTCCCAATCCTGTTTTTTTCCTGCTGCTCCAGGACGTGCTGTGTGTCCCTGAGAGGCGGCTCCTGGAGGACAGCAGGAACCTTCCCATGGCGCCCGGCGCCGCCCGCTCCGAGCGGCTCCTGCTCTTCGATGACGTCCTGGTGCTCATCCAGGTGAGCCTGGGATCCTCCCGGGAAGAGAGCACGGATAAACGGACCTGAAATTCCAGCGGAATGGCAGAAATGACAGGAATTCCCATGGGAATGGTGGTAAAATTCCAGGTTTTTGGTGTTGAACGCACAGCGGAGTTTGGCTGTTAGGAAAGTTGGGAACACTTCGTTTCAGAGCCATCCGTGTGTGGTTGGCTCTGGAAAATAAAGGAAATCTGGGAAGGAGTACAGGACATCCGGAGAACATTTTCCCAGGAAATGTGGATTGTCCACCATCACAGGCACCTTTTGAGTTGTCCACACCCTTTTCCACAGGGAATTTTGGCCCTTGGTTATCCCAAGGGATTTGATGGATCAAGGATAGACATTCCATGAGCTCCCATGCATTGGGATAAACAGGATTTTCCATGTTTGTGCCACGGCTGCAGACATTGGAGGTGGTTTTGGGGCTATTTTAGGAATTTTGGGGTGTGGAGATGCGTTCCCATGAGGGAATTCCAGCTTGGATCGTGCCAGTGGCTGGGATGGGAACATGGGATCAGCAAATCCATGGAATCATCTCCATGTTCAATCCATGATTTCCATCTGTGTCTCACCTGCTGCTGCCGAGCTTTATGGAGGTTTGGGAATTCCAACTGAGTTGGGATTGACCTGGTTGGGAATTTTGATGTCCCTTCCTTTTCTGGTCTCCCATATCTGGGAAAACACTGTGGAATTCCTTGGAAAACTCCATCCCTTCAGGCAGCAACTCTGTGTGAACACCCGGATGTGAGGCAGGGAGAGGAGATGAGAAATTAAAATTTTCCTCTTATTCCAATCGTTGGAGTTTGTTTTGTTCGGGTGCTGCTGATCCCGAAAATGGCTCCTTAAATTTGGGATTTCTGGGATACTTTTGGTGGTGCCACCTGGAGTCCAAATCCGAAATAAATCCCAGAATGGATTGGATGGAAAGGGAGCTCAAAGATGATCCATTCCCACTCCATTCCATGGTTCCAGGCTGCTTTAAGCCTTGTCCAGCCTTTCCTTGGATACTTCCAGGGATGAGCAACCAAAAATCTCTGGGAATATTGGCTGGAATGATTTGGGAATGTTGCCATGTGATAGGGAAGGAATTCCTGTGGAGATCAGGGTCATGTGGGAGTGTTTTACTCCTGGATGTGGCCATGGAATTTTGGAAGAGCTTTAGGAGTGTTCAGCTGGGAACTTCCCTCCTTTTCCGGTGGCTTTTCCATGTCCAAGGTCTCTCCTCCCGATGTTGGGTGGATGGACCAAAAAGTTGGGAATTTGTGCTGCCGCTCCAGCTCTGCCATTCCATGGATGTTTCCAGCAATAGCAGGACCATCTTTTCCCATTTTTTTTTCCAGGGAAACAGCTTCCAAAGTTTTGATCTGAAGCTGGTGTGGGTGGATGAAAACTGCGGAGAGAAATCGGCTCCAGGACTGTGAGTGAGAGATTCCCGCTGGGAGTTAAAAAAAAGGAATAAAAATGTTCAGGTTGATGGGAAAATGATCCAAAGCTTTGTCCCAAGTCCTTTCTGAGCCATGGGGTTGGGATATGGATAATGGGATCTCACCAGCTTGGAATTTGCTACCTGATTGAAATCCCAGGATTTCTGAGGTTGGAAAGGCTCTCCAGGATTATCTAATCCAACCTGTGTCCCATCTCCACCTTGTCCCCAGCCCAGAATTCCTTGGACAGCTCCAGGGATGGGCCCTCCAAACCTCCCTGGGCAATTCCAATGCCTGGCCATGTTTTCCATTAAAAAATTCCTGCTGGTGTCCAAACTGACCCTCCCCTGGCGCAACCTGAGGCTGTTCCCTCTCATCCTCTTCACTGCCAATGAATCCCAAAATTCTTAAATCCAGACCTGGAGAACTTGAGATCTCTCCAGAAGAACCACCTGGGAAAGCACCAGGATCCCCAGGAGGGGAATGGGAAGAGCTGATGGATTGGGAATTGTGTTTTCCATCCTTTTTTTCCCTCCCAGGCACAGCCTACGCATCACAACCCCGGAAGAGACGTTCATCCTCTCCACCAAGGACCCTCAGATGAAGGTCAGGCTTTGGGGTATTCCCATCTCTTTATTATTTAAAACTGGATAATGATTCTGGTGAGGGTGGGATGGGATTTTTGGCTCCCTTTTCCAACAGAATCCTGGATTAGATGGCCAGAGGTGGCTCAGAGTTGATGGCTGGTGAGGAATGTTGGTGGGAACCCATCGGTTTCCTACTGCTTTGCCTGAAGAACAGGCCTATCCCATAGGCAAATCAACTTGAAATTTGTATTTATTTATTTTTTTTTTTCATATCCAAGTGGAATTTTTCCCTCTTTTTTTAACATCCAAGTGGAGATTCCTCCCTCACAGCTGTTGTGCCTTGCTGCAGTATCCACCTTCCAGGAGGAGAACCCCTGTGGAAGCTGCAGATGGGCTTTGACGGGAACCCGCAAGCTCCCCGCTGCTTTCCCGGGGCTGTCTCCGGTTGGTTTTCCAGGGGTTTGTGCTCATTCCCCGTTCCCCGTGCCCACAGGCCGTGTGGAGGTGGAAGCTGGAGCAGGCCGTGCGCCAGGCGCTGAACGGGAAGCGGGATTTCCCTCTCTGGGGCCGCAGCGGGGAGGGCAGCGAGGCCCCGTCCCGCCGCTTCTTCACCTACGTCTTCCGCATGGAGGGACGGCTCCGCGGGGCCACCTACGAGGGAGAGTGGCTCTGGGGGAAGCCCCATGGCAAGTAAGGAACCTCCTGGGCTCCTTCTCCAGGTGGGGGAAGAGAGTTGGGAAGCGCTGGTTTGGAGTTTCTGTGAAGGCTGGGAGAGATCTCCAGGTCACTCATGAGGGGGCTGCTCCTTTTCTGGGCAGGCTCAGAGTAACCACCTATGAGGGCGAGAAGCACTAGGAAGGAACCTTTTAGGCCTCTTTTCCAAGTGGGAATAACGTTGGAAGTGCTGGTTTGGAGTTTTTGTGAAGGTTGGGAAAGATTTCCAAGGTCAGCCCAAACCTCTCCAGGTCACTCATGAAGGGGCTGCTCCTTTTCTGGATGGGCTCAGGGGAACCACCTACGAGGGCAAATGGCACTGGGGGAAGCCCCATGGCAAGTAAGGAACCTTTTGGGCCTCTTTTCCAAGCGGGAATAACGTTGGAAGTGCTGGTTTGGAGTTTCCGTGAAGGCTGGGAATGATCTCCAAGGTCAACCCAAACCTCTCCAGGTCACTCATGAGGGGGCTGCTCCTTTTCTGGGCAGGCTCAGGGGGGCCACCTATGAGGGCAAGTGGCTCTGGGAAGGAACCTTTTAGGTCACTTTTCCAAGCGGGAATAAGGTTGGAAGTGCTGGTTTGGAGTTTCTGTGGAGGTTGGGAAGGATCTCCAAGGTCAGCCCAAACCTCTCCAGGTCACTCAAACAGATCATGAAGGGGCTGCTCCTTTTCTGGGCAGGCTCAGAGTGGCCACACCCGTGAGGGCGAGTGGCTCTTGGGGAAGCTCCATGGCAAGTAAGGAACCTTTTGGGCACCTTTTCCAAGCGGGAATAAGGTTGGAAGTGCTGGTTTGGCATTTCCGTGAAGGCTGGGAATGATCTCCAAGGTCACTCAACCACCTCAGCACGGGTCTGCTCCTTTTTTGGGCACTTCCAGGGTGGGAATAAGGTCAAAATTTGATCCTTAATGATGCTGTGGATGTGAATCCAGGCCCGGCTCTCTGATTCCTGCCTCACTCATTCCCAGAGGGAATTCTGGCCTGGAGAGCAGGTTTAGCAAAGCCTGAGTTCTAAAACTTGGGATTTTTTGTGGGCGTCTCATTGGTGGTTTATGGATTAAATCCTGAAGGCTGCCCCAGAAACGTGATGTTGGTCACCCTGAAGCTACACGAGCTGGTGCCTCTACTTAGGATTTAGGCTTGGCCTAAAATCGAGGTCTCAGCCTGGGATATGAAAATCTCACCCTCGTGATGAGGAAAATCCCCAATAAAAACCCTTTGGGGAGAATTTTATTTATATATTTTATTTATATTTGTTTTATTTTATTCTCCACCAGCAAAATCTCTTTGAACTTTATCCAAACTTGAAACATCCAAACTTTTATCCCAGGAATTAAGAAAAACTTAAATCCAAAAGGAGCTCAGGTGGGAATATTGGGAACTGTTCAGTAAATCCAAGTTTAAGCGAGGGGATGTCTGTAAATCAAAGGTTCCCGACCAAAATTTCTTGGACATAGGATAGAGAACACTCTGGTTATTTTGGGGAAGAAACCTGGAATGTGACCAAGCTCCTCAGCCACCAAAACATTGGGAAATTTTATTTCCCATGAGTTTTACACAGTTTGCTCTGGAAGCAAAAAGGATGGAGAGAGACTCACTTTGAGAGAGCCTTAAAACGATGAAAGAATCCAGAATATAAATGGCTTGGAAGGGATTTGGATCCAGTTCCAGCCCCAAGTCCAAAACTGAATCCTGAATATTTCATGGAAGAGATCGTGCCGAGCCCTGGAACAGCATCAAAGGAGAGTTCAGGGCAGGAGACCTTTGGGTCATCCCCACCTTCCCTCCCTCAAAACCATCTCCAGGATTTTGTTCCCTCCTGCCTCAGGGCTGGAAAACTGGAATTAATCCAAACCTCTCCTGCCCCATGGAGTGACTCGGGTGAGGCATCCCAGGAAATTTCTGGCAGAATTCAGGAACTTCAGGCATTCGATTCCTTGGATTTGAGTTCCCTTCCCACTCCTGGAATTCCTCTGCTGTGATTTTACTGCTGGAAGGTTCCAGAGCAGCATCCTGGCCTTGGTGGCCGCTCTGGGGTTTCCGAGGGAGGAGCACGGGAGCGGAGCTGTGGGAGTGGGAATTTGGGCTCTTTGGCAAAAACACCAGTGCTCTCCACTGGCTGTCCTGGAATTCCAGAGTCCTCCAGTGCCTGTCCTGGAATTTCAGGTGACCTGGGCTGGGAGAAGGCCAGACTCCCACTCAGATGTGGCTTGAACATCCTTGTGCCCGGAGCAGACAGGAAATTAGGGAATATCCTGAGTGGGAAGGGCTCACAGGGATCAAGCCCTGTACAGATCCCAACAACCCCACCCTGTCCAAACTCCTGGAGCAGCCTTGGGAATGTGCCCATTCCTTGGGGAATGTTCAGTGCCCGACACCCTCGGGGGGAAGAACTTTTCCCTAAAATCCAACCTCAACCTGGCCCAGCTCCAGCTGTTCCCTCACCCCTTTGGCTGCTCCCCTTTCCCCACTCAGACCCACAAAGCCAAAGGAGATTTCAATTTAAATTAAAATTAAAATTAAAATATTGAAATTGCCAACACATCCAACCAATCCTCTGGAAAACTTGGAAAAGAGCCACTCTCGTGGAGGTGTTTGAAACAACAACCTGGGTGAAAGTCAAACAACCCCCTCACGGTTTTGGTGTTGCGCCATCCCCTGGCAAACCAACCCAGAGGAGGTTTGGATTAAATGTTGGGAAAGAATTCCTGGCTGGGAGGGTGGGGAGGGGCTGGGATGGAATTCCCAGAGCAGCTGTGGCTGCCCCTGGATCCCTGGAATGTCCAAGGCCCGGCTGGAGCACCCTGGGAGAGAGGGAAATGTCTCTGGCATGGGGTTGGAACTGGATGTTCTTTAGGATCCCATCCGACCCCAAAAATTCCAGGTTTCCATGATTTTGAATTGTTCCAGTTGGGATTTTGAGGTAAAACAGATGAGCTTGGCATCAGTGTGGAGGGAAAATATTCCACCATTCCTGAGGGATTCCAAAGCCTTGACCCCCAGCTCCAGAAAGAGCTCAGAATTCCTCAAATCCCTGATATTTCCTCAACCTAATTCCCTGCTTTTATTCCAAGCTCAAGATCCATTTAAGCTCAATTTGGGAAGGAATTTCTGGCTGGGATGGGATTCCCAGAGCAGCCGTGGCTGCCCCTGGATCCCTGGCAGTGCCCAAGGCCAGGTTGGACACTTGGATCCCCCTGGGACAGTGGGAGGTGTCCCTGCCCATGGGATGAGATGATCTTGAAGGTCCTTCCAAGCCAAAGCATTCCAGGATTTTGTAATTCCATTGTGTCCGGCTGGGGAATGTGCAGGGATGCGATTTTCTGGGATGAGGCCGGAATTAAAGCTCTCAGTGGGTGTGGGTGGAGCGGGATTCCGGGAGGGAGGGAAATCGCTCCGGAGCCGGGCGCGGCCGGGCAGGAATTTCCCTGGCATTGCCCATTCCCGGCTCTCCTTGCTGTGGGATCTCCTCCTGGAATCACTTTTCCAGCCCCCACAAAACATGGGATGATCGATCCCTTGGGAATGGTTTCCCTCTGTGCTTTCCCGGTGGCTGAGCCGCTGGAATTCCAGGCTGTGGTGTCACCGTGTCCACGGGGATGGGCCAGGCAGGAGCTCCCGTTGGATCAATCCCTGTAATTAATTCAGGATCAGGTGCAAGGTCCTAAAGGCACGAGGCAGCACCTCCAGAAAATACTTTTGGGATTAGGGAATGGAATGGATTCTTCCCACTCAGCCCAGAGCAGGAAAACATTATGGGATTAAATCCTCCTGCTGGAAACCAAGGCCTGGGGCTGCCTTTTGTGTCTCTGCCCTCCGAGGAATATTTTGGATATTTGGCATAAATTCTGGGAATGGTTTGGGTCAGAAAGAACTTTGGGAAAAATCCAATTCCACTCCCCTGCCACGGGCACCTTCCACAGGACTCCAAGCTCCATCTAAGGCGGCCTAAATATTTAGGCTGGGCTTTAGCAGGTGCTGTTCCATCTGGGAATGTTGTGATGTCCCTTGTGAGAGAATTCCTTGGGTTCCAGGGGGACGCTGAAGTGGAGCGATGGACGCAACTACGTCGGGGATTTCCAGGAGGGCCTGGAGCACGGGTAAGCCTTGGAAAACGGGATATTCCCTGTTTTGAAAAGAAAAACAGGGAATGGTTCCTGCCAGAGGTTGGAGCCTGAAGGGAGGGGACTGACACTGACTGATCCCGGGGCTGGAATTTGATCCCGGATTCCAAAATCTGTGGGATTTTTTTTCCTAGGGAGTGTCTTAAAGTTATTTTTAGGTCTCTTTAAAACCTTAAATGAGTTTTTCCTCATGATTTAAGAAAGCAATCCATGAAATTCAAGTATTATTTATCTCAATTTTATTGGAAATAGGACTTTAGGATTCCTCATTTTTCCAAGGGAGAAAAAAATATATCCTGAGCGCTTTGTGTTGGGAATCCCAGAACGTTTAACTCAGCCCCTAAAATGGGAAAGGGGGAAAGAGGGGGAAAACAGCACTGAAAGAAACTCTGGAGAAGGAAGGATCAGGATCTGGGAATGCAGCTCCCAAAGGGATGAGCTTTCCTTTGGTCCAGTGGCACCTGGGAGAAGTGTCCCAGGTAGGGCTGATCCAAGCACATAAACGTTGGGAATTTGGACAATCCTTGGTTTTTTGAACTTCATCCGCTACAATGGAGTTGCTGCTGTCAGTGCAGACATTTCCATCCAGCTGGAACCTGATCCCAAATCCCAAAATCCATGGGAAATTTATTCCTAGGAAGTGTCTCAAAGTTATTTTTAGATCCTTTAACAAATCTCACTTAAATGAGGAGTTTTACAGGAGAAACCCAATCCCATGGAATTCAAATTGGTTTTTAAACTTCATCCACTGCAATGGAATTGCCATTTTTCCACGTTGACTTTTTTTTCCACGTTGACTTTGTTTTCCACGTTGATTTTTTTTCTTTTTCCCATGCTGACCTTTCCGCTGTGCCCCCGGCAGGTTTGGGATCTGCCTGGTGCCGCGGCGCTCCGAGGATCGCTATGACTGCTACAAGTGCCACTGGCACCAGGGCAAGATGAGGGGCTACGGAATCTGTGAGTAAGTAAAATCCAGGGCGGGTTCCAGGGGTTTGGAGTGGGAAATGTTCCCTGAAATCTTTGCGGCCTGGTCTGGAAACGCTTTGTGGGTGTTTAGAATTCCAGAATTGTTTGGGAGCTTAAGGATGACGCCATTCCATGGGCAGGGACACCTCCTGCTGTCCCAGGCTGCTCCAGCCTTTCCTTGGGCATTCCAGGGATCCAGGGGCAGTCACAGCTGCTCTGGGAATCCCATCCCAGCCCCTCCCCACCCTCCCAGCCAGGAATTCCCAATTCCCAATCTCCCATCCATCCCTGCCCTCTGGCACTGGGAGCCATTCCCTGTGTCCTGTCCCTCCATCCCTTGTCCCCAGTCCCTCTCCAGCTCTCCTGGAGCCCCTCCAGGCCCTGGAAGTGGCTCTGAGGTTTCCCTGGAATTTTCTCCTCCGAAGTCACCCCAAATGCTTTGGCTGCTGGGAACACTGGGCTGCCCCTGGTTCCTGCTCATCCCTATCCCTGATTTCTCATGCCAAGTAGGACAGACCCAACATTCCAGCTGGGATAGGCCTGTCCTCCAGCCTGGATGTTCTGCTCCTTCGTTTCTCTCGGAGCTGCTCTTCCCAGAGGGACCAATCCAGGGAAGGGCTGGTGGCCACCACAAAGAGCTGGATCCAGGCTTGGCCTCCTTCCTATGGATCCGATTTTCCAGCCTGGATTCACCAGAGCTTCCTGTGCCCAGGCTGGTGAGAGGTCAAGGCCTGAGTGGCCTCTCCCAGGACAGCTCCAAGCCCATGTGTTGAGTCCTTGGATAATTTGGGAAGCTCTGGAATGTCTGGTTTGAGGGATGCACATTCCTAACAGCAAACAAGGATCCAAATTCAGCACTGTCAGAAAAATCTTTGGAATATTTCGAGATGGACGAGCCGGGTCTCCTTGCTTCCCTGGTTTTCTACTCCAGGAGTAGCTGTCAGATATTCCCAGGCTGGAATTCCATCCCTCTTCCTGCAGGTATGGGAATGACCTGGTCTACAAGGGCTACTTCAAGGACAGCGTGCGCCAAGGCTTTGGGATCCTGGAGAACTTCTCGGCTGAGCATCCCTTCAAATACACGGGACAGTGGGAAAACGACAGAAAGAACGGATACGGAGTCTGGGAGGACAAGGAGAGGTAAAGGTGGGATGGATCTCAGGTGTGGGACTGCTGAACTTGCAGGCAGCCCCGACAAGGGAACAGACGAGAATCTCGACTCCCCGTGTTTCAGAAGGCTGATTTATTATTTTATGATCTATATATTATATTATATTAAAAGAAAATGATGTATTAAAAATACACTAAAATAACAGGAGAAAGGCTGGCAAGGAATAGAAAGGAATGGCAATAAAATCCTGTGACTGCTCGCAGCCTCGGCACAGGTGGGGCTGTCTGTGGGAAATGCAGCACTCAATATGAGTGATCAGCAAGCCTCGAACTTTATTGATGGTTCACACATATTAATATTGGTGTTAATGAGGCTCATACATATTGCAAAGCTGAGCTCATTATTGGTTAATTACTTATCGGCCAACCACGCCTACTTCTATATTCTTATGGTTATTTTGTTACTGCTTCTACATTCTTGTGGTTATTCTGCTGAAACTATCCTCATATTTTTGGCAAGAGATCCTCTCCTCTCTCCTGTTGCTGCACCAAGGGCACAATGTCCTTGTCAGTGGTTGGACACTGACTGCTGAATCCCAGATTTGCCTCCTTGTTCCTTATCCAGCGGTATCATGTCTGTGTGCCCTTTCTCAGCCAGCCAGCTGCCCACAAGGCTCTCCACACTTCCCCTGTTTTTCTGTTGGACAAGCGTGGTCTGGTTAAACGCAGCAGATACCATCCTTTGCACCGTGTTCTGTAGGCACGCGCAAAAACCACGGCAAAATTAATACTCCCAACAGAGCCATAATGCCCACTATCATGCTGGCCTTAACAAGTGCGGAGAGCTTTGTTTTGCCAAAAATACAAGGATAGTTTCAGCAGAATAACCCCAGCTGTCGTTGGTCGTCAGGTAAAAACAGTTTCACACGCTGGGTAAAGGATTCTCAAAGTCACATTCCAAAACATGGAGAAGCTGAAGCTTCCCAGCTTCTCAGGAGAAAAGATCCTGGTGAAAGGATTTTTCATAGAATGTGTCCATGACATGAGACAGCTTTGGGTTTGGTGGGATAAACCCTGGAGATTTGGGATGGATGAGGGGGGGGATGTAAGGCTTGAATTCCTTGGAAAACATTCCCGGAGCTCGGTTTGTGTGGGACATCCAGCCTGGAGCGATGTGTCAGGAAAAATCACCCTGGGCAGGACAAAGCCGATGGATTGAGAGCTGGGAAAACGGAAAAATCCGTGACCTGGGATTTGCTTGCATTGCAGAGGGGAGAGGTACATCGGGATGTGGTTGGATGACCACAGACATGGAGAAGGCATCGTGGTGACCCAGTCAGGGCTCTGCTACCAGAGGACATTCCATGTGGACAAAATGGTGGTGAGTCCGAGATTCCCGTGGAATCTGGGAATCCCTGGGATGGGGAATCCACCGCCGAGGGCGGGACTGAGGTTTCATCCCCGAATTCATCCCGGAGGACACGGAGGGTTGGAGATCAGGGAGAGGTTCTGCTCCCAGTGGGTGCTCAGGATGGACATTCCCAAGGGAATGGGCACATTCCAAAGGCTGCCAGAGCTCCAGGAATGTTTGGAAAACTCTCCAGGAAAGGATGGGATTGTTGGGATCTCTGTGCAGGGCAGGGGTTGGATTTGGATCCTTGTGGGCCCTTCAGGATTTTCCATGATTTTCATGGTTTGGAAGAGCAAGGTCTTGGTTAAGTCTTGTTTCATTCTCCCCTTCCAGAGGGATTTTTGGGATATTGGGGAGGAATTCCTGGATTGGAGGGGTTGGGATGGAATTCCCAGAGATTTGTGGCAGCCCCTGGGTCCCTGGAAGTGTCCAAGGACAGGTTGGAGCACCCTGGGATAGTGGGAGATCCCTGCCCATGGATCCTGAAAGTCCCTTGTAACCCGAGCCATTCCAAGAATTCCATAACATTCCATATTTCCTGGAAATCATGAAACCCTTACTTTTCCAGTGGCAATTCACCTGTCCAGTCCATGGGACGTTGGGAATTTGGTGGGAAAGCAAAGGGAATTGGTACTGGAATAAAAACATCCTTAAGAAAAACCAACCCTAAAAAAAACCCAACAACCCCATTCCCACTTCCCGAATCAGGGAAAAATAGTTTTTATTGGGTTTTATGGACATTTTTGATTGAGGTTTTGGGATTTTTTTTTTCCTTTTTGGGAGTTTTTTATTGGGTTTTATGCAACATTTTAATGGAGTTTTTGGGATTTTTTTTCTCCTTTTTTTTGGTTATTTATTGGGCTTTATGGGACATTTTTGGTTGAATTTTTTTTGGGGTGTTTTCATTCCAGAGGAAAATATTCCAGCTCTGGAAGTGATCCCAGTTGGTTTGGGGATGAAGAAACCTTTGGGTTTAAACTATGGAATAAATCCCAGTGGACAGAAAATTCCCTATGGACAGGAATTATTCCCTGGAATAATTTCCCATGGAATGGGCCTATTCCCAACACTGCCAAAGCTCTGGGATTTTCCAGGGATTCTTGGGATGCCTCCTGTGCCAGGACTTGGATTTTGATCCTTCTGGATCCCTTTCCCACAGGGAATTCCACACAGTTGCCGTTTTCTTGGAATCATTTCCCAAAGAATTCCCTAAAATATCCCAGGATTGGGAGCACCACGAGTTTGACTCTGTGGCAATCCTTGGTGGCTTTTCCTGGTTTTTTGTTCCTTTTCCATAGAAAATCCATGGAATAATTTTATTGTTCCGAGTTTCCTGACCTCCCTCTCTGTGGGTTTTCCCTGGAGCTTCCCCCAAACATTGAAAGATGATGTTTGGCTTTAAAAAAAAAATAAATCTTGGAATCTGCATCCCATCAATTTTTCTGGGATCAATTGGACCGGGTGGGAAGTTAATTCCATGAATTCCTGACCTTTCCTTTCATCCCAAGGGCTCAGGAATTTTGCTCCTGGAAGACGACTCCGTCTACGAAGGGAACTTCACGGAGGAGCTGACATTTGTTGGAAAGGTTGGAATTTCCTCCCTCTTCTCCGGGAATTTTCCATGGATTCATCTCCCAACTTTATTCCTTCCTGCTCCGCTTCCCCCAGCTTCCTATAAAACCCCCATTTTCCAAATTTCTGGAATGTTTAGCACAGAAGGAAAGCTGCAGCTGGAGATTTTGGGAATTTTGAGAAGAATTTGGCATTTTCATGTTTTGTTTACTTCAGGTTTGGTTGGTTTGGGTTTTTTGGGTTGAGTTTTTGGGGTTTATTTTCTTGGGTTTTTCAGGACACTTCTGCTTGAGGCTTTGGGATATTTTTTACTCTTTTTTGATTTTTTTTATTGGATTTATGGGACACATTTATTTGAGTTTTCTGGGTTTTTTTGTTGGATTTTTTTGGGTTTTGTGGGACATTTTTGGTTGAGTTTATGGGATTTTTTGAAGGGGTTTTATGGGACATTTTTGGTTGAGGTTTTGGGGTTTTTTCTCTCTTTTTTTTTTTAGGTTTTTAAATTGGGTTTTAAAAGGACATTTTTGATTGAGTTATTGGGGTTTTTTGGTTGGGTTTTCATTGGGTTTTATGGGACATTTTTGGTTGAGTTTTTTTTTGTTGTTGTGTTTTTTTTGGTTTTTTTTTTTCCCTTGGGTTTTATTAGGGTTTTATGAGACACATTTGGTTGAGTTTTTGGGATTTTTTTTTTCTTTTTTTGGGGGGGGTTTGTTGGGTCTTATGGGATATTTTTGATTGAGTTATTGGAGTTTCTTTATTGGGTTTTGATTGGGTTTTAAGGGACATTTTTAGTTGAGTTTTTGGGATTTTTTGGGGGGGGGGGTTTGGGGGGTTTTTAGTTGGGTTTTATGGGACATTTTTGGTTGACGTTTTGGGGTTTTTTCTCTCTTTTTTTAGGTTTTTAAATTGGGTTTTAAATGGACATTTTTGATTGAGTTATTGGGTTTTTTGGTTGGGTTTTCATTGGGTTTTATGGGACATTTTTGGTTGAGTTTTTGTTTTTTGTGGGTTTTTTTTTCCCTTGGGTTTTATTAGGGTGTTACGAGACACATTTGGTTGAGTTTCTGGGATTTTTTTTTTTCTTTTTTTGGGGGGTTTTGTTGGGTTTTATGGGATATTTTTGATTGAGTTATTGGAGTTTTTTTATTGGGTTTTGATTGGGTTTTAAGGGACATTTTTAGTTGAGTTTTTGGGATTTTTTGGGGGGGGGTTTGGGGGGTTTTTAGTTGGGTTTTATGGGACATTTTTGGTTGACGTTTTGGGGTTTTTTCTCTCTTTTTTTTAGGTTTTTAAATTGGGTTTTAAAAGGACATTTTTGATTGAGTTATTGGGGTTTTTTGGTTGGGTTTTCATTGGGTTTTATGGGACATTTTTGGTTGAGTTTTTTTTTTGTTGTTGTGGTTTTTTTGTTTTTTTTTTTTTCCCTTGGGTTTTATTAGGGTGTTACGAGACATATTTGGTTGAGTTTTTGGGATTTTTTTTTTCTTTTGTTTTGGGGGTTTTGTTGGGTTTTATGGGATATTTTTGATTGAGTTATTGGAGTTTTTTTATTGGGTTTTGATTGGGTTTTAAGGGACATTTTTAGTTGAGTTTTTGGGATTTTTTGGGGGGGAGTTTGGGGGGTTTTTAGTTGGGTTTTATGGGACATTTTTGGTTGACGTTTTGGGGTTTTTTCTCTCTTTTTTTAGGTTTTTAAATTGGGTTTTAAAAGGACATTTTTGATTGAGTTATTGGGGTTTTTTGGTTGGGTTTTCATTGGGTTTTATGGGACATTTTTGGTTGAGTTTTTTTTTTTGTTGTTGTGGTTTTTTTGTTGTTTTTTTTTTTCTTGGGTTTTATTAGGGTGTTACGAGACACATTTGGTTGAGTTTCTGGGATTTTTTTTTTCTTTTTTTGGGGGGTTTTGTTGGGTTTTATGGAATATTTTTGATTGAGTTATTGGAGTTTCTTTATTGGGTTTTGATTGGGTTTTAAGGGACATTTTTAGTTGAGTTTTTGGGATTTTTTGGGGGGGGGTTTGGGGGGTTTTTAGTTGGGTTTTATGGGACATTTTTGGTTGAGTTTTTGGGATTTTTGGGGGGGTTTGGGGGGTTTTTAGTTGGGTTTTATGGGACATTTTTGGTTGAGTTTTTAGTTTGTGGGTTTTTTTTTTTGAGTGTTTTTATCAGGTTTTTTTTTGGGATTTTTGCTGGTTTTTTTGCAGCTTTGCAGCTGCACCTGAGATCCCTTTTTTATTTTTAAAACAAAACCATTCCAGGCTTTGGGGCCACAGGAAATGATGCAGAGCCCGGAGCTGCCGTGACCGAGGCAGCGGAAATTTGGGATTTCGCAATCCGGGCCCTGCCCTGGCACGTCCCAGCTTTTGTGGTTGGATTCCAACAGAAATTCCTGTTCCAAAGGGTTGAGAAAATCCCCAGGGCAGGGAAAACGAGTTTTCCAGAAATCTGGGATGAGCCTGGCAGGAATTCTGGGAGATGGCACAATTAATGCTCATTAATTAATGCTAACGAGCTTTGGCAGCCGAGGAAGAATTTGTCATCACCTTCCTCCTCCAAGGACATTCCAGGCTGAGAAAATGGTGGAGAATCCAAGAATTCCTTGGAATCTGGGAATCCCTGGGAAACCTCTGGGGTGGATTTTGAGGGGTTGGTTCCAGTGCTGGGATATTCTCCCTCCAAAATTCCTGTTTGGATTTCGTGGCAAATCCAGAGAAATCCAGGATTTAGGTGCAGCTGGAATGTGCTTCCCACTTTTCTGGCTGGAATTCCAAGCCAGATTTGGGATATTGAGTTGGATTTCATGTTTGGGATTGGAATAATTCATAGAGAATTGAATGATGGAGAGTGGAATAATAATTGAGAATTTAATTATAAATAGAGAATTTAAAAGGAAAGAATTTAAAAGGAAAGAATTAATAATTGAGACTTTATTAATAGAGAATTTAATAACAAAGAATTTTTTAATAAATAGAGAATTAAATAATAAAGAATTTATATAATAAATAAAGAATTTAAGGATATAAAATGTAATAACTAAATTTAATAACTAAATTTAAAAAATAAAGAATTTAATAACAAAGAATTTAAAAATAAGTAGAAAATTTAATAATAAAGAATTTATGTAATAATAGAGAATTTAATGATAGTTTAATAATAAAGAATTTATATAATAGTGAATTCATATAATAGAGAATTTAATGATCAGCAGAGAATTTATATAATCAATAGAGAATTTAATGATAGAAAATTTATATAATAGAGAATTTGATAATAGAGAATTTAATAACAAACAATTTAATAATAATAGAGAATCGAATAGAGAATTGATGTTAAGAAATTGAAATAAGTATTTTTTTAAATTAAAATTTTAACTTAATTTTTAATTCCAGATTTTTCTGCAGGGAAGGCGCTTCAAAATTTAACAATAAAAGAGAATTTAATAATAAATAGAGAATTCAATAATAAAAATGGAATTTAATGATAGAGAGTTTAATAATAGATGGGAATTTAATAATAGAAAGTTTAATAACAAATAGAGAATTTAACAACAAAGAATTGAATAATGATTGAGAATTGAATATAGAATTGACACAGAGAACTTGAACTAAGTAATTTTTTTAATTTAAAAACTAATAAAATTCATAGTTTTTAATTTAATTTATAATTCTGAATTTTTTCCTCAGAGAAGGCTCTGTGGAATTTAATAATAAAAAGGGAATTGCACAATTAATAGAGAATTTAATAACAAAAAGGGGATTTAATAATAGAGAATTCAATAATAAAAGGGAATTTAATAATAATTGAGAAATAGAAATAAATAGTTTAATTTTTGATTAAAAATGCGTGGAATGCACAATTCTGATTAAATTTGTGACTCTTTCTGCAGGGGAAGCTGTCCCTGGCCAACGGCTTCGTGCTGCAGGGGACGTTCAGCTCGCGGGGCGGCCGCGGCCTCAGCACCCAGGGCGTGCTCAGCACGGCCCCCGAGCCCCACAGGCAGCCGGAGTGAGAGCGGGAACAACAACGGGACCATGGGAACAACGGGATCGTGGGAACAATGGGATCATGGGAACAACGGGATTGTGGGGAACAATGGGATCATGGGAACAATGGGATCATGGGAACAACGGGATTGTGGGGAACAACGGGATCATGGGAACAATGGGGTCATGGGGAATAATGGGATCGTGGGGAACAACGGGGTCCTGGGGAACAATGGGATCATGGGAACAACGGGATCATGGGGAACAACGGGATCGTGGGAACAACGGGATCATGGGAATAACGGGATCGTGGGGAATAACGGGACCATGGGAACAATGGGATCATGGGGAACAACGGGATCATGGGGAATAACGGGACCGTGGGGAACAATGGGATCATGGGGAACAACGGGGCCGTGGGGAACAACGGGACCATGGGAACAATGGGATCGTGGGGAACAACGGGATCATGGGAACAACGGGATCATGGGGAACAACGGGATCGTGGGGAACAACGGGACCACGGGGAACAATGGGGTCATGGGAACAACGGGGCCATGGGGAACAATGGGATCGTGGGGAACAACGGGACCATGGGGAACAACGGGACCATGGGGAACAACGGGGTCCTGGGGAACAATGGGATCATGGGGAATAACGGGATCATGGGGAATAACGGGATCGTGGGGAACAACGGGGCCATGGGAACAATGGGATCATGGGAACAACGGGACCATGGGGAACAATGGGATCATGGGGAACAACGGGACCATGGGGAACAATGGGGTCGTGGGGAACAACGGGATCGTGGGGAACAACAGGATCATGGGGAACAACGGGATCATGGGGAATAATGGGATCCTGGGGAACAACGGGACCATGGGGAACAACGGGACCATGGGGAATAATGGGATCATGGGGAACAACGGGACCATGGGGAATAATGGGATCATGGGGAACAACGGGATCATGGGGAACAACGGGATCGTGGGGAACAACGGGACCATGGGAACAATGGGATCATGGGAACAATGGGATCGTGGGGAACAACGGGGATCGTGGGGAACAACGGGATCATGGGAACAACGGGATCATGGGGAACAATGGGATCATGGGGAACAAGGGGGCCATGGGAACAATGGGACCATTGGGAACAACGGGATCGTGGGGAATAATGGGATCCTGGGGAACAACGGGGCCATGGGAACAATGGGATCATGGGAACAACGGGATCATGGGGAACAACAGGATCGTGGGAACAATGGGACCATGGGGAACAACGGGATCATGGGGAACAATGGGATCATGGGGAACAACAGGATCGTGGGAACAATGGGATCATGGGAACAACGGGATCGTGGGGAACAATGGGGTCCTGGGGAACAACGGGATCATGGGGAACAATGGGACCATGGGGAACAACGGGACCGTGGGGAACAACGGGATCATGGGAACAACAGGACCATGGGGAACAACGGGATCGTGGGGAACAACGGGACCACGGGGAACAATGGGGTCCTGGGGAACAATGGGGTCATGGGAACAACGGGGTCCTGGGGAACAACGGGACCATGGGAACAATGGGATCATGGGGAATAACGGGACCATGGGGAACAACGGGATCATGGGAACAACGGGACCATGGGGAACAACGGGATCATGGGAACAACGGGATCGTGGGGAACAAGGGGACCATGGGGAACAACGGGATCATGGGGAATAATGGGATCCTGGGGAACAACGGGACCGTGGGGAACAACGGGACCGTGGGAACAATGGGATCATGGGAATAACAGGATCCTGGGGAGCAACGGGATCATGGGAACAACGGGACCGTGGGGAACAACGGGGTCCTTGGGAACAACGGGACCATGGGGAATAACGGGGTCATGGGGAACAACGGGACCATGGGAACAACGGGGTCCTGGGGAACAATGGGACCATGGGAACAACGGGGTCCTGGGGAACAACGGGACCATGGGGAACAACGGGGCCATGGGAACAACGGGATCATGGGGAACAACGGGGCCATGGGGAACAACGGGATCGTGGGGAATAATGGGATCCTGGGGAACAACGGGACCGTGGGGAACAACATGGTCCTGGGGAACAAGGGGACCATGGGGAACAACGGGATCATGGGGAATAATGGGATCCTGGAAACAACGGGACCGTGGGGAACAACGGGACCATGGGAACAACGGGATCATGGGGAACAACGGCGCCATGGGGAACAACGGGATCATGGGGAATAACGGGATCATGGGGAACAACGGGATCATGGGGAACAACGGGATCATGGGGAATAATGGGATCCTGGGAACAACGGGACCATGGGGAACAACGGGGCCATGGGGAACAACGGGATCATGGGGAACAACGGGATCATGGGGAACAATGGGGCCATGGGGAACAACGGGATCATGGGGAACAACGGGGTCCTGGGGAACAATGGGGTCATGGGGAGCAATGGGATCATGGGGAACAACGGGACCATGGGGACCAATGGGATCATGGGGAACAACGGGACCATGGGGAACAACGGGACCATGGGAACAACGGGGTCCTGGGGAACAATAGGATCATGGGGAACAACGGGGTCCTTGGGAATGGGGATCCTTGGGGTCCTGGGGAATGGGATCACGGGGAACAACGGGGTCCTGGGGAACAACGGGGTCCTTGGGAATGGGGATCCTTGGGGTCCTGGGGAACGGAGTCTAGGGGACTGGGATCCTGGGGAGTGGGATCCTTGGGGTCCTGGGGAGTGGGGTGCTGGGGAACGGGGTCCTTGGGGTCCTTGGGAACGGGGTCCTGGGGAATGGGATCATGGGGAACAATGGGGTCCTGGGGAACAACGGGATCCTTGGGGTCCTGGGGAACGGGGTTCTGGAGAATGGGGATCCTTGGGGTCCTCAGGATGGGTTCCTGGGGAATGAGGTCCTGGGGAACGGGGATCCTTGGGGTCCTGGGGAACGGGGTCCTGGGGAACAGGGATCCTTGGGGTCCTGGGGAATGAGGATCCTTGGGGTGCCTCGGAACAGGGTCCTGGGGAGTGGAATCCTTGGAGTCCTGGGGAATGGGGTCCTGGGGAAACAGGGTCCTTAGGGTCCTTGGGGTCCTGGGGAATAGGGTCCTTGGGATCCTTGGGAATGGGATCCTTGGGAATGGGGTGCTCAGGAAGGGGATCCTTGGGGTCCTTGGGAATGGGATCCTTGGGATGGGATCCTTGGGAACGGGGTCCTGGGGAACAGGATCCTCAGGAAGGGGATCCGTGGGGTCCTCGGGAATGGGATCCTTGGGATGGGATCCTTGGGAACGGGGTCCTGGGGAACAGGATCCTCAGGAAGGGGATCTTCAGGATGGGATCCTGGGGATGAAACCCTCAGGAACGGGATCCTTGGGATCTTTGGGATGGGATCCTGGGGAACTGGGTTCTGGGGAACAGGGTCCTTGGGAAGGGGATTCTCAGGAATGGGGCCCTGGGGAACGGGGTCCTCGGGATGGGGATCCTTGGGATCCTCTGGAAGGGGATTCCTGGGGTCCTCAGGAACGGGATCCTCGAGATGGGATCCTTGGGAAGGGGATCCTTGGGATCTTGGGGAACGGGGTCCTCAGGATGAGATCCTGGGGAACAGGGTCCTTGGGATGGGATCCTAAGGAGGGGGTCCTCGGAAACGGGATTCTGGGGAATGGGATCCTTGGGAATGGGATCCTCAGGAACGTGATCCTTGGGGTCCTCGGGAACAGGATCCTCGAGAAGAGATCCTGAGAATGGGATCCTTGGGATCCTGGGGAATGGGATCCACAGGAACAGGGTCTTTGGAATGGGATCCTTGGGATGGGGTCCTTGGGAAGAGGATTCTTGGGAACGGGGCCTTGGGAACGGGGTCCTGGGGATGGGATCCTCGGGAAGGGAGGCCATGGGAATGCTCCGCATCCAGCCCCGCAGGAATTCCTGGGAATTGATCCCAGTGTGGATTTATGGGCAACGGGACAGGGAGGGATGGAGCCCGGGGGGTTCAGTGCGGTGGGAGGCAGGGATGGATATTGGACTGAAATCCTGGGATTAATTCCATGTGGGAATGAGGGAGTGGATGCTGGACTGCAATCCTGGGATTAATTCCATGTGGGAATGAGGGAGTGGATGCTGGACTGCAATCCTGGGATTAATTCCATGTGGGAAGCAGGGATGGATTTTTTTAGTGCCATCCTGGGATTCTGATGCAGTTAATTCCGTAGAGAAGCAGGAATGGATGCCTTCCTGAAATCCTGGAATTGGGGTTAATTCCATAGGGAAGCAGGGATGGATGTTGGACTGAAATGCTGGAATTGGGGTTAATTCCAATAGGGAAGCAGGGAATTGATGTTGGACTGCAGTCCTGGGATTTTTGTGGAATTAATTCCCATTGGGAAGGAGGAATGGATGTTTTGATGCTCTCCAGCCCAAATTCCCCCCAAATCCCAGTTCCCCTCCCAAATCCCAGTTCAATTCCATCTTTTTTCCCCTCTAAAATATTCCCAGTTACTCAGAGCATCTGTGGGATGGAAATTCCTTTTCCCTGAGCTATCCAGGCGGGAGCAGCTCCTGGGAGTGGTCGCTCAACTCTTTTCCAGCTTTTCTGCAGGAATTCTGAGGAGATCAAGAATCTTAAATAGGAATATTTAGGAGTATCCAGCAGTGAATGGAGCAGGAAATCAAAAATTCCGGATTATTTGTGTCCCACGCATCTGGAATTTTTTTCCCCCAAAGGATTTTTGTTGTCAGGACAAGAGACTTGAAGGGTTTTTATGGAATTCCCATTTAGGAATTCCCATTTATGGAATCCATTTAGGATTATCTGGGAATGGTTTTGGTGGGAATGGAGCTTAAGGATGATCCCATTCCATGGATTCTCCCACTATCCCAGGTGGATCCAAGCTGGCCTTGGACGCTTCCAGGGATCCAGGAGCAGCCACAGATTCTTTGGGAATTCCATCCCAGCCAGGAATTCCTTCCCAAAATCCCATCTAAATCCCCATTTTTCCAATGGGAAGCCATTCCCTGTGACCTGTCCCTCCATCCCTTGTCCCAAGTCCCTCTCCAGCTCTCCTGGAGCCCCTGGAATTTTCCCTTCTCCAGGAAAACATTCCCAGCTCTCCCCGCCCTGTGTTTCCATCAAATCCCAGAGAACGTTCCCATATTTGAGGGGGAAATCCGCAAGAATTTGGGAAGACCATGGAAAATCACAATCCTGTGTTGTTTTCCAGCCAGCTGGGCCTCAAGGAATTCCCAGTGGAGAAGAGATGGACGGGAATCTTCCAGCAATTCTTGGAATTCCTCCACTCTGGCTGCAAGGAGGAAATGGAGGAATCTTTCATGGGATTCCACATCCAAACCAGCAAGGAGCTGAGGAAATCCCAGGAATATCTGTTCTGCCAGAGGTACTGAGGGAATCCCGGGAATTCCTGAGGAAATCCTGGGAATATTTGTTCTGCCAGTGAGGGCATCCCGGGAATCCCTGAGGAAATCCAGGGAATTCCTGTTCTGCCAAGAGAGAATCCTGGGAATTTCTGTTTTGCCAATGTGGGAATCCTGGGAAATCCTGTTCTGACAATGAGGGAATTTCAGGAATTCCTGTTCTGCCAAAGGAACAAGAATTTTTACCGAGGAAATTTTGGGAATTCCTGTTCTGCTGAAGAAGAAATCCCAGGAATTCCTGTTCTGCCAATCAGGGAATCCCAGGAATTCCTTTTCCCCCAAAGAGAAAATCCTGGGAATTCCTGTTCTGCCAAAGGAACAGGAACTTTTACTGAGGGAATTCCAGGAATTCCTGTTCTGCTGAAGAAGAAATCCTGGGAATTCCTGTTCTGCCAAAGGTACCGAGGAAATCCCAGGAACTCCTCTCCTGCCAACGAGGGAATCCCAGGAATTCCTTTTCTCCCAAAGAGGAAATCCTGGGAATTCCTGTTCTGCCGAAGGAACGGGAACTTTTACTGAGGAAATCCTGGGAATTCCTGCTCTGTCCAAGAGAAAATCCCAGGAATTCCTGTTGGGAATGCAGGCCCTCATTCCCACCCGGGAATGTTGTGTAATTCCAAGAATTTTCCAGCTGTTCCCGCTCAGGAAAAAGGAGCAGGAATTTCCCGCCTCAGCTGGAATTTTTGCTGCTGGGATTGATCCGCACCCATGGGAAATGAATTTATTGAAATGACTTGGATGCCCCTTTGGAATTTTCCAGCTGGGATTTGTTCATGGGTGGTTTTCCCTCAATTCTTGGTTTCTTTTCCAGAGGCTCTGAGGAGATTTCCTGGAAAATTGAGGAGATCCTGGAAGATCTCACCGAGCACCAGGAGCCGGAGTCGCTCCAGGGTTATTTGGAGAAGGTGAGGATTGAAATGGTTTAATAAAATTATCAGAAATTATTAAAATTTTCATTATTAAAACGGTCAAAATCCAGGATTTATGATAAATAATCGAATGACAGAGGATTTATAGAAGAAAAAATTTCATAGTAGAGAATTTTTAAATAAATAATAAAGAATTTTTATTATAAATAAGGAATTTACTAATAAAAGAATTTATATTAAAAAAGGGGATTTAATAATGGAGAATTTAATAAGAAATAAGAAATTTATATGATTTATCCATTATTATTTATATGAAATTAATTATTTATATGAAATTATTAATTATTAATTATAATTAATTATTAATTATTATTTAATAATAGTTAATTATTTATATGAAATTTATTTTATCCATTATTATTTATATTAAATTATCCATTATTACAGGGAATTTAATAATGGATAATTTAATAATAAACAGATAATTTATTAATAAATAGAGAATTGATATAATCAATAAATTGAATAATAATGACTTTAATAATAGAGAATTTAATATTAAATAGAGAATTTAAGAATAAAGCATTTAATAATAAATAGTTTAACAATAAATAGACAATTTAATTATGGAGATTTAAATAATAAATTGGGAATTTAACAGTAGAGAATTTACTGTAATAACTAATTTAAGAATAGAGAATTAATAGATAATTTAACAATGGAGAATTTAATAATAAATAGACAATTTAATAATAGAAAATTTATATAATAGAGAATTTAAGAATAAATAAAGAATTTATATAATAGATAATTAAAGAACAGAATTTAATGATTAACAGAGAATTTAAGAATAAAAAATTCATATAATAGAGATTTTAATAATAGAGAATTTATTAGTAAATAGAGAATTTAATAATAAATAGAGAATTTGTTTAAAAACCAGAGAATTTAAAAATTAAAAAATAAATAGAGAATTTGTTTAAAAACCAGAGAATAGAGAAATTAATAATCAAGAATTTGTCTAATAAATAGCGAGGTTATTTTTCCCTCACCCACTTTTCCTTGGAGCGCCTTTTGTTCCCTCTGGAATATCCCAGCAAATCCCAACTGGAAAAGGGAGCAGGGAGCATTTACGGCATCCAGAAGATCCCAAATCCCAGCTGGGAATCCCGGGAGGAATCTGGGGCTTTTCCTCTCCTCCTGATCCATGAAATTGGGATTTCCAGGCGTTGGAATCTTCCCTGCATCCCTTGGGAAAGCTGCTCAGGGCTCTGGCCGTGGCGTTCCAGGCGACGTATTCCGGGATCGGCGCCAACCGGCACCTGCTGGCCATGGCGCAGGAGGAGGTCAAGTTCTACTCCAAGAAAATCTGGGAATTCTACCAGTGAGTCCAGGCTGGAGCTTTTCCATGGGGCGGGAGCGTGGAATGGATCTTTGGGATCCTGGGATTGGGAGCTGGGCCTTAGTTGTGGTCCTGTGTGCTTGGGAGTTCTTGGGAGTACATGGGAATTCATGGGAATTCTTGGGAATTCTTGGGAATTCTAGGGAATGCTTGGGAGTACTTTGGAATTCTTGGGAATTTTTTGAAATTCATGGGAATTCTTCGGAATTCTTGGGAGCTCTTTGTAATTCTTGGGAATTGTTCAGAATTCTTGGGAGTTCTTTGTAATTCTTGGGAATTCTTGAGAATTCTTGGGACTTCTTGAGAATTCTTGGGAATTCTTGGGAGTTCTTGGGAATTCTTCAGAATTCTTGGGAGTTCTTTGGAATTCTTGGGAATTCTTCAGAATTTTTGGGAGTTCTTTGGAATTCTTTGGAATTCCTGAGAGTCTCCAGGAGTTCCTGGGAGAGTTGCTTCCTCGAGGCGTCAGTGTCAATCAGAGCACAAATCCCTGTGGCTGGAAATCCATGACTGAAGGAAAAACGGGATCATGGAATGCTTTGGGTGGGAAATCTCATCCAGCTCCAGTCTCTTCCTACTATCCCAGGTTGCTCCAAGCCCTGTCCAGCCTCTCCTTGGACACTTCCAGGGATCCAGGGGCAGCCACAGATTTCCTGGGAATTTCATCCCAGCCCCTCCCCACGCTCCCAGCCAGGAATTCCTTCCTGAAATCCAACCTGAACCATTCCAGGATTCTCTGGGAAATCAAGACAAAGCCCAGCTGCTCATCCAGAGTGGGGTCAGGAACTGTGACCACTGTGCTCTTTAGAATCCGTGGAAATTCTGGAATTCTCAGCCATTCCTGGCGCTTCTGCTGCTCGAGCAGAAACCCCTGGAACACTGCAACAACTCCGTCAGAATTCCAGGGATTTTCACTGATTTCCCACTCCTCCTCTGGGAACAAATTATCCTTAAACGAAACCAGGGAAGGAACTCATCCTTGCTTTTGCTCTTCCAGGGGCTTGCTCCGGGTGGCCCTGGAGCGGAAGGGCCGCGCGCCCTCGGAGGATGCGGATCCCAGGTTGGTGGCGCCTCCAGAGGTTCCGTGTTCAGATCCCGGTGGGATTTACCAGGGGTCCTGGAATTCAGGAAGTGCTGAGCTGGTGTTTGTCTGCTTGAGCCAGGATCATAGCCCAGTGGCTCCAAAGATCTCCTGGAGCTCCAGGTTTTTCCTGGTAACTCCCGAGAGCTGGAGCTCCAGGTTTTCCTGGTGACTCCCAAGGTCTGGAGCTCCAGGTTTTTCCTGGTGACTCCCGAGATCTGGAGCTCCCAGTTTCTCCCAGTGAATTTCCCGGAGATCTCCTGCTGCTCCAGGTTTTTCCCAGCGGCTCCAAAGATCTCCTGGAGCTTCACGTTTTTCCTGGTGACTCCGGAGATCTGGAGCTCCTGGTTTTCCTGGTAACTCCCAAGGTCTGGAGCTTCCAGTTTCTCCCAGTGATTTTCCTGGAGATCTGCTGCTGCTCCAGGTTTTTCCCAGTGGCTCCAAAGATCTCCTGCTGCTCCAGGTTTTCCTGGTGACTCCGGAGATCTGGAACTCCAGTTTTTTTCTGCTAACTCCCGAAATCTGGAGCTCCAGGTTTTGCTGGTAACTCCAGAGATCTGGAGCTCCAGGTTTCTCCCAGTGAATTTCCAATTTCCTGGAGATCTCCTGCTGCTCCAGGTTTTACCCAGCGGGTCCAAAGATCTCCTGGAGCTCCATGTTTTTCCTGATGACTCCCGAGATCTGGAGCTCCAGGTTTTGCTGGTAACTCCCGAGGTCTGGAGCTCCAGGTTTCTCCCAGTGAATTTCCTGGAGATCTCCTGCTGCTCCAGGTTTTTCCCAGCGGGTCCAAAGATCTCCTGGAGCTCCAGGTTTTCCTGGTGACTCTGGAGATCTGGAGCTCCAAGTTTTCCTGGTGACTCCGGAGATCTGGAGCTCCTGGTTTCTCCCAGTGAATTCCCTGGAGATCTCCTGCTGCTCCAGGTTTTTCCTAGTGGCTCCAAAGATCTCCTGCTGCTCCAGGTTTTTCCCAGTGGCTCCAAAGATCTCCTGGAGCTTCACGTTTTTCCTGGTGACTCCCGAGATCTGGAGCTCCAGGTTTTTCCTGGTAACTCCCGAAATCTGGAGCTCCAGGTTTTGCTGGTAACTCCAGAGATCTGGAGCTCCAGGTTTTTCCCAGTGAATTCCCTGGAGATCTGCTGCTGCTCCAGGTTTTTCCCAGTGGCTCCAAAGATCTCCTGCTGCTCCAGGTTTTTCCTGGTAACTCCCGAAATCTGGAGCTCCAGGTTTTTCCTGGTGACTCCCGAGATCTGGAACTCCAGGTTTTCCTGGTGACTCCCGAGATCTGGAGCTCCCGGTTTCTCCCAGTGAATTTCCCAGAGATCTCCTGCTGCTCCAGGTTTTTCCCAGTGGCTCCAGAGATCTCCTGGAGCTCCAGGTTTTCCTGGTGACTCCGGAGATCTGGAACTCCAGGTTTTCCTGGTAACTCCCGAAATCTGGAGCTCCAGGTTTTTCCTGATGACTCTGGAGATCTGGAACTCCAGGTTTTCCTGGTGACTCCTGAGGTCTGGAGCTCCAGGTTTCTCCCAGTGAATTTCTTGGAGATCTCCTGCTGCTCCAGGTTTTTCCTGGTAACTCCCAAAATCTGGAATTCCAGGTTTTGCTGGTAACTCCAGAGATCTGGAGCTCCAGGTTTCTCCCAGTGAATTTCCCGGAGATCTCCTGCTGCTCCAGGTTTTTCCCAGTGGCTCCAAAGATCTCCTGGAGCTCCAGGTTTTTCCTGATGACTCCCGAGATCTGGAGCTTCCAGTTTCTCCCAGTGAATTTCCTGGAGATCTCCTGCTGCTCCAGGTTTTTCCCAGTGGCCCCAGAGATCTCCTGGAGCTCCCGGTTTTCCCTGATGACTCCCGAGATCTGGAGCTCCAGGTTTTCCTGGTGACTCCCGAGATCTGGAGCTCCTGGTTTCTCCCAGTGAATTCCCTGGAGATCTCCTGCTGCTCCAGGTTTTTCCCAGTGGCTCCAAAGATCTCCTGGAGCTTCACGTTTTCCCTGATGACTCTGGAGATCTGGAGCTCCAGGTTTTTCCTGGTGACTCCCGAGATCAGGAGCTCCAGGTTTTTCCTGGTAACTCCCGAGATCTGGAGCTTCCAGTTTCTCCCAGTGATTTTCCTGGAGATCTGCTGCTGCTCCAGGTTTTTCCCAGTGGCTCCAAAGATCTCCTGCTGCTCCAGGTTTTCCTGGTGACTCCGGAGATCTGGAACTCCAGTTTTTTTCTGCTAACTCCCGAAATCTGGAGCTCCAGGTTTTGCTGGTAACTCCAGAGATCTGGAACTCCAGGTTTCTCCCAGTGAATTTCCAATTTCCTGGAGATCTCCTGCTGCTCCAGGTTTTACCCAGTGGCTCCAAAGATCTCCTGGAGCTTCACGTTTTCCCTGATGACTCCCGAGATCTGGAGCTCCTGGTTTTTCCCAGTGAATTCCCTGGAGATCTCCTGCTGCTCCAGGTTTTTCCCAGTGGCTCCAAAGATCTCCTGAAGCTCCCGGTTTTTCCTGATGACTCTGGAGATCTGGAGCTCCTGGTTTTTCCCAGTGAATTCCCTGGAGATCTGCTGCTGCTCCAGGTTTTTCCCAGTGGCTCCAAAGATCTCCTGCTGCTCCAGGTTTTTCCCAGTGGCTCCAGAGATCTCCTGGAGCTCCAGGTTTTCCTGGTAACTCCCGAAATCTGGAGCTCCAGGTTTTTCCTGGTAACTCCCGAGATCTGGAGCTCCAGGTTTCTCCCAGTGATTTTCCTGGAGATCTCCTGCTGCTCCAGGTTTTTCCCAGTGGCCCCAGAGATCTCCTGGAGCTCCAGGTTTTTCCTGGTGACTCCGGAGATCTGGAGCTCCAGGTTTCTCCCAGTGAATTCCCTGGAGATCTCCTGGAGCACCAGAACCTCTTGGATCAACTTGTGGCCACCACAACCCAACCGCGCCAAGCTCGGAAGAGCGGAAAACAAGGAGAACCCCTCGGAAACGCCTCTTCCATAGGTTTGGGAATATCCACATGGATTTCCCTGGAAAATCTCAGGTTGTTTTTTTTTTTTCCCTGTTTTCCAGTCTCGGGAAGGGCTCCAGGCTGGTGCTGCCCCTGATCCTGCCCAGATTCTATCCCGAGCTCTCCATGCTCTACATGCTCCAGCACCAGCGGGAGGACGAGCTCTACTGCCAGGGAATCGTGGAGCTCAGCCTCTTCCCGGATATCCAGCTCCTGGAATTCCTGGATGTGCAGAAGTAAGTGGGATTTTCCCATCCCCAGGGAAAATCCCGGGAGAGTTGAGTAGTTTTTTGATTCATCGTTGGTTTTTCCCCAGTTTTTCACTGGGAGTTTCTCCCAGAATTCCTACTTGGGAATGTT
The DNA here is from genome assembly GCF_051311805.1 of Agelaius phoeniceus. Lineage (NCBI taxonomy): Eukaryota > Metazoa > Chordata > Aves > Passeriformes > Icteridae > Agelaius > Agelaius phoeniceus. The sequence goes on from NC_135265.1 coordinate 1,565,304, forward strand.
TGGCTGGAAGGAGAATTGGTACTGGAAAACTGCTGTTATCCCTGCTAATCCTCATTTTTGTGTGGAGAATTCCCAAATTTTTTGTTCCAAATCATCCAGAATTGATAAATGTCTTGGAGAAGGAATGTTCGTTCCAGGGTATTCCCTGTTAAAATGTAGGAATACTGACTGAAAAGATGGAAAAAGTGGAGGCAGGTGTTTCCCTCCACCATTCCTGCTTCTGGATCCACCTCTGGAAGTGATGGAAAGCAGCTTGGGAATTTTCCTCCGGGATTTCAGGAGCACAGCAGGTCCAGGGTCTCAATTGGATTCCTTCCAAAGAAATGAGAGGAATTGGATCCAAAAGTGCCAAAATTTCTCATGGATTATCCCAGGATCATCCCTGAGGAATGCAAACTCTGATGGGAGCTCCCAGGGAAGTGGATCCATGGGGATGGAGGCTCCCAGGGAAGGGGATCCATGGGATGGGATCTCCCAGGGAAGTGGATCCATAGTATGGAGAGAAGTGGATCCGTGGGATGGAGAGAAGTGGATCCACGGGATGGGAACTTCCAGGGAAATGGATCCATGGGATGGGAGCTGTGATGGAAGTGGATCCATGGGGATGGAGGCTCCCAGGGAAGTGGATCCATGGGTTGGAGGGAAGTGGATCCATTGGATGGAGGGAAGTGGATCCATGGGTTGGAGGGAAGTGGATCCATTGGATGGAAGCTCCCGGGGAAGTGGATCCATGGGATGGAGGGAAGTGGATCCATTGGATGGAGGGAAGTGGATCCATTGGATGGAGGCTCCCAGGGAAGTGGATCCATGGGATGTAGGGAAGTGGATCCATGGGATGGAGGGAAGTGGATCCATTGGATAGAGGGAAGTGGATCCATGGGATGGAGGGAAGTGGATCCATGGGATGGAGGGAAGTGGATCCATTGGATGGAGGGAAGTGGATCCATGGGATGGAGGGAAGTGGATCCATTGGATGGAGGCTCCCAGGGAAGTGGATCCATGGGATGGGAGCTCCCAGGTTCCTGAGGCAAATCCCACCCGGAGCAGGACCAGGAGAGGAGCGAGTGGAGCCTCCGAGGCTTTGGCAGCACCTTGGGGGAGGAGATGGAAGAACCGACGGGATTCAGGATGGAATCCATCCTAAATCCCGCTTTTCCCTTTCCAGGCACCTGTGGCCTCTCAAAGATCTCACCCTGACCTCCAACCAGGTAAGGAAAACCCTTGGAGCCAGCTGGGAATGGGAATGGGACATGGAATTGGGCTTGGATGAGGACAGAGCTTCTCTGAATGAATCCCAGGAATCCGAGCTCCACGATCAGCTCCCATCCAGAGGCGCTGCCTGTGGATTTCCATGGAGATCTTGGGGGATGGTTCCGGAATCGCTGCCCCCAGTATTCCCAAGGTATCCCTGTCTCTTTTCCAGAGGCGCTCCCTGATCAAGGATAAATGTTTCCTGTCTGCCACCGAGTGCCTGCAGAAGCTCATGTGAGTCCCTGCCTGGCTCTTCCCACTCAAATCCAGGGATTTTTTTTTTAATTTTTGGGATATGCCAGGAATTTCTACCTGTTTCAAAAGCATTCCTGGGCAATTCCGTTCATTATTTAAGGAAAAGTTGTTTGGGATGTGCTTTCTGGTTCAAAGCGAATTCCATGGAATTTTTCCCTCCAAAATTTTGTGGAGGCATCAATAATGAAATCCAGCAGTTCCCTGCTCAGTGTCCTCCACTTGGCACAGATATTTCCTGGGAAGGAGCTCCTGGCTGGGAACGTGGGGATGGAATTCCATCTCTGTGGATGAAATTCCCAGAGCAGCTGTGGCTGCCCCTGGATCCTGGGAAGTGCCCAAAGCCAGTTTGGAGCACCCTGGGACAGTGGGAAATGTCCCTGGCATGGGGTTGGAACTGGATGTTCTTTAGGATCCCATCCAACCCCAAAAATTCCATGATTCCATGATTTTGAATTGTTCCAGTTGGGGTCTTGAGGCAAAGCAGACGAGCTTGGCATCAGCATGGAGGGAAAATATTCCAGCATTCCCTGAGGGATTCCAAAGCCTTGGGCTCCAGTTCCCAAAAGAGCCCGAAATTCCTCAAATCCTCAGATGTCCCATTCCATATGGGAGATCCCAGGAATGTCCCATCCCATACGGGAGACCCCAGGAATGTCCCATCCAATATTGGAGATCCCAGGAATGTCCCATTCCACCCTGGAACATCCCCTGGCCCAACCTTGGTGCTTCCTCTTTCCTCCAACCTTTGGCCCCAATCCATCAATCCTTTCATCCCTAATTTTTTCTTTTTAAACCCGGTTTTTCCGGGTGCAGCTTTCCCATGGCTCTTTTGTCCCGGCAGCACCACGGTGGATCCCAGGGAAAAGCTGGAGATCCTTTGGAAGAGGATCTCCAGAAATGTCCCATTCTGTATTGGAGACACCAGGAATGTCCCATTCCGTATTGGAAACAGCAGGAATTTCCCATTCCATATGGGAGATCCCAGGAATGTCCCCATTCCACCCTGGAACATCTCCTGGCCCAACCTCGGTGCCTCCCCTTTGGAGCCAATCCATCAATCCTTTCATCCCTAATTTATTTTTAATTTTTTCCATCCTGCTTTTCTGGATGCAGCTTTTCCATGGCTCTTTTATCCTGGCAGCACCATGGTGGATCCCAGGGAGAAGCTGGAGATCCTTTGGAAGAGGATCTCCAGAAATGTCCCATCCCATATGGGAGACACCAGGAATGTCCCATCCAATATTGGAGACACCAGGAATGTCCCATTCCACCCTGGAATATCCCCTGGCCCAAACTCGGTGTCTCTTCTTTCCTCCACCCTTTGGCCCCAATCCATCAATCCTTTCATCCCTAATTTATTTTTTATTTTTTCCATCCTGCTTTTCTGGATGCAGCTTTTTCATGGCTCTTTTATCCCGGCAGCACCACGGTGGATCCCAGGGAGAAGCTGGAGATCCTCCGGAAGAGGATCTCCAGAAATGTCCCATTCCATATGGGAGATACCAGGAATGTCCCATCCCATACGAGAGACCCCAGGAATGTCCCATCCAATACTGGAGACCCCAGGAATGTCCCATTCCACCCTGGAACATCCCCTGGCCCAACCTCGGTGCCTCCCCTTTGGCCCCAATCCATCAATCCTTTCATCCCTAATTTTTTCTTTTTAAACCCGGTTTTTCCGGATGCAGCTTTTCCATGGCTCTTTTATCTTGGCAGCACCACGGTGGATCCCAGGGAGAAGCTGGAGATCCTTTGGAAGAGGATCTCCAGAAATGTCCCATTCCATATGGGAGACACCAGGAGAGTCCCATTCCATATGAGAGACACCAAGAATGTCCCATTCCACTTGGGAGATCCCAGGAATGTCCCATCCAATATTGGAGACATCAGGAACGTCCCATCCCATACGAGAGACCCCAGGACTGTCCCATTCCACCCTGGAATATCTCCTGGCCCAACCTCGGTGCCTCCCCTTTGGCCCCAATCCATCAATCCTTTCATCCCTAATTTTTTCTTTTTAAACCCCGTTTTTCCGGATGCAGCTTTTCCATGGCTCTTTTATCCCAGCAGCCCCAGAGTGGATCCCAGGGAGAAGCTGGAGATCTTTTGGAAGAGGATCTCCAGAAATGTCCCATTCCATATGGGAGACACCAGGAACGTCCCATTCTGTATGAGAGAGACCAGGAATGTCCCATCCAATACTGGAGACACCAGGAATGTCCCATCCCATACGAGAGATCCCAGAAATGTCCCATTCCGTATTTGAAGCACCAGGAATGTCCCATCCAATATTGGAGACACCAGGAATGTCCCATTCCACTTGGGAGATCCCAGTAATGTCCCATCCAATATTGGAGATACCAGGAACATCCCATCCCATACGAGAGACCCCAGGAATGTCCCATTCCACCCTGGAACATCTCCTGGCCCAACCTCGGTGCCTCCCCTTTGGCCCCAATCCATCAATCCTCTCATCCCTAATTTTTTTCATTTAAACCCGGTTTTTCCGGGTGCAGCTTTGCTTTCCCATGGCTCTTTTGTCCCGGCAGCACCACGGTGGATCCCAGGGAGAAGCTGGAGGTCCTGAGGAAGAGGATCTCCAGAAATGTCCCATTCCATACAGGAAAGCCCAGGAATGTCCCATTCCACCCTGGAACATCCCCTGGCCCAACCTTGGTGCTTCCTCTTTCCTCCACCCTTTGGCCCCAATCCACCAATCCTCTCATCCCTAATTTTTTCTTTTTAAACCCCGTTTTTCCGGGTGCGGCTTTCCCATGGCTCTTTTGTCCCGGCAGCACCACGGTGGATCCCAGGGAGAAGCTGGAGATCCTTTGGAAGAGGATCTCCAGAAATGTCCCATTCCATATGGGAGACACCAGGAACGTCCCATTCCGTATGAGAGAGACCAGGAATGTCCCATTCCACTTGGGAGATCCCAGGAATGTACCATCCAATATTGGAGACACCAGGAATGTCCCATTCCATATGGGAGACCCCAGGAATGTCCCATTCCACCCTGGAATATCCCCTGGCCCAAACTCGGTGTCTCCTCTTTCCTCCAACCTTTGGTGCCAATCCATCAATCCTTTCATCCCTAATTTTTAATTTTTTTTTTCATCCTGCTTTTCTAGATGCAGCTTTTCCATGGCTCTTTTATCCCAACAGCATCACAGTGGATCCCAGGGAAAAGCTGGAGATCCTTTGGAAGAGGATCTCCAGAAATGTCCCATTCCATATGGGAGACACCAGAAATGTCCCATTCCATATGAGAGAGACCAGGAATGTCCCATTCCGTATTGGAAACAGCAGGAATGTCCCATCCAATATCGGAGACCCCAGGAACGTCCCATCCCATACAAGAGACCCCAGGAATGTCCCATTCCGTATTGGAAACAGCAGGAATGTCCCATCCAATATTGGAGACACCAGGAATGTCCCATCCAATATTGGAGACACCAGGAATGTCCCATTCCACCCTGGAACATCTCCTGGGCCAACCTCGGTGCCTCCCCTTTGGCCCCAATCCATCAATCCTTGCATCCCTAAATTATTTTTTATTTTTTCCATCCTGCTTTTCTGGATGCAGCTTTTCCATGGCTCTTTTATCCTGGCAGCACCACGGTGGATCCCAGGGAGAAGCTGGAGATCCTTTGGAAGAGGATCTCCAGAAATGTCCCATTCCATATGGGAGACACCAGGAATGTCCCATTCCACTTGAGAGATCCCAGGAATGTCCCATCCAATATTGGAGACACCAGGAACGTCCCATCCCATACGAGAGACCCCAGGAATGTCCCATTCCACCCTGGAACATCCCCTGGCCCAACCTCGGTGCCTCCCCTTTGGAGCCAATCCATCCATCCTTTCATCCCTCATTTTATGTTTTTTCTTTTTAAACCCGGTTTTTCTTGGTGCAGCTTTTCTCTTCCATGGCTCTTTTGTCCCAGCAGCCCCAGGGTGGATCCCAGGGAGAAGCTGGAGATCCTTTGGAAGAGGATCTCCAGAAATGTCCCATTCCATACGGGAAAGCCCAGGAATGTCCCATTCCAAATGAGCGACACCACGAATGTTCCATTCCACTTGAGAGATCCCAGGAATGTCCTATTCCATACGGGAGACACCAGGAATTTCCCTTTCCATACGGGAGACACCAGGAATGTCCCATTCCACCCTGGAACATCCCCTGGCCCAACCTCGGTGTCTCTTCTTTCCTCCACCCTTTGGCCCCAATCCATCAATCCTCTCATCCCTAATTTTTTCATTTTAAACCCCGTTTTTCCGGGTGCGGCTTTCCCATGGCTCTTTTGTCCCACAGCACCACGGTGGATCCCAGGGAGAAGCTGGAGGTCCTGCGGCAGACCTACGAGGAGCTGGAGCTGACGGTGTCGCGGCTGCTGGGCGCCGGTTACCGCCTGCCCATGGACGACCTCCTGCCGCTCCTCGTGTTCGTCGTGTCCCGAGCCAGGTGGGCCCAGTTTGTTCCCTCTGGAATGTTTCCGAGTGGAAGAATTCCAATGAAAACTTCTGGGATTTTGGGGGAGTTGGACGTGTCGGGTTTTTGTGGGATTTTTTTGGGGTTTTTTTTTTTGGTTTTCCTTCCCCCCAGAGGTGCGGTTGGGTTTTTTGGGATATAAATGTGGAATTCTGGAGTGTTCGTGTTTTATCCCAAAGGATACTTCATGGAAAATCAGATTCCTTTTATCCCAGAATTCCAAAGTGCCCGTGTCTTATCCCAGACAATATTTCATGGAAAATCAGATTCCTTTTATCCCAGAATTCCAAAGTGTCCGTGTCTTATCCTAGACAATATTTCATGGAAAATCAGATTCCTTTTATCCCAGAATTCCAAAGTGTCCGTGTCTTATCTCAGACAATATTTCATGGAAAATCAGATTCCTTTTATCCCAGAATTCCAAAGTGTCCGTGTCTTATCCCAGACAATATTTCATGGAAAACCAGATTCCTTTTATCCCAGAATTCCAGACTGTCCATGTCTTATCCCAAAGGATATTTCATGGAAATAAGATTGATTTTATCCCAGAATTCCAAAGTGTCCGTGTCTTATCCCAGACAATATTTCATGGAAAATCAGATTCCTTTTATCCCAGAATTCCAGTGTCCGTGTCTTATCGCAGACAATATTTCATGGAAAATCAGATTCCTTTTATCCCAGAATTCCAAAGTGTCCGTGTCTTATCCCAGACAATATTTCATGGAAAATCAGATTCCTTTTATCCCAGAATTCCAGGGTATCTGTGCCGTACCCCAAAGGATATTCCAGGGTTTTCATGGAAAATCAGATTCCTTTTATACCAGAATTCCAGACTGTCCATGTCTTATCCCAAAGGATATTTCATGGAAATAAGATTGATTTTATCCCAGAATTCCAAAGTGTTTCTGTCTTATCCCAGACAATATTTCATGGAAAATCAGATTCCATTTATTTTATCCCAGAATTCCATAGTGTCCGTGTTTTATCCCAAAGGATATTCACGGGTTTTAATGGAAAATCAGGTTCCTTTTATCCCAGAATTCCAGAGTGTCCGTGTCTTATCCCAAAGGATATTCAGTGGAAATGGGGTTCCTTTTATCCTGGAATTCCAGAATGTCCATGTTTTATCCCAGACAACATTCCAGGGTTTTAATGGAAAAAGTGATTCCTTTTATCCTGGAATTCCAGAGTGTCCATCTCTTATCCCAGATGATATTTCAGAGTTTTCATGGAAATCCCAGAATTCCAGGGTGTCTGTGAATTATCCCAGACAATATTTCATGGAAAAAGTGATTCCTTTTACTCTGGAATTCCAGAGTGTCCATCCCTTAGCCCAGATGATATTCCAGGGTTTTCATGGAAAATGAGATTCATTTAATCCCAGAATTCCAGAGTGTCCATCTCTTATCCCGCAGAAGATTGGGACAGTGGGAGGTCCCTGCCCATGGATCATCTGTAAGGACCTTTCCGACCCCAAACACTCTGGAATTCTGGGAATCCTACAGAAATTTTCCACCCTCAGCAGGGACTGGGATTCTGTTGGGAGATAAGGAATCCCAAATTCCATCCAGCAATTGGAATTTCCTATGGATGGATCCGGAATTTTCTTGGGATGGAGCATCCCCAGTTGTGGCTCCTGAATCCCTTTAGGTGTTCCCGGTGGGAAGCGCTTGGGAAAAAAAATTGGGATAATGGGAAGTCCCTGCTCAGGGATCATCCTGAAGGAGCTTTCCAACCCCAAACACTCCAGAGTTCTGGAATGCTGGGATTCTGGAGTTCTGGGATTCTGGAATGCTGGGATTCTGTGACTCTGCAATTCTCTGATTCTGGGATTCTGGAGTTCTGGGATTCTGTGATTCCGAGATTTTTGGATTCTGTGACTCTGGAATTCTCTGATTCTGGAAATCTGGAGTTCTGGGATTCTGTGATTCCGAGATTTTTGGATTCTGTGACTCTGGAATTCTCTGATTCTGGAAATCTGGAGTTCCAGGACTCTGGGATTTCAGGATTCTGGAATTTTGGGATTCTGAGATTCCGGAATTCTATGATTCTGGAAACCTGGAGTTCTGTGATTCTGGAGTTCTGGGACTCTGGGATTCTGGAATTCTGAGATCCCAAATCCCTCCAGCAGATCCGGATGCACCAGCACTGGAATTCCAGAGTTTTCCTCCTCCTCTCTAAAATTCCAGCCCCTCCACGTGCCCTGAGATTTTTTCCTGGATTTTGGGATCTGTTTTTCCCTAGGATCCAACACCTGGGAGCTGAAATCCACCTGATCCGGGATTTGATGGATCCGACCAACCAGGGAGGAATGTTGGACTTCCTGCTGACAGCACTGGAGGTATGGGGATTTTTCCAGGAATTCCAGCAAAATTCCAGCTTTTCGGGAATTGGAATTTTCAGGATTTTATTCCCTTGTTGGGCTGGAAAAAAATCCTAATTCCTTAATTCCGGACAGATTGGATTCTGTTGGAATTCTCCTTGGGATCAGCAGGGATTCTCTGCCTGCAGGAGCTTGGATTCGATCCCAGAATTCCCAAATTTTTCCCTGATTTTTGCTCTGTTCCCTCCCCAGTCGTGCTATGAACACATCCAGAAGATCCGGCTCCATCCAAAGGAAAACTCCCACAGCTCCTGATCCATGGGGAAAATCTGAATTTTCCTGAATTTTCTGGACCAAACCCCACTGGAAAAAGCGGGAATTTTATCCCTGGCTGCCTTCAAAGGGAAGAATTCCTCCCCAGCCGAGGTTTTCCTGATCCCAAAAACACTGGAAGGGCTGGAATTTCCATCTCCAAGGTTTTTTTTTTTATTTTTTTTGGAGTTTTATCCCCTTTTCCTGCAAATAATTCCCGGGAAAAATCTCCTTTCCCTGCTCAGGATGGGGTTTGTCTTTTTGCACTGGAGAATTCCCAGAAAAAGAAAGAATTTCTTTGGGAAAACCCAATTTTTAATGGGATTTCTTGGACTGGGAAGGGGAGCTCATCCCAAAACTCCTAAAAATTTCTGGAATGAGAGGAGATTTTTCCTGCCACTCCTTTTCCCACTTTTCCCAACTCAGGACTTTTCCAATTCCATTTGGAAGCTGCTATTCCCAAATTTCCTGCTTTTCCCATGCTCCAAGATTTTTATTTGTCCTTGGGAGACCTCAGGGCTGATCCCACACCTTGGAATTCTGGAGGGCTTGGAAAAAACCACGGATTTCTCCCGGATTTTGGGCAATTCCGGGAAAACAACCAGAAATTCTGGAATAAAAACTCCAATCCCAGCTGGATTTGTGCCCTGCCCACCCCAGAGGGGCTTTGTGCTCTGAGCTGGAATTTCCCTTTGGAAAAAGAATATTTGGGATATTCCCCATGGGTATTCGGGATGCTGTTCCCAGCATCCCAAAAGAATTTAAAAATAGCCCTAAAAAATCTTATTTTTGACAGTTTTTATCCCTTTTTTTTTGTCATTTTTCCTGGGATTTTTTTTTTCTTATCCAGAAAAATAAAACTCCCCAAGCTTTTTCCAGCTGTTTGTCCCGAGTTTTCCTGATTTCCTAAATTAAGGAAAGTGCTTCTTGATATTTTTTGGAAATGAAGAGTTGGAAATCCAAAGCTTTCTAAAAATGGGATTTTTGTCATTTTTCCCTTGGGATTTCTTCATTTTTCCCAGGAATTTTTTACCTTATCCAGGTGACTCTGGGAAAACAAAATCCCCCAGGTTTTTTCCTCCCATTTTCCCCAAATTTTAGCATTTAATAAAAAACCAGATTAATTACAAGGATTACTGGATTAATGAGAGAATCCCATGGGAAGATTGCCAGGAATTTTTATTTGAATAAAATTATGGGAATTTTGAAGAACTTCCAGGATCCACGTCCTCCTTCTTCCAATCTTCTTTGTTTTCAGGAATTTGGGAATTTTCTAAATGAAGGAAAAGTGGATCCTTGATATTTTTGGGAATGAAGAATTGGAAGTCCAAATAAATGGGATTTTCTTTTTTTTTTAAATAAATGGGAGTTTTGTCATTTTTCCCAGGAATTTCTTCATTTTTCCAAGGAATTTTTTTGCCTTATCCAGGTGACTCTGGGAAAACAAAACCCTCCAGTTTTTTTCCTCTCATTTTCCCCAGATTTTATCATTTAATTAATAACAGATTCATTACTGTATTAACTAATTAAGAATTAATATATTAACGAGAGAATCTCACTGGAAGTTTGCCAGGAATTTTTATTTAAATAAAACTTTGGAATTTTGAAGATTCCAGGCTCTGCGTGCTCCTTATTCCAATCTTCGTCATCTTCAAGAATCCAGGAATTTCCTAAATTGAGGAAAAACGGCTCCTTGATATTTTTGAGAATGAAGGAAAAAAAAAATGCAAAATTCCTACTGCAAAAGGACATGCAAAGTGCAGGGGGGTAAAAATTCCAAGGAATTCAAGGAAAAACGAGGTGGATTTTCAGTTTGACTTCCTAAAACTTCTGGAAATTCCAGGTTTTTCTTGGCTTTGATTTCGGGAAGGATTCAAGCGAGGCCTGAAGGTTAACAGTGTGCAGCCATTTGTGCTTCCAGGTTTTGGATTTTTCCAAGGAAAAGCAGGAGGGGGAGGTTCCACTGGGAATATTCTGGGTGGGAATTGTGCTGTGGAAGCGTGCAGGAGGTGCTGGATCCACAAAAAAATTCCACAAGGAATTTTTTCCCTGAGTGCCTGCTCAGAATCCTAAAAAATGTGGGATTTTCATTCAGCTGGGATCGTTCTTTTCCCCAATTCCTCCAAACCACTCAGGACTTTCCTGATCTTTCCTGGAGGGAATTCTGGGGCTTGGGATAGAGCGTGGGATTTTGGGAGCATATTCCCATTCCTGGTTTTTATTGGGATTGAGTCAAAGCAGGTTTTGCTTGGAGTTGAATTAAATTAAATTTAATCCTGAGCGTCTCAGCTTTGGAAATCCCACTTTGGAAGACATGGAATCAACATTCCCAAATCCTGGCTCCAGCTCAGGCTTCCATGGAATTCAGCAGCTGGAATTCCCTGAAAAAAGGGATGGAAAAGCTGAGCTGCACCTGGAAAAGGAGAGGTTTTAACAAAGCTGAGCTTAAGCATGGGGAATTTGCATCATTCCAACACCAGATGATCCACAGGGAATTTTTGCCCTGAGTGATGCTCAGAATCCTAAGGAAGTTTGGGATTTTCCTTTGGCTGGGGTGGTTTTTCCCTAAATTCCTGAAAACCACTCAGAATCTTTGGGAATGCTCTCCCTCCTTCCCAAATGTTCTCCCTCCTTCCCAAATGTTCTCCCTCCTTCCCAGATGTTCTCCCTCCTTCCATTCTCCCTCTTCCCATGGGAGTAAAGCTCTTGTCCAAGTCCATTTCCCCCAAACCCTTTGGAAAAGACCTTGGAAAAGCGGGAATTCAGAGCAGGGCCGTGTCGATGGCTGACTCCAGGTGCTGGAGCAGCGCCTCCGGGGAAGGGGACAGGGCAGTCAGGTCCAGCTTCCGGAAATCCTCGTTAGCGCTTAACGAGCTCAGCACCTTCACCGTCCTCTTGAGGTCGAAGACGGCGTGCAGCATTCCCAGGGTGGAGATGGCAGCTCTGGAATCGTTCCGGGACGAGGATTCCTCATCCAGGCCCTTCTCCAGGATGGAAATCCGGTTTTCCGCGATGACTTTGAGGAAGTTGTAGAATTCCTTGTAGTCGATGCCCGTGCAGGATTTCATGATCAGCTGAAGGGGGAAATGGAGTGAGAATGGGAATGGCAGCAGGAAAAATCCCTAAAATCGGATTTGGCAAAGTTGGGAATTCTTTGGAATCATAAGTAATTATGTTTAATAATTTTTTTCATTGGAATTGCTTCTGGATCCAAAGACACCGAGTTCTTTTTCCAAGTATTATTTGTGGGAATTTTCCCAAATATTCGTTTTTGGAAGGAAATCAACCCAAGGAGAGGGAATAGCTTCAGCTTCCAGATATAAACTTGGAATTTGGTTCACCCAGAAGATTTTGGAAGGAATCCCACCCATCCTCTTCCTCATGGAATTTTGGTTGGATTATGGAGTTTGGTCCTCTGGATTCTTTCCCAGCTCCAGGGATACGGGGGCAGCCACAGCTTCTCGGGGAATTCTAGGAATTCTATCCCAGCCAGGAATTCCTTCCCAAAATCCCATCTAAATCCCCATTTTCCCAATGGGAAACCATTCCCAGTCTCCTGTCATTCCACGCTTATCCCAAATCCCTCTCCAGCTTTTCTGGGACCTCTTTAGGCTCTGGAAGGGGTTCTGAGGTCTCTCCCTGGAATTTTCCCTTCTCCAGGTGAACATTCCCAGCTCTGATCCTGAAGTTCTCCATCTTTCCAACCAACATTCCAACCTGGACACAGCCAATAACCAGAAGCAATTCCCAGACTTTCACAGGGAACATTCCCAAACTTTTACGGGGAAGCATTTCCCAACAAAACAAAGCCGTCCCCAACTCCTGCTTCCTCAAAAACCCACGGAAATTCCGCTGCGAGTTACTCCAGGAATCCCGGAATTCCGGCTCCCCGGATGATCCAGGACTGGGCAGTACCTGGCACTGGAGGTGCCAGTCGTCCATGGGATCTTTCCATTGGCTGATCTCCCTCTGGACGGCCGCCAGCTCGTCCTGCAGGAAGCTCCACATGACGGCCACGTTGCACCCGTTGACCCAGTTGTGGTTGATGGAGATGGTGTCCTCCTGAGGGAAAAGTTTGGCATAATCAATGGATAATTAGTAATTAGTCACTAATTAAGTGATTAGGGATGATAATATGGAATGTGCTGCTCCAAAAATCCTGAGCAACCCAAAATGTCCCTAAGGCCCAAAATGCAGCCATTGACCCGGCTGTGACTGAGGGAGATGGTGTCTTCCTGAGGGAAAAGTTTGGGATAATCCATGGATAATTAGTGATTAGTCACTAATTAAGTTATTAGGGATGATAATATGGGGTTTGCCGCTTCAAAAACCTGATTCCTTCTTTAGAAACCCAAAATGTCCCTAATTCCCAAAATGCGGCTGCGGACCAGGCTGTGATTGATGGAGATGGTGTTTTCCTGAGGGAAAAATGTGGGATAATCCACAGACAATTAGTAATTAGTCACTAATTAAGTGATTAGGGATGATAATTTGGAATGTGCTGCTCCAAAAACCTGATTCCTTCTTTAGAAACCCAGAATGTCCCTAATTCCCAAAATGCAGCCGCTGACCTGGCTGTGATTGATGGAGATGGTGTCTTCCTGAGGGAAAAGTTTGGGATAATCCATGGATAATTAGTGATTAGTCACTAATTAAGTGATTAGGGATGATAATATGGAATGTGCTGCTCCAAAAATCCTGAGCAACCCAAAATGTCCCTAACGCCCAAAATGCAGCCATTGACCCGGCTGTGACTGATGGAGATGGTGTCTTCCTGAGGGAAAAGTTTGGGACAATCCATGGATAATTAGTGATTAGTCACTAATTAAGTGATTAGGGATGATAATATGGGGTTTGCCGCTCCAAAAATCTTATTCCTGAGCAAACCAGAATGTCCCTAATTCCCAAAATGCAGTCGCTGACCCGGCTGTGGTTGATGGAAATGGTGTCTTCCTGAGGGAAAAATTTTGGATAATCCATAGATAATTAGTAATAAATCACTAATTAAATGATTAGGGATGATAATATGGAATGTGCTGTTCTAAAAATCCTACTCATGAGCGACCCAAAATGTCCTTAACGCCCAAAAAGCAGCCGCTGACCCGGCTGTGACTGATGGAGATGGTGTCTTCCTGAGGGAAAAGTTTGGGATAATCCATGGATAATTAGTGATTAGTCACTAATTAAGTGATTAGGGGTGATAATATGGGGTTTGCCGCTTCAAAAACCTGATTCCTTCTTTAGAAACCCAAAATGTCCCTAATTCCCAAAATGCGGCTGCGGACCAGGCTGTGACTGATGGAGATGGTGTCTTCCTGAGGGAAAAATGTGGGATAATCCCCAGACAATTAGTAATTAGTCACTAATTAAGTGATTAGGGATGATAATATGGAATGTGCTGCTCCAAAAATCCTGAGCAACCCAAAATGTCCCTAATTCCCAAAATGAATCAACTGCTTCCCAACTGCTGCTGACCCAGTTGTGGTTGATGGAGATGGTGTCTTCCTGAGGGAAAAATTTGGGATAATCCATGGATAATTAGTGATTAGTCACTGATTAAGTGATTAGGGATGATAATATGGGGTTTGCCACTCCAAAAACCTGATTCCTTCTTTAGAAACCCACAATGTCCCTAACACCCAAAATGCAGCCGCTGACCCAGCTGTGATTGATGGAGATGGTGTTTTCCTGTGGGAAAAATGTGGGATAATCCACAGACAATTAGTGATTAGTCACTAATTTAGTGAGTAGGGATGATAATATGGAATGTGCTGCTCCAAAAACCTGATTCCTTCTTTAGAAACCCAGAATGTCCCTAATTCCCAAAATGCAGCCGCTGACCCAGCTGTGATTGATGGAGATGGTGTCTTCCTGAGGGAAAAGTTTGGGATAATCCATGGATAATTGGTAATAAATCACTAATTAAGTGATTAGGGATGATAATATGGAATGTGCCACTCCAAAAATCCCATCTTAAGGGATCTCAAGGATCATCCCATTCCATGGGCAGGGACACTTCCCACTATCCATGGTGCATGGTGCTCCAAGCTGGAATCCCTCCTTCCTGGGAAGGATTTCCAACCTTTCCTCTTCCTTTATCCCATGATCCTCTTCCTCCTCACCCTGGTTCTGTGCCACGGAATTCCTGGAATGGTTTGGGTGGGAAAGGACCTTAGGGATCATCCCATTCCCACCATCCCAGGGTGCTCCAAGCTGGAATCCCTCCTTCCTGGGAAGGATTTTCATCCTTCCCTCTTAGTTTTCCCTGGGATCTTCCTCCTCACCCCAATTCCATGCCATGGAATTCCTGGAATGGTTTGGATGGGAAAGGACCTTAGGGATCATCCCATTCCCACTCTTACAGGGTGCTCCAAGCTGGAATTCCTCCTTCCTGGGAAGGATTTCCACTGTTTCCTCTTTCCCAGGATCTTCCTCCTCCTCCTCCTCACCCCAATTCTATCCCACGGAATTCCTGGAATGGTTTGGCTGGGAAAGGACCTTAGGGATCATCCCATTCCCACTCTTACAGGGTGCTCCAAGCCTCATCCAAGCTATCCTTGGATGCTTCCAGGGATGGAGCTTCTCTGGGAAAACCATTCCAAACCATTCCTTCCCAACATCACCCAGGAGAACAGATCAACCTTTTCCCCTGGAAGTCCCAATTTCCACCCATCCCAACAAAACCTTTGGGATCCCATTTCCTGATCCAAGAGCAATTCCCAGCGGGATCCATGCCCTCACCAGGTTATGAACCTGGTGGTGCCACCCGCTGGGGATGAAGACGATCTCTCCGGCTTCCTGGAGAATTTCCAGAGGGGGCTGGCTCTGGCTGTAGCGCGGATAAATCCTCTTATCCCGAAGATCTGGAGCCGTCACGTCGAAGGGGAGATTCCCGTGGCGATCCTTGAGGAATTCCTCCTGTCCTGCGGGATACAGGAGCCATTTCTTCCTGCCGCAGACGTTGGCTGACCAGCTGTAGGAGCGGAAGACGTCGGCGTGGAACGGCGTCCTGGGAAAAATCAGGGATGGGCGGCAATCAATCCCGGAAAAATTCCAACAGGGATCCGAGTCGCCGAGAAGCCGAGGTGCTGATCCCAAAATCCCTTATGGAATTTCGGTTGGATTATGGACTTTGGCTAAGTCAAAAGGCCAATATATGGATACTGATCCCAAAATTCCCCCTATGGAATTTCAGTTGATTATGGAGTTTTGGCTATTAAAAGGCCACTGTATCCATACAGATCCCAAAATTCCTCATGGAATTTTGGTTGGATGATGGGAGTTTTGGTTATTAATAGGGCATTATATGGATACCGATCCCAAAATTCCTCATGGCATTTCGGATGGATTATGGAGTTTTGGCTATTAGAAGGCTGTTATAAGGATGCTGATCCCAAAATTCTTCATGGAATTTTGGTTGGATGATGGAGTTTTGGATATTAAAAGGCCACGGTATCCATACCAATCCCAAAATTCCTCATGGAATTTCAGCTGGATTATGGAGTTTTTGCTATTAAAAGGCCACTGTATCCATACTGATCCCAAAGTTCTTCATGGAATTTTGGTTGGATGATGGGAGTTTTGGTTATTAATAGGGCATGACGTGGATACTGATGCTGAAATTCCTCGTGGAATTTTGGATGGATTATGGAGTTTTGACTATTAAGGCTATTATATGGATGCTGATCCCAAAATTCTTCATGGAATTTTGGTTGGATGATGGAGTTTTGGATATTAAAAGGCCACTGTATCCATACTGATCCCAAAATTCCTGATGGAAATTCGGTTGGGTGATGAGAGTTTTGGTTATTAATAGGGCATGACGTGGATACTGATCCTGAAATTCCCCATGGAATTTCAGCTGGATGATGGAGTTTTGGATATTAAAAAATCACTGTATCCATATAGATCCTAAAATTCCTGATGGAATTTTGGTTGGATGATGGGAGTTTTGGTTATTAATAGGGCATTATGTGGATACCGATCCCAAAATTCCTCATGGAATTTTGGATGGATTATGGAGTTTTGGCTATTAGAAGGCTGTTATAAGGATGCTGGTCCCAAAACTCTTCATGGAATTTTGGTTGGATGATGGGAGTTTTGGATATTAAAAGGCCACTGTATCCATACCAATCCCAAAATTCCTCATGGAATTTCAGCTGGATTATGGAGTTTTGGCTATTAAAAGGCCACTGTATCCATACCAATCCCAAAATTCTTCATGGAATTTTGGTTGGATGATGGGAGTTTTAGTTATTAATAGGGCATGACGTGGATACTGATGCCGAAATTCCTCGTGGAATTTTGGATGGATTATGGAGTTTTGACTATTAAGGCTATTATATGGATGCTGATCCCAAAATTCTTCATGGAATTTTGGTTGGATGATGGAGTTTTGGATATTAAAAAGCCACCATATGCATACCAATCCCAAAATTCCTCATGGAATTCCAGCTGGATTATGGAGTTTTGGCTATTAAAAGGCCACTGTATCCATACAGATCCCAAAATTCCTCATGGAATTTTGGTTGGATGATGGAGTTTTGGTTATTAATAGGGCATTATGTGGATACCGATCCCAAAATTCCTCATGGCATTTTGGATGGATTATGGAGTTTTGGCTATTAGAAGGCTGTTATAAGGATGCTGATCCCAAAATTCTTCATGGAGTTTTGGTTGGATGATGGAGTTTTGGATATTAAAAAGCCACCATATCCATACCAATCCCAAAATTCCTCATGGAATTTCAGCTGGATTATGGAGTTTTTGCTATTAAAAGGCCACTGTATCCATACTGATCCCAAAATTCCTGATGGAATTTTGGTTGGATGATGGGAGTTTTAGTTATTAATAGGGCATGACGTGGATACTGATGCTGAAATTCCTCGTGGAATTTTGGATGGATTATGGAGTTTTGGCTATTAAGGCTATTATATGGATGCTGATCCCAAAATTCTTCATGGAATTTTGGTTGGATGATGGAGTTTTGGCTATTAAAAGGCCACTGTATCCATACTGATCCCAAAATTCCTGATGGAAATTCGGTTGGGTGATGGGAGTCTTGGTTATTAATAGGGCATGACGTGGATACTGATCCCAAAATTCCCCATGGAATTTCAGCTGGATGATGGAGTTTTGGCTATTAAAAAATCACTGTATCCATACTGATCCCAAAATTCTTCATGGAATTTTGGTTGGATGATGGGAGTTTTGGTTATTAATAGGGCATTATGTGGATACCAATCCCAAAATTCCTCATGGCATTTTGGATGGATTATGGAGTTTTGGCTATTAGAAGGCTGTTATAAGGATGCTGGTCCCAAAATTCTTCATGGAATTTTGGTTGGATGATGGAGTTTTGGATATTAAAAGGCCACGGTATCCATACCAATCCCAAAATTCCTCATGGAATTTCAGCTGGATTATGGAGTTTTTGCTATTAAAAGGCCACTGTATCCATACTGATCCCAAAATTCCTGATGGAAATTTGGTTGGGTGATGGGAGTTTTGGTTATTAATAGGGCATGACGTGGATACTGATCCTGAAATTCCTCACGGAATTTTGCATGGATTATGGAGTTTTGGCTATTAAGGCTATTATATGGATGCTGATCCCAAAATTCTTCATGGAATTTTGGTTGGATGATGGAATTTTGGATATTAAAAGGCCACTGTATCCATACTGATCCCAAAATTCCTGATGGAAATTCGGTTGGGTGATGGGAGTCTTGGTTATTAATAGGGCATTACATGGATACTGATCCTGAAATTCCCCATGGAATTTTGGATGGATTATGGAGTTTTGGCTATTAGAAGGCTGTTATAAGGATGCTGATCCCAAAATTCTTCATGGAATTTTGGTTGGATGATGGGAGTTTTGGATATTAAAAGGCCACTGTATCCATACCAATCCCAAAATTCCTCATGGAATTTCAGCTGGATTATGGAGTTTTTGCTATTAAAAGGCCACTGTATCCATACTGAACCTAAAATTCCTCATGGAATTTTGGTTGGATGATGGGAGTTTTGGTTATTATTAGGGCATTATGTGGATACCGATCCCAAAATTCCTCATGGAATTTTGGATGGATTATGGAGTTTTGGCTATTAAGGCTATTATATGGATGCTGATCCCAAAATTCTTCATGGAATTTTGGTTGGATGATGGAGTTTTGGCTATTAAAAGGCCACTGTATCCATACTGATCCCAAAATTCTTCATGGAATTTTGGTTGGATGATGGAGTTTTGGCTATTAAAAAGCCACTGTATCCATACCAATCCCAAAACTACTCATGGAATTTTGGTTGGATGATGGAGTTTTGCCTATTAAAAGGCCATTTTATATAGATACTGATCCCAAAATTCCTGATGGAATTCTGGCTGGATAATGGAATGTTTTACATCCTCTGCGCTTCTCCTCCTTAATTTACCCCAGAAATCCCTTTAAGGGCAGGAAGTTCTGATAAAAACACCCCAAAATGCAGCTTTACAACCAACCCCGGGCTGGAAATTTCACCTGGAATTTTCCCCTGGAAAACACTGGAGTTATCCCTGCACATCCCAAGTGGCTGATCCCAAGGGAATTTCTCCCCTAATCTCCCTGATCCCCTTTTTTTTTTTTTTTTTTTTTTTTTTTGGTGGGCCCAGTTTGGGGTTTTCCGTTTCCCCT
This sequence comes from Agelaius phoeniceus, assembly GCF_051311805.1. Classification (NCBI taxonomy): domain Eukaryota; kingdom Metazoa; phylum Chordata; class Aves; order Passeriformes; family Icteridae; genus Agelaius; species Agelaius phoeniceus. The sequence goes on from NC_135265.1 coordinate 1,584,607, forward strand.
CCCATCCAGAGCCAGCTGGGACACCAGGAGACCTGCCTGGTTATCCTGATGGATAATGGGATAATTTCCTGGGATATTCAGCTGGAAAATTCAGTTTTTTGGGATGAGAGCCTTACCAGGATCCCTTGGGTCCCATGTACACGAACCTAAAATCATCCACGGCCACGGCATCCCAATATTCGTTGAGCCAATCCGAGGAAAAATACACGGGAGTGGTGTAAACATCCTGCTCTGGAAAAGCTCTGGAAAACAAAACCAACTTGGAAAAGCAGCTCAGGAAAACAGGATGCCCCAAATGCAGTGGGAAGAGCAAGGTGGATCCTTTAGGATGGAATTCCAGGGGTTTGGGATGGAAGGGAGTTGAAGGAGCAGCTTATCCCAAATTTTCACTATCCCAGATTGTTCCATGCTGGTCTTGGGCATTTCCAGGGATTCAGCAGCAGCCACGGCTTCTCTGGGAATTCCATCCCAGCCCCTCCCCATTCCCACAGGGAAAATTCCTTCCCAAGGTTCTTTTCCAGAGCTGGGGGAAGGTAACTTGAAGGAGTGGGAATGCTCCCAGAAAAGCCAATGGATACTAAAGGATCCTAAATCCAACATGGCCATGGAATAATCCCAACTCAAATCCCACTCCAGGTCTGATGGCAGGAGATGTTCCAGTGCCCTTTTCCATAGGGAGAAAACATGGAATGGTTTGGCTGGGAAGGGACCTTAAGGATCATCCCATTCCATGGCCAAGGACAATTCCCACTGTTCCAGGCAGCTCCAGCCTGGCCTTGGGCACTGCCAGGGATCCAGGGGCAGCCACAGCCGCTCTGGGAATTCCATCCCCCCCCTCCCAGCCAGGAATTCCTGCCCAAACTGAGTTGAAAAGGATCTTGAGCTTGGAATAAAAGCTGGGAATCAGGCTGAGGGAATAGGGGGGATTTTAGGAATTCAGAGCTCTATTTGGAGCTGGGGGCCAAGACTTTGGAATCCCTCAGGGAATGCTGGAATATTTTCCACAACTGAAAATCATGGAATCATGGAATTTTTAGGGTTGGATGGGATCCTAAAGAACATCCAGTTCCAACTTCATGCCAGGGACACTTCCCACCGTCCCAGGCTGCTCCAAGCTGGCTTTGGGCACTTCCAGGGATGGAGCAGCTTCTCAGAAAAATCCATCCCGACCAGGAATTCCTTCCCAAATTAAGTGGGAAGCCGCCATTCCCTGGCTCCTGTCATTCCATGCTTATCCCAAATCCCTCTCCAGCTTTCCTGGAGCCCTTTTAGGCTCTGAGGATTCCATGGATCCTTCCCTTGTCCAGAGGGACATTCCCAGTGCGGGAGTGTTGGGAATGAGCCCTGACCTGCTCAGGTGCCAGTCCTTGAGGTAGAGGCAGCCCCGGGGGGAGCGGTAGCCGTTCCTGATGTATTCCCGCCAATATTCCACGTATTCCTTGAAGGGCAGCTGCTCCTTGGGGTTGGAATTGTATTCCTTGACATCGCAGTTGGCAACGGGCACCACGGCTTCTCCTGGAATTACAAATCCCTCAGGAATTCTCCAGAGGAACGAGGAGGATTCATCAAATCATCTCCACCTCAAGCTCAGCCCCGCAGAGTTCCAGGCTTTAAATATTCCAAAGGAACCATCCCAATCATGGAGCCATCATTCCAGGGAAACACCACCCAGGAATTACAAATCCCCTGGGAATGAGGAGGACCCATCAAATCACCTCCCTCAAACTCATCCCTGCAGAATTCCAGGCTTTAAATATTCCAGAGGAACCATCCCAATATTCCAGAACCATCATTCCAGGGGAACACGATCCAAGAATTACAAATCCCTTGGGAATGAGGAGGACCCATCAAATCACCTCCCTGAAGTTCATCCCTGTGGAATTCTGGCCTTCAAATATTCCAGAGGAACCATCCCAGAACCATCACTCCAAGCTAACAAAATCCAGGAATTACAAATCCCTCAGGAATTTTCCTTGGGAATGAGGAGGATCCATCAAATCACCTCAATCTCATCCCCCACGGAATTCTGGGCTTCAAATATTACAATGGAACCATCCCAATATTCCAGAACGAACATTCCAGGGAAAAATGATCCATAATTTACAAATCCCTTGGGAATGAGAAGGACCCATCAAATCACCTCCCTAAAGTTCATCCATGTGGAATTCTGGGCTTCAAATATTATAATAGAACCATCCCAATATTCCAGAACCATCGTTCAAAGGGAACACAATCCAGGAATTACAAATCCCTCAGGAATTTTTCTCGGCAATGAGGAGGACCCATCAAATCATCTCCAACTCAATCTTATCCCTGCGGAATTCCAGGCTTCAAATATTCCTAAGGACCCATCCCAATGTTCCAGAACCATCATTCCAGGGGAACAGGATCCAAGAATTACAAATCCCTTGGGAATGAGGAGGGCACATCAAATCACCTCCCTCAAACTCATTCCTGTAGAATTCCAGGCTTCAAATATTCCAAAGGAACCATCCCAATCCCAGAACCATCATTCCAGGGAAACACCATCCAGGAATTACAAATCCTTTGGGAATGAGGAGGACCCATCAAATCACCTCCCTAAAGTTCATCCCTGCGGAATTCCGGGCTTTAAATATCCAAAGGAACCATCCCAATCCCACACTCATCACTTCAAGCTAACAAACTCCAGGAATTACAAATCCCTCAGGAATTTTCCTCGGGAATGAGGAGGATCCATCAAATCACCTCAATCTCACTCCCACAGAATTTTGGGCTTCAAATATTACAATGGAACCATCCCAATCCCAGAACCATCATTCCAGGGGAACACCATCCAGGAATTACAAATCCCTTGGGAATGAGGAGGGCACATCAAATCACCTCCCTCAAACCCATTCCTGTAGAATTCCAGGCTTCAAATATTCCAAAGGAACCATCCCAATCCCAGAACCATAATTCCAGAGGAAAATGATCCAGGATCTACAAATCCCTCGGGAATCCTCTGCAGGAATGAGGAGGATCCATCAGATCACTTCCCCCTCAAGTTCATCCCTGCAGAATTCTAGACTTTATAAATATTCCAAAGGAACCATCCCAATATTCCAGAACCATCATTCCAGGGAAAAATGATCCAGAAATTACAAACCCCTTGGGAATGAGGAGGACCCATCAAATCACGTCCCCCTCAGGCTCATCCCTGCAGAATTCCAGGCTTCAAATATTCCAAAGGACCCATCCCAATATTCCAGAACCATCATTCCAGGGGAACACGATCCAAGAATTACAAATCCCTTGGGAATGAGAAGGACCCATCAAATCACCTCCCTCAAACTCATCCCTGCAGAATTCCAGGCTTTAAATATTCCAGAGGAACTATCCCAATCATGGAGCCATCATTCCAGGGAAACACCACCCAGGAATTACAAATCCCTTGGGAATGAGAAGGACCCATCAAATCACCTCCCTGAAGTTCATCCCTGCGGAATTCTGGGCTTCAAATATTCCAGAGGAATATTCTATATCCCGGAACCATCATTCCAGGGAAATACAATCCTGGAATTACAAATCCCTCAGGAATTTTCCTCAGGAATGAGGAGGACCCATCAAATCACCTCCCTAAAGTTCATCCCTCTGAAATTCTGGGCTTCAAATATTCCAGAGGAATATTCTATATCCCGGAACCATCATTCCACGGAAATACAATCCTGGAATTACAAATCCCTCAGGAATTTTCCTCGGGAATGAGGAGGACCCATCAAATCACCTCCAACTCAATCTCATCCCTGCGGAATTCCAGGCTTCAAATATTCCAAAGGACCCATCCCAATCCCAGAACCATCATTCCAGGGAAACACCACCCAGGAATTACAAATCCCTTGGGAATGAGGAGGACCCATCAGATCACCTCCCTAAAGTTCATCCCTGCGGAATTCCGGGCTTTAAATATTCCAGAGGAACCATCCCAATCCCACAACCATCACTCCAAGCTAACAAACTCCAGGAATTACAAATCCCTCAGGAATTTTCCTCGGGAATGAGGAGGATCCATCAAATCACCTCAATCTCATCCCCATGGAATTCTGGGCTTCCAATATCACAATGGAACCATCCCAATATTCCAGAACCATCATTCCAGGGGAACACGATCCAAGAATTACAAACCACTTGGGAATTAGGAGGACCCATCAAATCACCTCCCTAAAGTTCATCCCTGCGGAATTCCAGGCTTTAAATATTCCAGAGGAACCATCCCAATATTCCAGAACCATCATTCCAGGAGAACACCATCCAGGAATTACAAATCCCTTGGGAATGAGGAGGACCCATCAAATCACCTCCCTAAAGTTCATCCCTGCGGAATTCCAGGCTTTAAATATTCCAAAGGAACCATCCCAATCCCAGAACCATCACTTCAAGCTAACAAAATCCAGGAATTACAAAACCCTCAGGAATTTTCCTTGGGAATGAGGAGGATCCATCAAATCACCTCAATCTCATCCCCATGAAATTCTGGGCTTCAAATATTACAATGGAACCATCCCAATCCCAGAACCATCATTCCAGAGGAAAATGATCCAGGATCTACAAATCCCGCGGGAATCCTCTGCAGGAATGAGGAGGATCCATCAGATCACTTCCCCCTCAAGTTCATCCCTGCAGAATTCTGGACTGTATAAATATTCCAAAGGAACCATCCCAATATTCCAGAACCATCATTCCAGGGGAACACCATCCAGGAATTACAAATCCCTTGGGAATGAGGAGGGCACATCAAATCACCTCCCTAAAGTTCATCCCTGCGGAATTCCAGGCTTTAAATATTCCAAAGGAACCATCCCAATCCCAGAACCATCACTCCAAGCTAACAAACTCCTGGAATTACAAATCCCTCAGGAATTTTCCTTGGGAATGATGAGGATCCATCAAATCACCTCAATCTCATCCCCATGGAATTCTGGGCTTCAAGTATTACAATGGAACCATCCCAATATTCCAGAACCATCATTCCAGGGAAAAATGATGCAGAAATTACAAATCCCCTGGAAAAGAGGAGGACCCATCAAATCACCTCTCTCAAACTCATCCCTGCGGAATTCCGGGCTTTAAATATTCCAGAGGAACCATCCCAATCCCAGAACCATCACTTCAAGCTAACAAACTCCAGGAATTACAAATCCCTCAGGAATTTTCCTTGGGAATGAGGAAGATTCATCAAATCACCTTCCTCAAGCTCATCCCCACGGAATTCCGGGCTTCAAATATTCCAAAGGAACCATCCCAATATTCCAGGGAAACACCATCCAAACCCAGAGCTGTTTATTTTAAGTGACCTGGATTTTCCTGCTGTTTATTCCATGTGCCCCAAATTTTCCTGGTTTTTCTTTGCTGTGACCTGAATTTTCCAGCTTTTTATTTTAAAGGGAATTTTCCCCTTAAATCCATTAAGAGGGAGATATTGATTAGGTCTGAATCCTTTAGGATTTGGAATAATTAAATGATCCAAGATTTTGAATTTATTTGAATAATTAATTATAAAGAAAACGGGGGAATAAATTTCAGCTTGGAATCTGCAAACCAGACCGTGAAGAAATGGGAAAAATCCATGGATTAGTTTTGGACAAAAGCTTGGAATTTGGGGTTTTTTAGTGCTTTTATCCCTAAAATTCAATCCTAAAAAGCTGAACCGTTTAGGATTTGGAAAAAAATCCCAGGATTTACCAAACTTCTGCAGGAGATGCTCAGAGTTGGGTTTCCCATGGAAAAAAAATCCATGGATTAATTTAGGATGAAAACTTGGAATTTAGGGTTTTCAAAGTGCTTTTATCCCTAAAATTCAATTCTATAAAGCTGAATCCTATAGGATTTGGAATAATTAAATTCTCCAATATTTAAAATTTATTTCAATATAAATAAAAAATAAAATTTGGGCGTGAATAAATGGAAAAAAAAAAAAACTGTATTAGTTTAGGAAAATCATGGAATTTTGTTTTTTTTAGTGCTTTTATCACTAAAATGCAGTCCTAAAATACTGAATTCTTTAGGATTTGGAAAAAATCCTAGGACTTACCAAACTTCTGCAGGAGATGCTCAAAGTTGGGTTTCCCATCCCACGTCACCCAATTTTTCCTGCTGCCCCAATCCTCGGTGAACTTGGCCGAGAAAATGCAGGGATGGTTGGGAATGAGATAATCCCGGAAAAAATCGGAGTAAGTGAAGGAATCGGCTTTGTCAATAAAATCCACGTGGCCCCCAGGGAGAGCACCCGGAGAAGAATTCCCAAAATCCCGGAAAAAAGCGGTGGAACAGGCAAAGGTTGCTCTGTCCATGCAGGCTGGAAAAAATTCCTGGCTGAGCCAAGGAATTTGGAAAAAGAATCCCAAAAAAAATCCCTGCTAAAAATGGGATTTGAGGATTTAAAAGTGTGGAAAATCATGGGGAGATTGAGGGGGAATGAGTGTTGGGATAATTTGGATTTTCCATGGTTTTTGGGATAGCTGGGAAATGGATGTTTTTTATGGATGTTTTTTCCTCTTGTCAGAGCTGGTTCCGTCCTAAAAAAGCAGGAAAAGAAAATTTCAGTGGGATATTCCCAAGGAATTAATGAATTGAAGGGGTGGAGGGAAAGAAATTCCTGAAATGTTTGGGAATGCTCTGGGATCATCCCTTTGTTGCCAGATCTGGCACCTCCCACTTACTACAGAGCTTTTCCCACGGATTTGGAGCAATTGCAGAATAAAAATAGGGGAAAAAATGGAAAAGAAACCAAAAAAAGAGGGAATGGTGAGCACAGAGGGAATAAAGCAAAGAGGCTGCAGGGATGGGATTTGGGAAACACTGAGGGAAAAGGGGATTTAGGGATCTCCAGGAGGGAATTCCCATCTCACAGAGCTCCAATGGCATATTGGGATTAAGGAACCTCCATTAAGGAATTTTCCCTTATGGAGCTCCAAGGGAGTGTCAGAATTATGGGACATCCATGAGGGAATTCCTCCCTCAGAGGTCTCCAAGGGAACACAGGGATTAAGGGAAATCCATCAGAGAATTTTCCCTCACAGAGCTGCAAGGAAATATCGGGATTAAGGGACACACATGAGGGAATTCCTCTCTCACAGAGTGCCAAGGGAATATTGAAATTAGGGAACATCCATGAAGGAATTCTTCCCTCAGAGATCTCCATGGGAACACCAGGATGAAGGAACATCCATGAGGGGATTTCTCCCTCTGAGATCTCCAAGGGAATATCAGAATGAAGGGAAATCCATGAGGGAATTCCCCCCTCACAGAGCTCCAAGGAAACACTGGGATATCACAGTGGGAATAAAGGATTTCCATGTGGGAATTCCCCCCTCAGAGATCTCCAAGGGATATGGCAGTGGGATTAAAGGATTTCCATGAGGGAATTTCTCCCTCAGAAATCTCCAAGGGAACACTGGGATTAAGGAACATCCATGAGGGAATTCCTCTCTCACAGAGCAACAAGGGAATATCAGAATTAAAGAACATCCATGAGGGAATTCCCTCCTCAGAGATCTCCAAGAGAATATAGGAATTAAGGGAAATGCATGAGGGAATTCCTCCCTCATGGAGCTCCAAGGAAGCACCGGGATATCACAGTGGGAATAAAGGATTTCCATGAGGGAATTCCTCTCTCACAGAGCAACAAGGGAATATCAGAATTAAAGAACATCCATGAGGGAATTCCCTCCTCAGAGATCTCCAAGACAATATAGGAATTAAGGGAAATCCATGAGGGAATTCCTCCCTCAGAGGTCTCCAAGGGAACACCGGGATTAAGGGAAATCCATGAGAGAATTTCCCTCACAGAGCTCCAAGGAAATATCGGGATTAAGGGACACACATGAGGGAATTCCTCTCTCACAGAGTGCCAAGGGAATATTGAAATTAGGGAACATCCATGAAGGAATTCTTCCCTCAGAGATCTCCATGGGAACACCAGGATTAAGGAACATCCATGAGGGGATTTCTCCCTCTGAGATCTCCAAGGGAATATTGGAATGAAGGGAAATCCATGAGGGAATTCCTCCCTCACAGAGCTCCAAGGAAACACTGGGATATCACAGTGGGAATAAAGGATTTCCATGTGGGAATTCCTCCCTCAGAAATCTCCAAGGGAACACTGGGATTAAGGGAAATCCATGAGAGGATTTTCCTTCCCAGAGTTCCAAGAGAATATTGGAATGAATGGAAATCCATGAGGGAATTCCTCCCTCACAGAGCTCCAAGGGAGCACTGGAATATGGCAGTGGGATAAAATGATTTCCATGAGGGAATTCTCCCCTCATGGAGCTCCAAGGGAATATTGAAATTAAGGAACCTCCATGAGGAAATTTTCCCTGAGAGATCTCCAAGGGAATATTGGACTTATGGGATACCCATGAGCTCCAGGAAACACTGGGATATCACAGTGGGAATAAAGGATTTCCATGTGGGAATTCCTCCCTCAGAGATCTCCAAGGGATATGGCAGTGGGATTAAAGGATTTCCATGAGGGAATTCCTCTCTCACAGAGCGACAAGGGAATATCAGAATTAAAGAACATCCATGAGGGAATTCCCTCCTCAGAGGTCTCCAAGGGAACACAGGGATTAAGGGAAATCCATGAGAGAATTTTCCCTCACAGAGCTCCAAGGAAATATCAGGATTAAGGGACACACATGAGGGAATTCCTCTCTCACAGAGTGCCAAGGGAATATTGAAATTAAGGAACATCCATGAAGGAATTCTTCCCTCAGAGATCTCCCTGGGAACACCAGGATTAAGGAACATCCATAAGGGGATTTTTCCCTCTGAGATCTCCAAGGAAATATAGGAATTAAGGGATATCCATGAGGGAATTCCTCCTTCACAGAGCTCCAAGGAAACACTGGGATATCACAGTGGGAATAAAGGATTTCCATGTGGGAATTCCTCCCTCAGAGATCTCCAAGGGATATGGCAGTGGGATTAAAGGATTTTCCATGAGGGAATTCCTCTCTCACAGAGCAACAAGGGAATATCAAAATTAAAGAACATCCATGAGGGAATTCCCTCCTCAGAGGTCTCCAAGGGAACACCGGGATTAAGGGAAATCCATGAGAGAATTTTCCCTCACAGAGCTCCAAGGAAATATCAGGATTAAGGGACATACATGAGGGAATTCCTCTCTCACCGAGTGCCAAGGGAATATTGAAATTAAGGAACATCCATGAAGGAATTCTTCCCTCAGAGATCTCCATGGGAACATCAGGATTAAGGAACATCCATGAGGGGATTTTTCCCTCTCAGATCTCCAAGGGAATATCGGAATGAAGGGAAATCCATGAGGGAATTCCTCCCTCACAGAGCTCCAAGGAAACACCGGGATATCACAGTGGGAATAAAGGATTTCCATGTGGGAATTCCTTCCTCAGAGATCTCCAAGGGAACACTGGGATTAAGGAACATCTATGAGGGAATTCCTCTCTCACAGAGCGACAAGGGAATATCAGAATTAAAGAACATCCATGAGGGAATTCCCTCCTCAGAGATCTCCAAGAGAATATAGGAATTAAGGGAAATGCATGAGGGAATTCCCCCCTCACAGAGCTCCAAGGAAGCACTGGGATATCACAGTGGGAATAAAGGATTTCCATGTGGGAATTCCTCCCTCTGAGATCTCCAAGGGAACACTGGGATTAAGGGAAATCCATGAGAGAATTTTCCTTCAGAGAGTTCCAAGAGAATATTGGAATGAATGGAAATCCATGAGGGAATTCCTCCCTCACAGAGCTCCAGGGGAACACTGGGATATGGCAGTGGGATAAAATGATTTCCATGAGGGAATTCTCCCCTCATGGAGCTCCAAGGGAATATTGAAATTAAGGAACCTCCATGAGGAAATTTTTCCCTGAGAGATCTCCAAGGGAATTAAGGGATACCCATGAGGTCCAGGAAACACTGGGATATCACAGTGGGAATAAAGAATTTCCATGTGGGAGTTCCTCCCTCAGAGATCTCCAAGGGATATGGCAGTGGGATTAAAGGATTTCCATGAGGGAATTTCTCTCTCAGAGATCTCTAAGGGAACACTGGGATTAAGGAACATCCATGAGGGAATTCCTCTCTCACAGAGCGACAAGGGAATATCAGAATTAAAGAACATCCATGAGGGAATTCCCTCCTCAGAGATCTCCAAGAGAATATAGGAATTAAGGGAAATGCATGAGGGAATTCCTCCCTCATGGAGCTCCAAGGAAGCACTGGGATATCACAGTGGGAATAAAGGATTTCCATGAGGGAATTCCTCTCTCACAGAGCAACAAGGGAATATCAAAATTAAAGAACATCCATGAGGGAATTCCCTCCTCAGAGATCTCCAAGACAATATAGGAATTAAGGGAAATCCATGAGGGAATTCCTCCCTCAGAGGTCTCCAAGGGAACACTGGGATTAAGGGAAATCCATGAGAGAATTTTCCCTCACAGAGCTCCAAGGAAATATCAGGATTAAGGGACATACATGAGGGAATTCCTCTCTCACAGAGTGCCAAGGGAATATTGAAATTAGGGAACATCCATGAAGGAATTCTTCCCTCAGAGATCTCCGTGGGAACATCAGGATTAAGGAACATCCATGAGGGGATTTCTCCCTCTGAGATCTCCAAGGGAATATAGGAATTAAGGGATATCCATGAGGGAATTCCTCCTTCACAGAGCTCCAAGGAAACACTGGGATATCACAGTGGGAATAAAGGATTTCCATGTGGGAATTCCTCCCTCAGAGATCTCCAAGGGAACACTGGGATTAAGGGAAATCCATGAGAGAATTTTCCTTCACAGAGTTCCAAGAGAATATTGGAATGAATGGAAATCCATGAGGGAATTCCTCCCTCACAGAGCTCCAAGGGAACACTGGGATATGGCAGTGGGATAAAATGATTTCCATGAGGGAATTCTCCCCTCATGGAGCTCCAAGGGAATATTGAAATTAAGGAACCCCCATGAGGAAATTTTCCCTGAGAGATCTGCAAGGGAATATTGGACTTAAGGGATACCCATGAGGTCCAGGAAACACTGGGATATCACAGTGGGAATAAAGAATTTCCATGTGGGAATTCCCCCCTCAGAGATCTCCAAGGGATATGGCAGTGGGATTAAAGGATTTCCATGAGGGAATTCCTCTCTCATAGAGCAACAAGGGAATATCAAAATTAAAGAACATCCATGAGGGAATTCCCTCCTCAGAGATCTCCAAGAGAATATAGGAATTAAGGGAAATGCATGAGAGAATTTTCCCTCACAGAGCTCCAAGGAAATATCGGGATTAAGGGACATACATGAGGGAATTCCTCTCTCACAGAGTGCCAAGGGAATATTGAAATTAAGGAACATCCATGAAGGAATTCTTCCCTCAGAGATCTCCATGGGAACACCAGGATTAAGGAACATCCATGAGGGGATTTCTCCCTCTGAGATCTCCAAGGGAATATCAGAATGAAGGGAAATCCATGAGGGAATTCCTCCCTCACAGAGCTCCAAGGAAACACCGGGATATCACAGTGGGAATAAAGGATTTCCATGTGGGAATTCCTCCCTCAGAGATCTCCAAGGGATATGGCAGTGGGATTAAAGGATTTTCCATGAGGGAATTCCTCTCTCACAGAGCAACAAGGGAATATCAAAATTAAAGAACATCCATGAAGGAATTCTTCCCTCAGAGATCTCCATGGGAACACCAGGATTAAGGAACATCCATGAGGGGATTTTTCCCTCTGAGATCTCCAAGGGAATATCGGAATGAAGGGATATCCATGAGGGAATTCCTCCCTCACAGAGCTCCAAGGAAATACTGGGATATCACAGTGGGAATAAAGGATTTCCATGTGGGAATTCCTCCCTCTGAGATCTCCAAGGGAACACTGGGATTAAGGGAAATCCATGAGAGAATTTTCCTTCACAGAGTTCCAAGAGAATATTGGAATGAATGGAAATCCATGAGGGAATTCCTCCCTCACAGAGCTCCAAGGGAACACTGGGATATGGCAGTGGGATAAAATGATTTCCATGAGGGAATTCTCCCCTCATGGAGCTCCAAGGGAATATTGAAATTAAGGAACCCCCATGAGGAAATTTTCCCTGAGAGATCTGCAAGGGAATATTGGATTTAAGGGATACCCATGAGGTCCAGGAAACACTGGGATATCACAGTGGGAATAAAGAATTTCCATGTGGGAATTCCCCCCTCAGAGATCTCCAAGAGATATGGCAGTGGGATTAAAGGATTTTCCATGAGGGAATTCCTCTCTCATAGAGCAACAAGGGAATATCAAAATTAAAGAACATCCATGAGGGAATTCCTCCCTCAGAGGTCTCCAAGGGAACAGAGGGATTAAGGGAAATCCATGAGAGAATTTCCCTCACAGAGCTCCAAGGAAATATCGGGATTAAGTGACATACATGAGGGAATTCCTCTCTCACAGAGTGCCAAGGGAATATTGAAATTAGGGAACATCCATGAAGGAATTCTTCCCTCAGAGATCTCCCTGGGAACACCAGGATTAAGGAACATCCATGAGGGGATTTCTCCCTCTGAGATCTCCAAGGGAATATCAGAATGAAGGGAAATCCATGAGGGAATTCCTCCCTCACAGAGCTCCAAGGAAACACTGGGATATCACAGTGGGAATAAAGGATTTCCATGTGGGAATTCCTCCCTCAGAGATCTCCAAGGGATATGGCAGTGGGATTAAAGGATTTCCATGAGGGAATTCCTCTCTTACAGAGCAACAAGGGAGTATCAGAATTAAAGAACATCCATGAGGGAATTCCCTCCTCAGAGATCTCCAAGAGAATATAGGAATTAAGGGAAATGCATGAGGGAATTCCTCCCTCATGGAGCTCCAAGGAAACACTGGGATATCACAGTGGGAATAAAGGATTTCCATGTGGGAATTCCTCCCTCAGAAATCTCCAAGGGAACACTGGGATTAAGGAACATCCATGAGGGAATTCCTCTCTCACAGAGCAACAAGGGAATATCAGAATTAAAGAACATCCATGAGGGAATTCCCTCCTCAGAGATCTCCAAGAGAATATAGGAATTAAGGGAAATGCATGAGGGAATTCCTCCCTCATGGAGCTCCAAGGAAGCACTGGGATATCACAGTGGGAATAAAGAATTTCCATGTGGGAATTCCTCCCTCAGAGATCTCCAAGGGAACACCAGGATTAAAGGGACATCCATGAGGGAATTCCCCCTCAGAGATCTCCATGGGAACACCGGGATTAGGGAACCTCCATAAGGGAATTCCCTTCTCAGAGATCTCCATGGGAACACCGGGATTAGGGAACCTCCATAAGGGAATTCCCTTCTCAGAGATCTCCATGGGAACACCGGGATTAGGGAACCTCCATAAGGGGATTCCCCCCACGGCCATCCCCAGTGTTGGGGGGAGGACCCGGACACCACAGGGCGTCGCACACGCCATCCCCGCCCCGCCCTCCCGTCCCACCCGCACCGTAGCTGCCCGCAGGAACTGGGAGCACCCCGAGGGGTGCCACACTCACCTCCGCTCCCCTTAGGGCAGCCCCGCGGCGCGAATGGCGGCGTCGGCAGCGACAATGAATGGCTATGGCGGGTGCCGCCGGAACCTCTGCGTCGGGCGGGTGGGGGCCGGGGGGGAGGTGAAAAGCGGAGCGCAGCGGCGCGGGGTTTAGCCAATAGGAGCGTTCAGATGTGCGGGGCTCAGCCAATAAGAGTGCGCGGAGGGCGCAGGCGCGGAGCGGGGTCGGTGCCGCACTGAGGGAGGTGCGTGGGGAGCCGGGGGGGCTCGGACGGGCCCGGGGGGGCTCCAAATGGGGCTGGGGGAGGCTCCAGATGGGGCGGGAGGCGCTGGACGTGGGGCTTGGGGTTGGAAATGGGGCTAGGGGGTCACAAATTTGCGCTTGGGAGGGCTCCGGACAGGGAACGAGGGGCTCCGATCCGTGGCCGCGGTGGTCTCGGACCGGGACAGGGAGGTCTGGATGGGGCTGGAGGGACTGGAAATGGCGCGGGAGGGGCTGGGCGTGGAACTTGGGGCTGGAAATGGGGCTGGAGGAGTCACAAATTGGGGCTTGGGGGGGCTCCGGACAGGGAAAGGGGGGCTCCGATCTATCGCCGCAGTGATCTTGGACCGAGGCGGGGAGGTCCGGATGGGGCTGGAGAGACTCGAAATGCGGCGGGAGGGGCTGGAGGTGGAGAGGGGTTGGAAATGGGGCTGGGGGGGCTCCAGTCTGTGGTCGGTGTGGTCTTGGACCGGGAGTGTCCGGATGGGGCTGGAGGGACTCGAAATGGGACGGGAGAAGCTCGAGGTGGAGCTTGGGGTTGGAAATGGGGCTGGGGGGAGTCACACAACACGGCTGGTGTGGTCTTGGGCCGGGGGGCCTGGCTGAGGTGGGAGGGAATGGAATTGGCTCCAAATGGGGTGAGAAGGGCTCGAGGTGGAGCTCGGGGTTGGAAATGGGGCTTGAGGGGGCTCTGATCCATGGTCGGTGTGGTTCTCGGACCGGGGGTTTTGTGTCGGGGCTTGGGTTGGGCTCAAACCGGGGCTGGGGAGGTTCCACATCGGGAACCGGGGAGCGACGGCGGCTCCGAGCCGGGGCTTGGAGAGGGCGCCGGGAATGGAGGGGCTCGGGATGGGGCTGGGAGGCTCCATGAGTTGGATCCTGGGCTGAGCTGGCACCGAGGGAAGGCTCGAGCGGGGCTGGGATGGGCTGGGAGCGGGGCAGAGATTTGGAGAGGGAATTGATGGGTAGGGAAGGGACCCGGGTGAGGGGATTGGGGGAGATTAATAAATTCCTGGATAACTGTAGGAGTGAAGTGAGGTAGGACAGTGGGGATGGACAGAGACCAGAGATCTCTGCAGCCAGGGCTTGGAATTTGGGGTTTATTGCAAAAGACCTGGGTGCAGGGGCCTTTTGGGATTTGGGGTTTATTGCAAAGGGCCGGGGTGCAGGGGCCTTTTGGGATTTGGGGTTTATTGCAAAGGGCCTGGGTGCAGGGGCCTTTTGGAGTTTGGGGTTTATTGCAAAGGACCTGGGTGCAGGGGCCTTTTGGGATTTGGGGTTTATTGCAAAGGGCCTGGCTGCAGGGGCCTTTTGGGATTTGGGGTTTATTGCACAGGGCCGGGGTGCAGGGGCCTTTTGGGATTTGGGGTTTATTGCAAAGGGTCTGGGTGCAGGGGCCTTTTGGGATTTGGGGTTTATTGCAAAGGGGCTGGGGGCAGGGCCCTGCTGGGAGCTGCCAGGCACAGCTCAGAGCAGGCCCAAGAGAAGAGAGGGGTAAAGAGGATGAGAGAGAAGAGAGTAAAAGAGGATGAGAGAGTGAGGTTCCTGTTACAATAAATCTTCTTCTGTGTTGAATACTCTAATTCTCACTAACCAGTCTAATGCAGCCTACAAATCCTATAGCATTTACGTACAGCCTGTAAGAATCAGTACAATCCATGTTAGAGTGTTTGCTTTGAGCCAGGTGTAATGGGCTCCAGGAGGCCTGTAACACACCTGAGATACCTCAGTCACCTTTGGAGGCATAAAAATCAGCAGGACGGCTTCTGTTGCAGTGTTGGAAACAAAAAGGTTTAATAAAAGGGAAAATAACAAACAGAGAAAAACTGAGCCAGGTGCCAGAGGTTTTTGCTCCTCACAAGAGCCCTTAGTTTCTTTGTTCACTCTTTTTCTAGTTAATTGCTCAGGCAGGACTGTTTGGCTTCTGTCTGATTAGCTGTCCTTAGGTTTGAGATGGAGTCCCCCAGTCCTATGAGGTGCCTTTTCACTTAATCAATGAGAGAAACTTCTCTGGTTCTCTGCTGCTCACAGTGACCCTGAGATGTGTCACAAAGTCTCTTTTCCCAGCCCAGTGCCCAGAGAAGGAGTCAGAGCTCTGCATTTCTCGGTCTCAAGGTTGTTTATTGTTCCTTATCTATAAAATTCTTTCTCCTGTCCAGCCCAGCTCCGCTCAGCAGCACAGACAGAGGCACTCTGCCTACCCCAGGGCTGTGTTATCTTTTTATACTAAAAACTACATGTACAATGTTTACAATTACCTCCCAATACCCATCACCTGTGTTAGACACTGAACTTCTACTCTAAACCAACCCAAAAGTGCCAAAATCACAGCAGAAGATGGAGGCCAAGAAGGAGAAGGAGAAAGGCTGGACATGCCCAGATCCCTCCATCTTGCCCCCTGAGCCCCCATTCTAAAAACCCCAAAAATCTATTTTTCACCCCATGATAAATTCACTATCATTCTCCTGGCTTGTAATCCTTCATACAAGGTTGGTAATTGTTTTTTCCAAGGGCTCAGTCAAAGGCACAGGGGGGTCTGGGCTCTGTGCCAGGGTCTCTGAGCCCCCTGGGCAGGGGCTCGAGTCCTGCAGGGCAGCCACAGGAATTTCCTGGGTTCCCACAGAAACTCCTGGGCTCATTTCCTTCTAAGGGGACCAAGGACAGTTTTGTCACTCTGTCATCAGGGGACACATTCCTGCATTACCATCCTGTGCTACATTTTAAACCCTAAAATCTCCTCTTTGGGTCCCTTCTGCCAAGCTGGTGGGGTCTGCTCTGACCCTTGGAGCTGTCTGCAGGCAGAGGGTGTTGTTTGATTACCTTCAGTCCAGCCACACCATTGTTTTCCAGTTGTTCACTAACTGAGGGATCTCAAAGCTTGCTTTCATTTCAATCTCACTCACAGTTTCCATATTCTCCAAATCTTTTGCCAGACAATCACATTGATGAGGTTTTCCTGTTCCATCTTCCCAGCAGGTGACGCTGAGTTGTGTGGGAGCGTGGGCTGGGAATCCTGAGGGAGCTGGGAATGTTCAGCCTGAGCAAAAGGAGGCTCAGGGGGAACTTCTGGGGTCTGGCTCTGCTGCCAGGGAACAGGGCCAAGGAGCAGAGGGAGATTTTTGGTTGGATATTTGGAAAATTCCTTCCTGGAAATGTCCAAGGTCAGCTTGGATCCGCCTGGGATAGTGGAGGATCCATTAATGGGATCATCCTTAAGGTCCCTCTCAACCCAAACCGCTGGAATTCTCTGCTCCATTGGGGTGGGGAGGAGGAAAACTCCTGGAAAAAAGGAAGAGGAAGGGATGGAAATCCTTGGCAGGAGGGAGGAATTCCAGCTTGGGGTGAGGAAACAGCAGAGAGGCTTGGGAATGAAGGAATGAGGTCAGGCCTGGATACTTCACAGCTTGGAAAATCCTAAATGTGGAATTTGTGGATTTATTAATCCTGGAATTGAGTCTTTAATTAAAAAAAGAGGGAGAGTGCCTGGGTAGGATTTATAAACTCATTTATTGACTGTAGCTCTCAGGAGTCTGAAGCTCAGCATTTCCCAGATTTATTTCTGGGAATAAACCACCCTGTGGAATCCTCAGCTGAGCAGGAGGAGAGAAAATAAACAACAAAAAGTGCAGGAATGTTCCGGCCATCATTCCCAAAAAACCTGGGAATGAAATGTTGATGGGAACATCACCCAGGGATGGTGCCAGCTCCTCCCCCTAATTAACTAATTAGTAACGCTCCTGGTTAATTGGGTGATCTCACCAAAGGTGAATCAGCTCCTTTTTATGGAAGCAGCCGCTGGATGATGTTCCAGGAAAAAAATTCCTGCAAAATCCCCGTGACACTGCTGGATACCAAATCCTCATCTCCCTGCTGCTGATCCAGGCCTTGCTGGGCATGGAATGCCAGCATTTGGGAGCAGATGAGGCCAAAAATCCCATTATTTCCTAAAAAAAAGAGTGTGGATAATGGGAGAGTTCCCATTTGAGCTGAGAAAAAATTGTGAGGGAATGTTTTGGGAAGAAGCTGAAGGAATTTGTTGTGGAATCCCTCAGGTGTCTCCTGGATGAAGGATTGTGACATTCCCGAGTTTGTAAACCTGTGACATTCCCGAGTTTGTAAACCTGTGACATTCCCAAGTTTGTAAACCTGTGACATTCCCAAGTTTCCAAACCTGTGACATTCCCAAGTTCCTAAACCTGTGACATTCCCAAGTTTCCAAACCTATCCCTGAATTTACAAAGAATTCGGAAGCAATTTGATTTTTTTTGTTTTATTTTCCCACCAATCCTGATCATTCCATGGATTTGCTGCCAGGGGTTGCTGTGGATGGAATTCCAGGATTTTGGGGCTGATGTGGCCAAAAATCCAATTATTACCTAAAAAAAGAGTGTGGATAATGGGAGAGTTCTGATCTCACCTTGGAATAAATAGTGAGGGAATGTTTTGGGAAGAAGTTGAAGGAATTTCTTGTGGAGTCCCTCAGGTGTCTCCTGGATGAAGGATTGTGACATTCCCGAGTTTCCAAACCTGTGACATTCCCGAGTTTCCAAACCTATTCCTGAATTTACAAAGACTTTGGAAGCAATTTGATTTTTTTTGTTTTATTTTCCCACCAATCCCAGTTTTTCCATGGATTTGCTGCCAGATGTTAAATCCACATCTCCCTGCTGCTGATCCAGGCCTTGCTGGGCATGGAATTCCAGGACCTGGGGGCAGATGTGGCCAAAAATCCGATTATTTCCTAAAAAAAGAGTGTGGATAATGGAAGAGTCTCCATAGGAAACGACTGATCTGGGAACAAGTTGTGAGGGAATATTTTGGGAAGAAGCTGAAGGAATTTCTTGTGGAATCCCTCAGGTGTCTCCTGGATGAAGGATTGTGACATTCCCAAGTTTCCAAACCTGTGACATTCCCAAGTTTCCAAACCTGTGACATTCCCGAGTTTCCAAACCTATTCCTGAATTTACAAAGAATTCAGAAGCAATTTGATTTTTTTGTTTTATTTTCCCACCAATCCCAACCTTTCCATGGATTTGCTGCCAGGGGTTGCTGTAGATGGAATTCCAGGATTTTGGGGCAGATGTGGCCAAAAATCTGATTATTTCCTAAAAAAAGAGTGTGGATAATGGAAGAGTTCTGATCTCACCTTGGAATAAATTGTGAGGGAACATTTTGGGAAGAAGTTGAAGGAATTTCTTGTGGAATCCCTCAGGTGTCTCCTGGATGAAGGATTGTGACATTCCCAAGTTCCTAAACCTGTGACATTCCTGAGTTTCCAAACTATTTCTGAGTTTACAAAAAATTCAGAAGCAATTTGATTTTTTTTGTTTTATTTTTCCACTAATCCCAGTTTTTCCATGGATGTTAAATCCACATCTCCCTGCTGCTGATCCAGGCCTTGCTGTGGATGGAATTCCAGGACCTGGGGGCAGATGTGGCCAAAAATCCGATTATTTCCTAAAAAAAAGAGTGTGGATAATGGGAGAGTCTCCATAGGAAAAGACTGATCTGGGAACAAGTTGTGAGGGAATGTTTTGGGAAGAAGCTGAAGGAATTTCTTGTGGAATCCCTCAGGTGTCTCCTGGATGAAGGATTGTGACATTCCCAAGTTCCTAAACCTGTGACATTCCCAAGTTTCCAAACCATTTCTGAATTTACAAAGGATTCAGAAGCAATTTGATTTTTTTTTGTTTTATTTTTCCCCTGATCCCAACCTTTCCATGGATGTCAAATCCACATCTCCCTGTTATGAATCCCAGGGGTTGCTGTGCATGGAATTCCAGGATTTTGGGACAGATGGGGCCAAAAATCCAATTACTCCCTAAAGAAGAGAGTGTGTGGATAATGGAAGAGTCCCCATTTGAGCTGAGAAAAAATTGTGAGGGAACATTTTGGGAAGAAGCTGAAGGAATTTCTTGTGGAATCCCTCAGGTGCCTCCTGGATGAAGGATTGTGACATTCCCAAGTTTCCAAACCTGTGACATTCCCAAGTTTGTAAACCTGTGACATTCCCAAGTTTCCAAACCTGTGACATTCCCAAGTTTCCAAACCTATTCCTGAATTTACAAAGAATTCGGAAGCAATTTGATTTTTTTGTTTTATTTTCCCACCAATCCCAGTTTTTCCATGGATTTGCTGCCAGATGTTAAATCCACATCTCCCTGCTGCTGATCCAGGCCTTGCTGGGCATGGAATTCCAGGACCTGGGGGCAGATTTGGCCAAAAATCCGATTATTTCCTAAAAAAAAGAGTGTGGATAATGGGAGAGTCTCCATAGGAAAAGACTGATCTGGGAACAAGTTGTGAGGGAATATTTTGGGAAGAAGCTGAAGGAATTTCTTGTGGAATCCCTCAGATGCCTTCTGGATGAAGGATTGTGGCATTCCCAAGTTTCCAAACTATTTCTGAGTTTACAAAGAATTCAGAAGCAATTTGATTTTTTTGTTTTATTTTCCCACCAATCCCAACCTTTCCATGGATTTGCTGCCAGGCCTTGCTGGGCATGGAATTCCAGGATTTTGGGGCAGATGTGGCCAAAAATCCGATTACTCCCTAAAGAAAAGAGTGTGGATAATGGAAGAGTGCAGATCTGATCTGAGAGCAAATGGTGAGGAAACATTTGGGGAAAAAATTGGAATTTCTTGTGGAATCTTTGGGACAGTGGGAGGTGTTCCCATGGCAGCTGGAGCTGGATCATCTTTAAGATCCCTCCCCAAACCATTCCCTGGTTCTCATCTGAAATCCAGGACAATCCTGCCCCTTGCTTTTCCAGGAATTCCAACCATTTCTTTGGCTTTATCTTGGGGAAAAATTCTTTTGTCTTTTCATTGGAAATTGAAATTTCTTCTCGGAGAGAGAAGAATTTTTCAGAACTGTTGCAATTAAATATTATTTAATTGGACAAAAAAAAAAAAAGGATTTAATTCCCAACTGTTTTTTTCCTTGAAAAAAAAAAGGATTTAAATCCCAGCTGGATTTTTCCTTGGGAAAAAAAAAAGGGTTTAATTCCCAACTGGATTTTTCCTTGCAACAGAAAAAAAAGATTCCATTCTCAACTGGGTTTTTCCTTGTAAACAAAAAGGATTTAATTCCCAACTGGATTTTTCTTTGGGAAAAAGGAAAAAAAAAAAAAGGATTTAATTCCCAATGGCTTTTTTTTTCTTGTGGAAAAAAAACCAAAGGATTTAATTCCCAACTGGATCTTTCCTTGGAAAAGAAACAATAATTTAATTTTCAACTGGATTTTTCCTTGGGAAAAAAAAAAAAGGATTTTGTTCCCAACTGGATTTTTCCTTGGAAAAGAAAAAAAAGGATTTCGTTCCCAACTTGATTTTTCCTTGAGAAATAAAGGATTTCATTCCCAACTGGATTTTTCCTTGGGAAAAAAAAAGGATTTAAATCCCAGATGGATTTTTCCTTGGAAAAGAAAAAAAGGATTTAATTCCCAACTGGATTTTTCCTTGGGAAAAAAGGATTTAATTCCCAACTGGATTTTTCCTTGGGGAAAAAGGAAAAAAAAAAAAAAAAAGGTTTAATTCCCAAAATTCCCAGTTGCTTTTTTTCTTGGAGAAAAAACCCAGGATTTAATTCCCAACTGGATTTTTCCTTGGGAAATAAAGGATTTAATTCCCAACTGGATTTTTCCTTGGAAAAGAAAAAAAGGATTTCGTTCCCAACTCGATTTTTCCTTGGGAAATAAGGATTTAATTCCCAACTGGATTTTTCCTTGGGAAAAAAAAAGGATTTAATTCCCAACTGGATTTTTCCTTGGAAAAAAAAAAGGATTTAATTCCCAACTGGATTTTTCCTTGGAAAAGAAAAAAAGGATTTAATTCCCAACTGGATTTTTCCTTGGGAAAATAAAGGATTTAAATCCCAGCTGGATTTTTCCTTGAAAAAAAAAAAGGATTTAAATCCCAACTGGATTTTTCCTTGGAAAAGAAAAAAGGAATTTCATTCCCAACTGGATATTTTTCCTTGGAAAAAAAAAAAAGGATTTAATTCCCAGCTGGAATTTTCCTTGGGAATTTGCCCCCGGGCCCAGCAAGGAGCTGAGTAAAGCTCAGGCTGCCAGGTGAGTCAGGAGTCACAGGGACAGTGACAAATCCCGGTACAAAACCCGGGAAGTGCCGGCTCTGCCCTGCTGCCCTTGCATTCCTTCCTTACTCCATACAAATCCTGGATTTTTAAGGAATTCTCATTCTGGGAACGGCCTCCGCTGCGTTTGCCTTCAGTTTCAAGTTTGTTTTTCTCAAAACTTGAAGAGAAAAAAGAAATCCCTGAGGGGGAAAAATTCCTCCCTGAGGGGGGAAAATGCTCCTGGAGAATTCCATGGATCCAAATCCAGGTAAGAAACTTGGGATGAGGCTCTGGAAAAGCTTCTTTTTAATTTATAATGAGATTTAAATCCTTGATTTTTTTTAAAGGAATTTTCATTTTGGGAACAGCCTCAGCTGTATTTGTCTTTAGAAATTTTTCCTTGGTGAAAACTTTGGAAAAAATCCTTAAGGGAGAAAATTCCTCCCTGAAAATTCCATGGATGCAAGTCCAGGTAAGAAACTTGGGATGAGGCTCAGGAAAAGCTTCTTTTGGATTTGTAATGAGATATAAATCCTTGATTTTTTTTAAAGGAATTTTCACTTTGGGAACAGCCTCAGTTAAATTTTCCTTTAGAATTTTTTTCCTTGGTGAAAACTTGGGAAAAAATTCCTCCTTGAGAATTCCCTGGATCCAAATCCAGGTAAGAAGCTTGGATTAAGGATCAAGAAGAGCTCATGTTAATTTATTATGAAATAAATCCATTATATTTTAAGGAATTTTCATTTTGGGAACAGCCTCAGCTGTATTTGTCTTTAGGAGTTTTTCCTTGGTGAAAACTTTGGAAAAAATCCTTAAGGGAGAAAATTCCTCCCTGAAAATTCCATGGATGCAAATCCAGATAAGAAACTTGGGATGAGGCTCAGGAAGAGCTTCTTTTGGATTTGTAATGAGATTTAAATTCTTGATTTTTTTTTTAAAGGAATTTTCATTTTGGGAACAGCCTCAGCTGTGTTTGTTTTTAGAAATTTTTTGTTGGTGAAAACTTTGGAAAAAATCCTTAAGGGAGAAAATTCCTCCCTGAAAATTCCATGGATGCAAATCCAGATAAGAAACTTGGGATAAGGCTCAGGAAGAATTTATTTTGGATTTGTAATGAGATTTAAATCCTTGATTTTTTTTTTAAAGGAATTTCATTTTGGGAACAGCCTCAGTTCAATTTTCCTTTAGAATTTTTTTCCTTGGTGAAAACTTTGGAAAAAAATCCCTGAGGGTGAAAATTCTTCCCTGAAAATTCCATGGATGCAAATCCAGGTAAGAAACTTGGGATGAGGCTCAGGAAGAGCTTCTTTTGGATTTGTAATGAGATATAAATCCTTGATTTTTTTTTAAAGGAATTTCATTTTGGGAACAGCCTCAGCTGTATTTGTTTTTAGAAGTTTTTCCTTGGTGAAAACTTTGGAAAAAAATCCCTGAGGGTGCAAATTCTTCCCTGAAGATTCCATGGATGCAAATCCAGATAAGAAACTTGGGATAAGGCTCAGGAAGAATTTATTTTGGATTTGTAATGAGATATAAATCCTTGATTTTTTTTAAAGGAATTTTCACTTTGGGAACAGCCTCAGTTCAATTTTCCTTTAGAATTTTTTTCCTTGGTGAAAACTTGGGAAAAAATTCCTCCTTGAGAATTCCATGGATCCTAATCCAGGTAAGAAGCTTGGATTAAGGATCAAGAAGAGCTCATGTTAATTTATTATGAAATAAATCCATTATATTTTAAGGAATTTTCATTTTGGGAACAGCCTCAGTTGTATTTGTCTTTAGAAATTTTTCCTTGGTGAAAACTTTGGAAAAAATCCTTAAGGGAGAAAATTCCTCCCTGAAAATTCCATGGATGCAAATCCAGATAAGAAACTTGGGATGAGGCTCAGGAAGAATTTATTTTAATTTATTAAATATAAATCCTTGATTATTAAAGGAATTTTCCTGTTGGGAACAGCCTTGATTGTGTTTTCCTTTGGAATTTTTTTCCTTGCTGAAAACTTGGCTGCAACCACTCCTTGAAATCAAATTTTCCTGGGATTTTGCTCCCTCTTTTCCCACAGTTTTCTTGAGGGTTGTGGATTTATTGGATCAAAAGAGGTGGAGAATTTTCACTTTAAATTCCAATTTTTTTATCAATTTATGGCTGATTTCTTTTTTTCCATTTCATCTCTGACATTGATAATGAATGTTCTTAAAAATCCATGGAAATAAGGGATGGAAACCAAATAAAGGATTTTTTTGGGATATAGCATGGACTAATCTTCATCTTAATTATATGGGAATATTGAATGTATTTAATTAAAATAAACAATTTTAAAATTAATTAACTTAAAAATAGTTATTAAAAATAATAATTTAAAATTATTTATTAAATCAATAATCAAAAAAATCTCTGGAACTGGACTTTTTAAGGAATTATTGATGGAGCAGCCTGAAAACACTGGGAGATCTCAGGGTGGGATCAGGAATTCAGCATTCCTGAAGAAGGAATTTTTTGTTTTCCTGAGAATTCCTCAACTTTTCTTGGAGGGAGCGGATTGGGGTGGAATTAAGGAGGGCAATGAGTGGGAATCTCATTAATGGCACAGCAGAATTCCAGAGCTCCTGGAATATCCAAGCCTTGGAGAAGATGTTGGATCATGGAGGAATTCCCAGTGATGTCATCAGCATTCCCAAATTAATTATGGGATGGAAGCAGGCCTTGCTGCTGGAAACCACAGCCATGAGGAAGACATTCCAGGAAAATTCCAACCCTTGGACCCAAGAAACTTCTGGAAGGGTGGAGAGAAGCCATTCCAGGGGTGGAATTGCCCATTCCGAAGCTGGGATTGTTTGGACAGAAGGAATTCCTGGAGAATTTTGGGAATTCCTGGAAAATATTGGGATTTCCTGCAGAATACTGGGAATTGCTGGAGAATATTGACAAATTCCAGAGAATACTGGGAATTCCTGGAGAATACTGGGAATTCATGGAGAATATTGACAAATCTTGGAAAATACTGGGAATTCATGAGGAATTTTGGGAATTGCTGGGGAATACTGGGATTTCCTGGAGAATATTGGGATTTCCTGGAGAATATTGGGAATTAGCAGAGAATTCTGGGATTTCCTGGAGAATATTGACAAATCCTTGAGAATACTGGGATTTCCTACGGAATACTGGGAATTTGCAGAGAATAGTGCGAATTCCTGGGGAATTTTGGGATTTCCTAGAGAATATTGGGATTTCCTGGAGAATATTGACAAATCCCAGAGAATACTGGGAATTCCTGGAGAATACTGGGAATTGACAGAGAATACTGGGATTTCCTGGAAAATACTGGCAATTCCTGAGGAATTTTGGGAATTGCTGGGGAATACTGGGATTTCCTGGAGAATATTGGGATTTCCTGGAGAATATTGACAAATCCTGGAAAATACTGGGAATTCCTGAGGAATTTTGGGAATTGCTGGGGAATACTGGGATTTCCTGGAAAATACTGGGATTTCCTGGGGAATTCTGGGAATTCCTGGAGAATACTGGGATTTCCTGGGGAATTCTGGGATTTCCTGGAGAATATTGACAAATCCTTGAGAATACTGGGATTTCCTATGGAATACTGGGAATTTGCAGAGAATAGTGCGAATTCCTGGGGAATTTTGGGATTTCCTAGAGAACATTGGGATTTCCTGGAGAATATTGACAAATCCCAGAGAATACTGGGAATTCCTGGAGAATACTGGGAATTCATGGAGAATATTGACAAATCCTGGAAAATACTGGGAATTCCTGAGGAATTTTGGGAATTGCTGGGGAATACTGGGATTTCCTGGAGAATATTGGGATTTCCTGGACAATACTGGGATTTCCTGGGGAATTCTGGGATTTCTTGGAGAATATTGACAAATCCTTGAGAATACTGGGATTTCCTGGGGAATACTGGGAATTTGCAGAGAATAGTGCGAATTCCTGGGGAATTTTGGGATTTCCTGCAGAATACTGGGAATTGCTGGAGAATATTGACAAATTCCAGAGAATACTGGGAATTCCTGGAGAATACTGGGAATTCATGGAGAATATTGACAAATCCTGGAAAATACTGGGAATTCCTGAGGAATTTTGGGAATTGCTGGGGAATACTGGGATTTCCTGGAGAATATTGGGATTTCCTGGACAATACTGGGATTTCCTGGGGAATTCTGGGAATTCCTGGAGAATATTGACAAATCCTTGAGAATACTGGGATTTCCTATGGAATACTGGGAATTTGCAGAGAATAGTGTGAATTCCTGGGGAATTTTGGGATTTCCTAGAGAATATTGGGATTTCCTGGAGAATATTGACAAATCCCAGAGAATACTGGGAATTCCTGGAGCATACTGGGAATTGACAGAGAATACTGGGATTTCCTGGAAAATACTGGGAATTCCTGAGGAATTTTGGGAATTGCTGGGGAATACTGGGATTTCCTGGAGAATATTGGGATTTCCTGGACAATACTGGGATTTCCTGGGGAATTCTGGGATTTCCTGGAGAATATTGACAAATCCTTGAGAATACTGGGATTTCCTACGGAATACTGGGAATTTGCAGAGAATAGTGCGAATTCCTGGGGAATTTTGGGATTTCCTAGAGAATATTGGGATTTCCTGGAGAATATCGACAAATCCTGGGGAATACTGGGAATTAGCAGAGAATACTGGGAATTTGCGGGGAATATTGACAAATCCTGGAGAATGCTGGGATTTCCTGGAGAATATTGACAAATCCCAGAGAATACTGGGAATTCCTGGAGAATACTGGGAATTCATAAGGAATATTGACAGTTCCAGGAGAATTCCTGCAGTGTGTTTAATGTGCCTGGATTTGAGATGCCAGAGGGGAAGGGGAAAGAGCAGGGATTTGTAAATATGGGTGAGCTGGAATTTTGGGATATCCTGGATTTTCCTCAGTGCTCGTTGGTCTGTGGGAAGCTGAGATGAGCTGGGAATGGGAATATTCCAGGATATGAATGGAATTACTGGAAAAATGCATGGCCAGTGATGTTGATGGCCTTTTCCACAGGAAATCTGGAATTTTGGGATATTGTGGATTTTCCTTGGTGCCTGTTGATCTATGGGAAGCTGAGATGAGATAGGAATGGGAATATTCCAGGATATGAATGGAATTCTTGGAAAAATGCATGGCCAGTGATGTTGACAGCTCTTTCCAGAGGAAATCTGGAATTTTGGGCTATCCTGGATTTTCATCTGTGTCTGTTGGTTTGTGGGAAACCAAGATGAGCTGGGAATGGGAATGTTCCAGGATATGGATGGAATTCTTGGGAACATGGGGTGGGCAGTGATGTTGACAGCCCTTTCCAGAGGAAATCTGGAATTTTGGGATGTCCTGGATTTCCCTTAGTACTTGCTGGCCTGTGGTAAACCGAGGTAAGAGGAATGGGAATATTCCAGGATATGAATGGAATTATTGGGAAAATGCATGGCCAGTGATGTTGATGGGGTTTTCCAGAGGAAATCTGGAATTTTGGGATATTGTGGATTTTCCTCGGTGCCTGTTGATCTATGGGAAGCTGAGATGAGATAGGAATGGGAATGTTCCAGGATATGAATGGAATTCTTGGAAAAATGCATGGCCAGTGATGTTAATGGGGTTTTCCAGAGGAAATCTGGAATTTTGGGATATTGTGGATTTTCCTCAGTGCTCGTTGGTCTGTGGGAAGCAGAGATGAGCTGAGAATGGAAATATTCCAGGATATGGATGGAATTATTGGAAAAATGCATGGCCAGTGATGCTGACAGCCCTTTCCAGAGGAAATCTGGAATTTTGGGATATCGTGGATTTTCATCTGTGTCTGTTGGTCCGTGGGAAACTGAGATGAGCTGGGAATGGGAATGTTCCAGGATATGGATGGAATTCTCGGGAACGTGTTGTGGCCAGTGATGTTGACAGCCTTTTCCAGAGGAAATCTGGAATTTTGGGATGTCCTGGATTTCCCTTAGTACTTGCTGGCCTGTGGTAAACCGAGGTAAGAGGAATGGGAATATTCCAGGATATGAATGGAATTATTGGGAAAATGCATGGCCAGTGATGTTGATGGGGTTTTCCAGAGGAAATCTGGAATTTTGGGATATTGTGGATTTTCCTCGGTGCCTGTTGATCTGTGGGAAGCTGAGATGAGACAGGAATGGGAATATTGCAGGATGTGAATGGAATTATTGAGAAAATGCATGATGGGCTTTTCCAGAGTGAATATTCCTGTGGTTAGAAATGCTTCCCAAGTTCCTTGGACATCCAGCTGAAAAGAGCCAGGATCGATTCACGTGTGTTTATTCAGGATTCCTGCTTTTCCCCCTTGGATTTTAGTGTCTCCTGCTGGACTGGAGAGCGTTTCCCTGGGGGAGGAGGCCGGGAAGAGCGAGCTGATGAACGAGGACATCCGGATCCACTCCTGGCCTTGCTCCTACTACCTGGACACCAGCAAACAATGGATCCCTGGGAAGCTCGCCCTGACTCCCGCTTCCATCAAATTCACGGCTGACAAAACGGGAGAGCTCCTGGTGGATTTCCGTCTTTCCGGGATCGGCGAGATCAAGAAGGAATCTTCCCATTTAATCTTCAGCTCCCTCACCATCCTGGAGAAAGGCACCAAGCACTGGTTCAGCTCCCTGCATCCCAACAGGAATGTGGTGTTCAACATCCTGGAGCATTTCTGGAGGGAGCAGCTGCTGTCCAGCCAGGAGGCCGGAGCGGGAGCGGCCTTGGAATCCAGCAAGGGCAAGGAATTAACGGGAATGTTGGAGGGGTCCCAGAAACGCCTGGAGGACACGGCCAAGGTGCTGCATTCCCAGGGGGAACAGTTCGACAACATCATGAGGGGACTCCACAAGATCGAGGGGGACATGGATGTGGCTGACAGGTTTGGAATGGGAGCGTTCCCGGAGCTGGGAATGGTTTGGGGGGCCTGGAATTCCTGGGGGAGGGCTTCGGGAAATGAAACTGTGGATTTTTCATTGGAAGGATGGAGCAGCTCCATGAGGAAGCACTGAGGGAGTTGGGAATGTTCCCCTGGAGGAGGGAAAAATCCAGGGAGAGCTCAGAGCCCCTGGCAGGGCCTGGAGGGGCTCCAGGAGAGCTGGAGAGGGACTGGGGACAAGGCATGGAGGGACAGGAGCCAGGGAATGGCTCCCAGTGCCAGAGGGCAGGGATGGGTGGGAGATTGGGAATTGGGAATTCCTGGCTGGGATGGAATTCCCAGAGCAGCTGTGGCTGCCCCTGGGTCCCTGGCAGTGCCCAAGGCCAGGCTGGAGCAGCCTGGGACAGTGGGAATTCCCTGCCCATGGACTGGGATCATCCTTAGGATCCCTTCCAGTCCGAGCCTTTGTGTCCATGGGCTCAGGAGATGTTGGGAATTCAGCTCTGGGAATTCAGGAGTGCCCCAATCTCCTTCCAGCCTGTGCCCTATTCCATAGGAATAAAACTGGGATAAGAGCAGTGTCTGCAGTGCCCATCCCTGCTGCCATTCCTGGGAAATCCAGAGCTGTGCCAGCTTCTTTCCTGCCTTTTCCTTCCTGCCCTTTTTTCCCCGCTGTTTTTCCCTCACGATTTTTTCCCTGCCATTTTTGTTTCCCTCTGTTTTTTCCCTTCCCTATCTTCCTGCTCTTTTTTTCTTTCCCGCCCTTTTTCCCTCACCATTTTTGTCCCTCATGATTTCCCCCCACCATTTTTGTTTCCCTCTGTTTTTTCCCTCCCTTTTTTCCTCTCCTGCCTTTTTTCCCTTTTCCCACCCTCTTTTCTTCCCTCCCTTTTCCCCCACAGCTTCCTTGGAAATCCTTTGCTTTGATTTTCTAGGAATATCTGCAAGCCTTTAAAACACTTTGGATTGAATGGGAAAGAAGGAAAGAAGCCAAAATTGGGAGTTTTGGGGCGAGCTCGTGGCAGGATTGGAATATCCAATATTCCAACACCCAGGGAGCAGCCAGGGCTCCCTGGGAATATTTGTGCCAAGTGTTTCCTTATCTTGGAGCCCTCTGGATAAAATTCCAGCAGGAGTGAGGGGAATGCAGCTCTGGAGCACGAGGAGAGGAGTGGGAAGGGACTCAGGGTGTGGGAAGGGACTTGGAATTCCACGGATTCAAGGGTGGCCAAACATTACCCAGCTCGGAGCTGCAGCAGGGAATTCCAGAGGGCTCTTCCCAGTTTTATTGAATTTATAGAGCAGGGAATTCCTGGGAGTATCCCAAAGTTTTAATGGACTTAAAACAGGGAATGAAAACGGGATTCAGTTGGGATTTTTAGGATGATTATTGTTGGTTTTCCTTTGAAAAAAAGGGGAATATTTTCCTTGTCCTTGGAGTAGGAGCTGAACCTGAACAGTTCCAGCCCTGGCTCCCTCCCCTGTTTGCTGGGAATGTTTTCCTTAGGGAGCTGCCCCAAAACTGATGGAAAGGTGGGGTCTGGACACTTCTGGGAAGTTTCTGCTGGAATTTGGAGCCTCAAGCTGGAATTTTTAGTGTTTTATCTGGGGATTTAGGTAAGGAGCAAAGGAAAAAGTGGCATTGGGCTGAGGGGGTGAAGGAAAAGGAGCAGGAAAAGGCCTTGGAAGTGGTGATAGATGGGCAGGAATGGGAATATTGAGGAACACACACATGGAAAGGGACCTGGAAAAATCCACTTCCATTTCTTAATTCCCAGCTGGGATTCTGGGAGTTTTTCCAATGGATTATGAGGAGAAGGTGGCGTTTGAACCGCCTGCATCCTGGGAAATTGTGGATGCCTTTGAGGAGGGATTAAGGAATTCCCGTGTCTGTGGGGATTTTCTTGGAGCTGCTGGAATATCCAGAGCTTTTCCCTCTCCCAACTCTCCCTTCTGTCCTCCAGGCTGTTAACAGAGCTGGAATCTCCCTCCTGGTGGCCCTTCAGCACCAAACTCTGGAAAACCCCTGTGGAAGCGAAGCCCAAGGAAACCCCCGCGGCTGCAGATCCCAGAAGCCAGGAGGGAATCCTGCTGCGAATCCCAGTGATCATCACCCACAGGACAGACTCCAGCGCCAAACCCGGCAAACTGACGCTGCTTCCCTCGGGCCTGGAGATCCAGGATTGCAATTCCCAGCTCCTGCACCGCTTCGAGGCCCGTGACGTGGATGACATCTGGGTGCACACTCCCTACGAGATCAGCGTCCGGCAGAGGTTCATCGGCAAACCCGACACCTCCTACCGGCTCCTGGCCGCGCGCATGCCCGAGGCCATCCCCGTCCTCCAGGTGCAGTTCAGCAAGAAAATCCAGTTCTTGGAGGATGCCCTTGGATTTGCCGGAGCCAGGAAGTCCCCTCAGGCGGATCTGGGGACGTCCATCTGGCAGGCAGGTGGGTGCCAGGGGGTTCCGGGCTCCAAAGGTTTTTTCCGAGGAGTATTCCAGAGGCAAACTGGCCCTGCATGGTGGATTTGCCCATGGTGAGGGTGGATTTGCCCATGGTGAGTCATGGTGCGTGACTCAGGGCATGGTGGATTTGCCCATGGTGAGGGTAAATCCAAGGAATAAACTCCAGGTACCTTCAGAGCCTTTTTTTTCTGGAGTTAATTCCCAGCTGGAAGGGAATATTCAATAGCCAATAATGAATACCCAATAATTAATATCCAGTGTCCCTTTTCTAATATCCAATGTCCAGTGTTTAATGTCCAATATCCAGTGTTTAATGTCCAATATCCAGTGTTTGATATCCACTATCCAGTGTTTAATGTCCAATGTCCAATGTTTAATATCCAATGTCCAGTGTTTTAATGTCCACTATCCAGTGTTTAATGTCCAATATCCAGTGTTTGATATCCAGTATCCAGTGTTTAATATCCAGTATCCAGTGTTTAATGTCCAATATCCAGTGTTTGATATCCAGTATCCAGTGTTTAATATCCAATATCCAGTGTTTAATGTCCAGTATCCAGTGTTTAATGTCCAATGTCCAGTGTTTAATGTCCAATATCCAGTGTTTAATATCCACTATCCAGTGTTTAATGTCCAATATCCAGTGTTTAATATCCAGTATCCAGTGTTTAATATCCAATATCCAGTGTTTAATGTCCAATATCCAGTGTTTGATATCCAGTATCCCATATCCAATATCCACTGTTCAATATCAGGCAGATTTGGGAACGTCCATCTGGCAGGCAGGTGGGTGCCAGGGGGTTCCAGGCTCCAAAGGTTTTTCCAAGGAATATTCCAGAGGCCATGGTGAGCGAGTCCATGATAAATCCAAGGAATAAACTGCAGGGGGCTTCAGAGCCTTTGGCACTGCTGCTGCTTTTCCTGGAGATAATTCCCAGCTGGAAGGGAATATCCAATATTCAATAGCCAATAATTAACATCCAAGAATTGCTATCCAATAGCCAATAATTAGTATCCAGTGTCCCTTATCTAATATCCAATATCCAGTGTTTGATATCCAGTATCCAGTGTTTAATGTCCACTATCCAGTGTTTGATATCCAGTATCCCATATCCATTATCCACTGTTCAATATCAGGTGGATTTGAGAGCATCCATCTGGCAGGCAGGTGGGTGCCAGGGGGTTCCAGGCTCCAAAAGTTTTTCCAAGGAGTATTCCAGAGGCCATGGTGAGTGAGTCCATGATAAATCCAAGGAATAAACTGCAGGGCGCTTCAGAGCCTTTGGCACTGCTGCTGCTTTTCCTGGAGATAATTCCCAGCTGGAAGGGAATATCCAATATTCAATAGCCAATAATTCACACCCATAATTAATATCCAATAAATAATAACTGCTATTTAATATCCAGTATCCCAAATCTGGTAGTCAGTATTCAATAGCCAATATCCAGTATCCCATATCCAGTATCCAGTATTTAATATCCAATATCCCATATCCAACATCCAGCATTCAATATTCAGTATCCAGTATTTAATATCCAATATCCCATATCCAACATCCAGCATTCAATATTCAGTATCCAGTATTTAATATCCCATATCCAACATCCAGCATTCAATATTCAGTATCCAGTATTTAATATCCCATATCCAATATCCAGTATTTAACATCCAATACCCAATAATTACTATCCAATAATTAACACCCAGTATTTAATATCCAGTATCCCATATCTGGCAGTCAGTATTCAATATCCAAAAGCCAGTATCCAATATTCCATATCCAATATTCCATATCTAGTAACCCATGTCCAGCATCTGATATTCAATATTCAGGATCCCATATTTAATATCCCATATCCAATATTCCATATCTGGTATCCAGTATTTCACAGTGGATATTCCACGCTCTGTAGCCAATGTTTAATATCCAGTATTCCATATCCAATAGCCAATAATTAATACCCAATAAATAATACCCAGTATTTAATATCCCATATCCAATGTTCCATATCTGGTATCCAGTATTTCACAGTGGATATTCCATGCTCTGTAGCCAATGTTTAATATCCAGTATTCCATATCCAATTCCCAATAATTAATATCCAATAAATAATACCCAGTATTTAATATCCCATATCCAATGTTCCATATCTGGTATCCAGTATTTCACAGTGGATATTCCATGTTCTGTAGCCAATGTTTAATATCCAGTATTCCATATCCAATAGCCAAAAATTAATATCCAATAATTGATGCCCAGTATTTAATATCCAATATCCCATATCTGGCAGTCAGTATTCAATATCCAATAGCCAGTATCCAATATTCCATATCCAGTATTCCATATCCAATATTTAATATCCAACATCCAATATTCAGTATCCCCTATTTAATATCCCATATCCAATGTTCCATATCTGGTATCCAGTATTTAATAATGGATATTCCATGTTCTGTAGCCAATGTTTAATATCCAATATTCCATATCCAATACCCAATAATTAATATCCAATAAATAATACCCAGTATTTAATATCCCATATCCAATGTTCCATATCTGGTATCCAGTATTTCACAGTGGATATTCCATGTTCTGTAGCCAATGTTTAATATCCAGTATTCCATATCCAATAGCCAAAAATTAATATCCAATAATTGATGCCCAGTATTTAATATCCAATATCCCATATCTGGCAGTCAGTATTCAATATCCAATAGCCAGTATCCAATATTCCATATCCAGTATTCCATATCCAATATTTAATATCCAACATCCAATATTCAGTATCCCCTATTTAATATCCCATAGCCAATATTTCATATCTGGTATCCAGCATTTAATAATGGATATTCCATGTTCTATAGCCAATATTTAATATCCAATATTCCATATCCAATAGTCAATAATTAATGTCCATTAAAAAATACCCAGTATTTAATATCCAATATCCCTTATCTGGCAGTCAGTATTCAATATCCAATAGCCAGTATCCAATATTCCATATCCAGTATTTAATATCCAATATTTATTATTCAATATCCAATATTCAGTATCCCCTATTTAATATCCCATAGCCAATATTTCATATCTGGTATCCAGCATTTAATATTGGATATTCCATGTTCTATAGCCAATATTTAATATCCAATATTCCATATCCAATATCCAATAAATAATACCCAGTATTTGATATCCAATATTTAATATCCCATATCCAGTAGTCAATATTCAGTGTGTAATATCCAATATTCCACAGTCAATGTTTAATATCCCCTATCAAATATCCAGTATTTGATATCTCACATCCTATTTCTAATATCCCATATCCAAGAATTAATATCCCATATCCAATATCCCATATCCCATATCAAATATCCCCTATTCAATATCCTATATCCAGTATCCCATGTCCAGTATCCCATATTCCATATCCCACATTGCATATCAAATATCCAATTTCCAATATCCAATATCCCATATTTAATATCCAATATCCCATGTGCAATATCCAATATTTATATTAAACCTTTAATTCCCTTAAATCCTGAACACTTTTCCCAGATGTCCTGGAATCTTGAATTAAAACATGGGATAAACCTTATTTTCCCCATATTAAAAACCCCAGGATTTTGATATTAGACAAGTCCAGGTGTGGGAATTCCTGAGATTTTGGAGTAATTTTAAGAAAACTTTGGAGACTGAAAATTCCCAACAAGAAATTTGATATTCCCTACTGTTAATCCTAAAATTCCAGGACGGGGTTTTTTTAACCCAGTCTTGGAATTTTCAACAGCTTGGAATTTATTCCTCCCAACATCCCTGAATCCTTTTTTTTTTTTTTCCTAATTTTTAATCCCAAAGGAGCAAAGAGAAGATGGATCCAGAGCCAAAAACAACTGGAAAATTGGGATAAATTCATAAATCCACCAATTTCTGGTTGGAATTCCAGCAGGGAAGGGGAATATCCTGGTTTTGAGCAATATTCCAGCTTGGAAAAGCTGCTGGATTTTTAAGGAAGTAAATTCTGGCCTCTGTAATTTCCTGTTATCCCAAAAAATTCCCAGTTCCTGATGGAATTCCAGGAAATAATTGGATCTCCAGCCCTTTTCCAGAGGTTTTCCTGCTGTTTCCCAGCTGGATTTTGTTCTCCTTCCCTGGTTAATTTAGAAAACCTTGGGAAGCAGAGGGGAGCTGATGGAAATCCTGGTTTTCCAGGTTTTCCTGTGTTTTCCTTGGATTTGTCACCGTTCCCGTTCCGTCACAAGGTGGCGCTCACGGACTGTGTGGGAGCCTTTGGGATTCTTCCATGGAAAACTGATTTTTTTCCTTATTTTTTACCTTTTTCTCAAATCAGGAGGGGGAAAAAATAGATTTTTCTGTTCCCCTCTCTGTGTTTTCCAATAGGGAATTGATCCAAGGATTTTTGGGAGAAATAACCCTGCAGGGCATGGAAATCTCTGGGAAAATTCTGAATTTTCCCTCAAAACTGCCACAATCCTTGCACCTTTTGTTTACACCAACCCTGCCTTCAGTTTATGCCTAAATTTATAGAAATTCTCAAAAAAGTCCATTTTGGCTTCCTTCCATGTGGAAAAGTAATTTAGGGAATTATTTTTTATCCAATCCTTACTGGGTATTTTATTTAAAATATTATTAATTATTTATTAATGTTAATAACAATAACAACAACAACAACAATCTGGATTTTTTTTAGCTGCTTTACACTTTTTCCCAGTGGTTTTTTTTTTGGGATAAACACTGAAATTTTGGAACAGCTTTGATCCAATTTTCTCCCAAAAACCAGCTGAGAATTCCCATGAATCCCCACATTCCAAATAATCGCATTTTCCAAAGGCTCCCTAAGTAAGAAATAAAATTTACAAAATAATTATTTAAAAAAGAAAATAAAATAACATAAATAGCATAAAAATAAAATAAAAATAAAATACCAAACATAAATAAAATGAAATAGAGTTAAATGAAGAAAAAATAAAGAGACAATTTTAAAAAAGAGAAAAATGAAGAGAAATTGTAAGGAATACAGTTTGAATATTCCCAGAAAACCAGAATTTAATGGGAAAAATTGGATCCTGGGCATTCCCAAATTCCCATGGAGCAAAGCACAGCTCAGCTGCTTTTATCCCAGAATTCCAGAACGATCCTTAAGGATTCCATGAGCGGCGATTCCATTATCCCAAGCTACCCTTGGACATTCCCAGGGATTCCCCAGCTTCTCTGGGAGTTCCTGAAGCTCCCCCTCCTTTCCAGGCAGGAATTTTTCCTTAATGTGGAATTTCTCTGGCAGCCACGGGATTCCTGGGAGCCGCGGTGAATCCCGGATCGCCGGCGGGAAGCGCCGAAGGGCCGGACAAGGAGCAGGTGCAGCTGCAGAAAATATCCCAGGAGGAAGCCAAGGAGCTCCGACAGGTAAAAATGGGGATGGAATTCCCGGAATTCCCAGAATTCCCAGAATGACCAGGTTAGAAGAGACCTTCAAGGTCACAGAGTCCAACCCAGCCCCAACAGCTCAACCAAACCCTGGCCCCCAGTGCCACATCCAGGCTTTGTTAAACACACCCAGGCATGGGGACTCCACCACCTCCCTGGGCAGCCATTCCAGAACTTTCTCACTCTTCCTGTGAAAAACTTTTCCCTGCTATCCAGCCTGTGGCTGTTCCAGTTGTGGGTTTCTCTGGGTCTGCATTGAAGGCACTTGAGACAGTAGTTCATGCTCACACTCAGGTGTTTATTATTTCTTATCAGTAAAACAGCCTCACTGCTGGGAGTTCAGCAGCTTTTCATTAGAAGGCACAAAATGGCCACAATCTCTTGTTCCAAGGCCTTCTCAGACTAAACTGTCCAATGAAGAGCTG
This sequence comes from Agelaius phoeniceus, assembly GCF_051311805.1. Classification (NCBI taxonomy): domain Eukaryota; kingdom Metazoa; phylum Chordata; class Aves; order Passeriformes; family Icteridae; genus Agelaius; species Agelaius phoeniceus. Next base: position 1,621,710 of record NC_135265.1, read on the forward strand.
ACACCTGGATTATTTTCCCTTTTAACCCAATCACTGATCCCACAGAGCTGCAATGGGGACTTTTCTGCCCAATTACAAAATGCCACCCAAACCCATGGAGAAGGAGGAAGAAGAAGCATGGAGCAGAAACCCAGGGTGACACCCTGTGCCCTCCATCTGCTTCCATCCACAACACACTAAAAACCCCAAAACCTCAATTTCTCACCCAGTGACACACCTGCACTGCTCTCTATAATCTATTTCACACTTTTGTGGGTTCCAGTCTATCTTGAAGTCTGGGGAACTTTCTCCATGGATGAGGGTCAGAGTCAGTGCTGCCCTGGGGGTCAGGGCAGCCCAGAGCAGGCACAGGAACATTCCCAGTGCCCTGGGTTTCCACACCAACCTGTATTTCCCCTGGTGCAGCTTGAGGCTGTGTGCTCTGGGTGTGTCAGTGCTGCTGCAGAAAGAGCCCAGGCCCAGCTGAGCACAGGCACCTTTCAGGAGCTGCAGAGAGTGATGGGGGCAGCCCTGAGTCTCCTTTGCTCCAGGCTGAGCACCCCCAGCTCCCTCAGGGCTTCCTCACAGGGTTTGTGTTCCCAGCCCCTCTGCAGCCTCCTTGTCCCCTCTGGATGTGCTCAGTGTCCCCAGGTCCTTCCCAAGCTGAGGGGCCTCTTTTTATTTTTTTCCCTTTGACTTATTAGTTTTTTGGAATTCTTTGCTAATTCATTTCCCTGCAGTTTTCCAGCTATTTTATTGGATGGTATTTTATGGTATTTTACAGGAATTTATTTTGGTTTTATTTAATTTAATATTATTTTTTATTTTAAAATTATTTTTAAATTTATGTTATTTAATGTTATTTAATGTTATTTAATTTTATTTATATTTTAATTGTTATTTATATTTTACTATTTTTATTTTTTTAAATTTATGTTTGTTATGTTATTTTATTTTTTATAGAATTATTTTCCATTTTTTATTTTAAATTTTATTTTATTTTATTTTGTTTTCTTTTATTTTTATTTTAATTTTATTTCTATTATTTGTGTTATTTATGTTATGTTATTTATTTTTAAAATATAATTGTTTTAAATTTTTGATTTTATTCTTTTTAAATTGCATGTGTTTGATTTTTCTTTATTTTATTTATGTTATTTTAATTTTTAGAATTTATTTTAATTTTTAAAATTTTATTCTTTCTTTTACACTTTATTTCTTTGATTTTATTTGACTTTAATTTATTTAGTTTTATTTTTTTCTAATGGGAAAAATATCCTGCCAGAGAGCAGGGATGGATGGGATGCTGGGAAGGAATTCCTGGCTGGGAGGATGGGGAAGGGCTGGGATGGAATTCCCAGAGCAGCTGTGGCTGCCCCTGGATCCCTGGAATGTCCAAGGCCAGGTTGGATCCACCTGGGATGGTGGGAGGTGTCCCTGCTTGGAACTGGATCATCCTTGAGGTCCCTTCCCACCCAGATTCTGGAATATCAGTCCATGAATCATCCCATTGCTCCCAAGCCCCCAGATTCTGGGATGTCAGTCCATGAGTTTTCCCATTGCTCCCAAGCCCCCAGATTCTGGGATTCTGGGATGTCAATCCATGAATTTTCTCATTTCTCCCAAGCACCCAAATTCCGGGATTCTGGGATGTCAGTCCATGAATTATCCCATTTCTCCAAAGCCCCCAGATTCTGGGATTCTGGGATGTCAGTCCATGAATTTTCCCATTGCTCCCAAGCCCCCAGATTCTGGGATTCTGGGATGTCAGTCCATGAATTATCCCATTGCTCCCAAGCCCCCAGATTCTGGGATATCAGTCCATGAATTTTCCCATTGCTCCCAAGCCCCCAAATTCTGGGATTCCAGAATGTCAGTCCATGAATTATCCCATTTCTCCGAAGCCCCCAAATTCTGGGATTCTGGGATGTCAATCCATGAATTTTCTCATTTCTCCGAAGCCCCCAAATTCTGGGATTCTGGGATGTCAATCCATGAATTTTCTCATTTCTCCCAAGCCCCCAAATTCCGGGATTCTGGGATGTCAGTCCATGAATTATCCCATTGCTCCCAAGCCCTCACATTCTGGGATTCTGGGATGTCAGTCCATGAATTATCCCATTTCTCCCAAGCCCCCAAATTCTGGGATTCTGGGATGTCAGTCCATGAATTATCCCATTGCTCCCAATCCCCCAAATTCTGGGATTCTGGGATGTCAGTCCATGAATTATCCCATTGCTCCCAAGCCCTCACCGCGAGCTCTCCGTGTTTCCCGCTGGCAGATCCTGAAGAAGCTCAAGGGCCTGGCCCTGGAGACGGAGGCGGAGCTGGAGCGGCAGGACGAGGCCCTGGATTCCATCGGCAGCTCCGTGGATCGCGCCACGCTCACCATCGAGCGGCAGAACCGCAGGATGAGGAAGCTGACGTAGCTTCCCGGCCGGAGCAGGAGGGCGGGGGAGCCGGGATGTTCAGGACTGGTTTTTCCAGAGACACTTTGGGAGGGGTTTGGGATGAGGTTTGGAAAATGGCGCTGCTGGGAGTGAGTTCCTGAAGCAGTTCCTGGACTTAGATGGTGGCTGGATCTTGGATGAGTGAGTTTTGGATCTTGGACAGTGTTTGGACCTTGGATCACAGTTGGACCTTGGATGATGGTTGGATCTTGGAGAATGATTGGATCTTGGATGAGGGTTGGACCTTGGATAAGGTTTGGATGTTGAATGATGGTTGGATCTTGGATGAGCGTTGGATCTTGGATCATGGTTGGATCGTGCATGATGGTTGGACCTTGGATGAGATTTGGATCTTGGATGATGGTTGGATCTTGGATAATGATCTTGGATGGTTGGATCTTGGATGAGGGCTGAACCTGGGATAATGTTTGGATCTTGGATGAGGTTTGCATGTTGGAGGATGGTTGGATCTTGGATAAAGTTTGGATCTTCAACACTGTTTGGACCTTGGATGAGGTTTGGACCTTGGATGAGGTTTGGACCTTGGATGAGGGTTGGACCTTGGACAGTGTTTGGATCTTGGATGAGGGTTGGATCTTGGACAATGATTGGATCTTGGACCATGGTTGGATCTTGGATGGTTGGGTCTTGGATGATGGTTGGACCTTGGACAGTGTTTGGATCTTGGATGAGGTTTGCATGTTGGATGATGGTTGGATCTTGGATGAAGCTTGGATCTTGGACAGTATTTGGACCTTGGATCACTGCTGGACCTTGGATGAGGTTTGGATCTTGGAGAAGGTTTGGATCTTGGATGAGGTTTGGAAGCTTTTTTTGGGTGGGAAGATCCAAATTTCCAATTGGGATGAAACAGAACTCGTGGATTCTCCACTGCCAAACCCTGTAAATAGGAAGGGATGTGACAAAACCTGACTTAATTCATTAATTAATTGATTCACTCATTAATGTGCTTTTTCATTTCGCTGCTTTCCAGCCCATGAATTCCCTCTCCAGCTCTTTCCCTAAAACCCTTTGGAGCTGATCCTGATTTTTTTATTTATTTGCACTCAGTGGTGATGAAACATTTCAAGGCTTTTCCAGAATTCCTAAAAAAAAAAAAGGGAATATTTTCAATTAAAGTCTGAAGTTTACACTTGGCTCCGTTGAGAGCAGAGATTCCCCCCTGAAATTTTTGATATTCCACAGGAAAAATTCCCATTTCATCAATCCCTACCTTTTCCAGCTCCTTTACCTCCAGGGAGCTGCTGTTAAATATTTATTTTTAAATTATTTTTTTATTTTAATTTAAGTATTTTTGGTGTTGCTTTCAAATCCGACACTTTCAGTGCAATATTTTTAAACAGTGAAGCTTCAAATCCTTGGATTCCACGGGAATTTTTCCCATTTTTTTGGAATCCAGCCTAATTTTGGGGAGAAAAAGACACCGAAACCTGTCGAGGGTGTTGTTTGCAAGGTTTGTATTCCTTCAGCTTAGTTAGGACTGGAGTAAGATTTATTCCAAGTTTTTCCTGGCATGCACTTTATTGGAAAATCCGGTGATAATTCCGTATCCATCAGTTATTTCCTGGGAATAAAATCCTCCCGGAGTTCCTCCTGTTGTTCCCCACCCCCAAATCGCTGCTGGTTTGTCCTGAGAGGAGAAGGAAGGTCCTGCACCTCATTTTTCCATGGATTTCCAAGTGGATTTGGCGCCAAATCCGTGTTTGTTGAGGCTGGGATGGGATCTGGGAGTGGGACAAGTCCAACCCAGAATTCCCCAAAGGAAATCTTTGGGATTTGAGCGGTTTTTGGGTGTTCTCTGTGCCATATTTTTTATTGTCGTGTGGTTTTAGCACCGACTCCGTATTTTGTGGGTTGTGTTGAGTCCAACATATCCCAAAAAACCTTGGAATATTCCTTGGAAAACCCATCCTGGAGCTGTACATTGGCTGAATTCCATGTGCCAGAAGGATTTTCCACCTGTAATTCCTTCTTATTAAATCTCTTGGAATTGTGATTTTTCTCTCCTGTCATCACTTGGCTGGGAATTTGCGGGGAAAAAAATCCATCCCTGTTTTCCTGTGGAATGGGATTTCATGGATTCTGTGGGGTTGGGCTTTGGGATTGAAAATATGGAAAATATTCCCTGCTGGAAGGTGGCCCTGGATGGGCCTAAAGCTTCCAGCCCAAACCATTCTGGAATTCCATGGTCTTCCGAGGCTGGGAAGAGTGGCTGATATTCCAGAGGAGCCTCAAGATCCTGGAAAAACAGGCTGGTGGGATCCTCGTGGATTTTACAAGAAGAAATCCTGCCCTGGGGAGGAGCAATCCCGGGAATCAGGACGTGGTGGGAACACCCAGCTGGAAAGCAGGAGCTGGAGGTGCTGCTGGATGGAATTCCCACATGGATTGGGGCAGAAGGGATTTCTCAGGATCATCCAGCCCCGTCCCCAGGGACACTTCCCACTGTCCCAGGCTGCTCCAAGTCCCTTTTTCCGTGAGAGGTGGATTGGAATGGGATGATCCTTAAGGTCCCTTCCATCCCAAAGCATTCTGGGATTTTCTGGGATTCTTTGTGCCCTTATTCCCAGCTCGTTTTGCTGGCTCTAGATCCCGAACTCTGGAATTTCAAGCTGGTGTGGGATTCCACATAGAGGAATCCCAAAATTTGAGGGATTTGAGGGATTCCAAACGGGAATTCCGTGTCCCAGGTGCCAAATGTGGGAACAGGACCCAAAATGGAGGTTCCAGAGGCTATCCCAGGTTGCTCCAAGCCCCTTTTTCCATGAGAAGTGGATTGGAATGGGATGATCCTTAAGGTCCCTTCCATCCCAAACCATTCTGGGATTCTCTGGGATTTTTTGTGCCGTATTCCTGACTCCTATTGCTGGCCGTAGATCCCAAACTCTTTGGAATCCCACACCAGCTTGAAGTTCCATAGGGGAATCCCAAATTTGAGGGATTTGAGGGATTCCAAACGGGAATTCCGTGTCCCAGGTGCCAAATGTGGGAACAGGACCCAAAATGGAGGTTCCGGAGAACCTCAGGGATGGCTCCCTCTGGAACAACCTCCAACCTCCCCATGGATCATCAGAGGAGATTCCTGGATTTGGGAATTCTTCCTTATCCTCTCCAGAGCCTTCCCAGCTCCCGGAGGTGAGTCAAGCTGGGAAAACGCTTCCCAAAAAGAGAGAGGAAACATCTTGGAAGCCGCCCCTGTTGTATCCTCGGAGCGAAACTCCCGATCCCGATGCCAGCTGCTCTCCGTGTCCTTAGGGCTCCCTGGTTTTCCACACTTTTTTTTTTTAATGGATTGCCGCTTCCAAGCACAGCAAATTCCCAGAGTGAGAAAAATCCCGTTCCGGCTTGGGTTTGGCTCCTCTCGGGCGGTTTGGCCTCGTTTTTGTGCTTTATTGCAGCAAATGCCCACGGGATGTTTTTTGGGAGAGCCATTAGGGATGGAGGGATGAAGGGGGGGGGGGGGGGGGCAGGGGAAAAAAAAAAAAAAAAAAAAAAGGGAAAAACTCCTGAAATGCATCTTTTTCTACATTTCCATTAAAAAAAAAAAAATTGGGAAGACTTAAGCTCATAAACACCCCTGGAGAATGGGGTGAGGTTTCCTCCCCCTCTCTCTCCTTGGTTGTAACCACGGTTGGGGTTTGTTTGTTTGGTGGTTTTTTTTTTTAATCCATGGAAATCATGAAAAGAAAAAATCGTGTTCCAATTTACAAGGAAATACCTTGGGCCAAATTCCTTAAAAAAATTAAAGAAGAGAAGAAAAGAAGGGAAGGGAAGGAAAGGGAAGGAAAGGAAAGGAAAGGAAAGGAAAGGAAAGGAAAGGAAAGGAAAGGAAAGGAAAGGAAAGGAAAGGAAAGGAAAGGAAAGGAAAGGAAAGGAAAGGAAAGGAAAGGAAAGGAAAGGAAAGGAAAGGAAAGGAAAGGAAAGGAAAGGAAAGGAAAGGAAAGGAAAGGAAAGGAAAGGAAAAGGAAAGGAAAAAGAAAAAGAATTCCCAATCTCCCATCCATCCCTGCCCTCTGGCACTGGCAGCCATTCCCTGGGTCCTGTCCCTCCATGCCTTGTCCCCAGTCCCTCTCCAGCTCTGCTGGAGCCCCTCCAGGCCCTGCCAGGGGCTCTGAGCTCTCCCTGGAGCCTTCTCCTCTCCAGGGGAACATTCCCAGCTCTCCAGCCTGGCTCCAGCCCTGGAGTATCCCTGTGGGATTTGATGCCTGGAGCTCTGTGGGATGAATCCCACTGGGAATGTCCCTGCTGTGATCCCGAGGCCAGCTTGGACAGGGCTTGGAGCAGCCTGGGACCGTGGGAGCTGTCCCTGCCCATGGATGATCCTCAAGGTCCTTTCCAACCCAAACCATCCTGGGATTCCCTCATTCCATGATGGGGAGGGTTTTTTTTTTTGCTCCACAAAATCTCCAGTAATTCCAAAGACTTGGGAAGGCTTTTTGGGAAGTCCCGTATCCCTAAACTCTGTCCCGAGGGAAAATACTTTGTTGGAAAAGTGGAGCAGCTCTGAATTGGGTTCATTTGCCATTTTTTGGTGGTTTTGATGATTTGTGTTGTGTCTCAGTGTGCGGGATCGATTTTAGGCTTCATCCAAACTCTGGATAAGCAGCTCCACTTCCAGAGAGCCACAACTCCAAATTCCCTCTTTTCTGGAGCCACCTGGATGTGCCAGTTTTTCTGGTTTTGGGTTTTGTGGTCCCAAAAGCTGGGAATTTCAAAGGAAGGGGGAGATTTGGGTGGTGGAGGAGCCATTTCCCCTCATGACTCCCGCTTGGAATCTGGACAGAACATTCTGGAGCTGTGGAAGTGCCAGGATCACCTCCCTGACAATCCCAAACCACCCCTGAGACTCCTGAAGCCCAGGCTGTGGGAATTGGGATGGGAAACCCAAGTGCAAGGCCAGGACTTGGACTTCTATGATCCTGGTTGGTCCCTTCCGATCCAAATTCCAGGATTTTATGATGAGATTCCCTGAGAGATGGAGAAAATGAGGGAACAGGGATAACTTGAAATTCTTCGGGGGTTTTTTTTGAGGCCTGGATCAGCTTTTCCAGCTGAATTTTTTGGTGCCACTGTCAGCTGCATCAGGGACCAACCTGTTCCCAAGGCTTGGAATTCCTGTGGCATCTCCTGGGACAAATCTGGGACTCTCCAGCTTCAGCACTGGGTTAAGAACTTCTCAGTTTAGGTTTCAGGGCTGGTTCCTCCAGAAAACCTGGAAAACCTCACTTCTGGCATGATTAACTTCGGAATTTTTGGTGGCCTTGTCAGCTGGATCAGGGACCAACCTGTTCCCGAGGCTCAAAATTCCTGTGGCATCTCCTGACAAACCCGGGACACTCCAGCACGGGGTAAGAACATGAGAATTTAGGATTTCAGGGCTGGTGCCTCTGGAGAACATAGAAAACCTCACTTTTGGCATGATTAACTTTGGAATTTTTGGTGGCCTTGTCAGCTGGATCAGGGACCAACCTGTCCCTGATGTTCAGATTTCCTGTGGCATCTCCTGACACACCTGGGACTCTCCAGCACGGGATAAGAGCCTGTGAATTTAGGTTTTCAGGGCTGGTGTCTCTGGAAAACATAGAAAACCTCACTTTTGGCATGATTAACTTTGGAATTTTTTGTGTCATTGTCATCTGGATCAGGGACCAACCTGTTCCCGAGGCTTGGAATTCCCATGGCACCTCCTGGGACAAATCTGGGACTCTCCAGCTTCAGCACTGGGTAAGAACATGGGAATTTAGGATTTCAGGGCTGGTGCCTTTGGAAAACATGGAAAACCTCAAACATTTGCATTTTTTGTGGCCTTGTCAGCTGGATCAGGGACCAACCTGTTCCCAAGGCTCAAAATTCCTGTGGCATCTCCTGACAAACCCGGGACACTCCAGCACGGGATAAGAACATGAGAATTTAGGATTTCAGAGCTGGTGCCTCTGGAAAACCTCAGGAAAAACCTGACCCTGGCATGAGTCAGGGTGGTTTTACTGTGTTGTCACCTGAAGCACAGGTGGGAGGGCAGAGCTGCTCCCGGCAGGAAGCAGAGAGGGAGAAAAGAGCAGGGACAGAGAGTCTGATCCTTTCCCTTATCTCCTGTTCTCCCCCCTGCTCTTACCTCCAGGCCCTGTTTGTTTTTCCTGGGTGGCTCCTTCCCTTTGTGGCTTTTCCTGATGGAAAATGGGAGCGCTGGGATGAGCTCTGGGCAGAGGGGGAGCAGCCAGGGGAGATGATGGGGATTTTGTAAAAATTTGTCAATGCTCCTCGTTATCCATGTGGGAAGTGATTGACTGAGGGCCTCGTCTGACCCTTGGGGACACTTTTCCTTTGGATTGAAAGGATCAGGAGGAGGTGGCAGCTCCCTGGAGCAGGGCCGGGAGCAGCCAGGGCAAGGTGGGGGCACGTTTGGACTTTTGGCTCAGATTGGGAAGGTTGGAGGTGAAGAAAATCCAGGATCACAGGGAAATTATTGGCTACCAACTGCTGGAGCTGTTGGGAAAGGGGAAAATCCACACTGGGACACCTCCCACCATCCCAGGTGATCCAAGTGTCCAGCCTGGCCTTGGGCACTGCCAGGGATCCAGGGGCAGCCACAGCTGCTCTGGGAATTCCATCCCAGCCCCTCCCCACCCTCCCAGCCAGGAATTCCTTCCCAAGATCCCATCTAAATTTCCCCTCTGGCAGTGGGAGCCATTCCCTGTGTCCTGTCCCTCTATCCCTTGGAAATTGTCTCTCTCCACGTTTCCTGCAGCTCCTCCAGGTCCTGGAAGGCCTCACTGAGCTCACCCCAAAGCTTCTCCTCTCCAGGGGAACATTCCCAGCTCTCCCAGCCTTCCCTCCCAGCAGAGCTGCTCCATCCCTGGGATCCCCCTGGAGCCTCCTCTGGGCTCTCTGCAGCAGCTCCAGCTCCTGCCCGTGCTGGATCCAGGCTGGGGCAGCTCTGCAGGTGGGGCTCACCTGAGCTCAGGGACAGAATTCCCCCTTCCCTGGATCTCCTGGGCACCTTTCTTTTGGATCCTCATTTTTCCAACAAAACCGTTGCCTTAAACCCTCCTGGGATCGTGTTTAATATCAAGTTTGATGATTTTTTAATTTCTCTCCGGTTTAGGATTTTTAGGCTTTGTGCTCTCCAGTGTTTCCCCGTGGAGAGCAGCGTGGGCACCTTGAGTTTTTCCACCAGGATCTGGGACCCACGTCTTGGTGGCATTTCAAGAATTCCATGCCTGTAGCACTGAGGCCCTCCAGTTCCTTCAGGCTCATCCCGCCTTGGAATCAACCGGAGCAAATTCCGTCCTGGTCACTGCTGGAGCGCAGGGACCGCGCTCCAGGTGCTGCCTGAACTCCCCCTCCTTTTGGGCTCCCAGGAAAGCGCGGATTCCGACAGAAAACAGGAGGAGAACCCTGCCAATTCCCAGCTCCTCCAGTGCCAAGGGGTTTGGCACTAAGCAGCTTTTTGCTGCCTGGTGTCTGGCAGTGCTGGGTCTTATTTTCAACAAACCCCATAAAAGGATTACGAGGGCCTTGTTAAAATAATGCCCTTGGAGCTTATTCCTCATTGGAAGGAAAACAAGGATAAACAGAAAGGGTTCTCTCATCCCCAGGGTTATTGCTTGGAGTGCTTTGAAAGGAGAAAAAAGGAGGAAAACTGGCAGGAATTAGGGAATATATAAACACACACACACTTGTCTGGGAATATAAAGTGAGTTTTGTTTCATTTCTGCTTTACAGCCCTCGAAAAAAAAAATAATTAACAGCTCCCCCCCGCTAATTAATCTAATTAATACTGATGTTTGGCCATTGCATGAAAGGTTTTACCTTGGAGAAATAATCAATTAAAAGGGAAAAGGGAAAGGAAGCCATTCCGAAGGGGAGTTGCTATATTTACCTTTTTAATGGAGTTTAATAAATGGGAATTAGAAATCCTGGGATTTTTTTTTTTGCATCGGCCGGAACGACGACAACAAAATGGGAAATTTTAAATGGTGTTTGCCACAAAGTGCTCACGTTTTCCAAATAAAACCTGGGAAGGCTGGATGGCTCCATGGAGAGCTCTGGGAGCAGGGGGGCCTTTCCCTCAAGGCTTCAGCTTCATCCAGAGGGGGAAAACAGCGGACAGGGAAGATCCCAATGGTGCTGATTCCCGGGGTTTCCTGTGCTTCCAGGAGATTGGATCCACCCTGTCCCTCTGCAGGCGGAGGAATGGAGGATCTGGAGCCAATGGGAGCTGAGCAGGAATCTCTGGGATTCTGTCACCTCAGGACAGCAGCTCAGGAGGTTGGTGATGAGTGGGGAATGGCGTTCCTGGTGGGATGGGGAACATCACAGAATCCCAGAATCCCAGGCTGGTGTTGGGATATCAGGGAATCCCAGAATTCCAGGCTGGTGTTGGAAAATCACAGAATCCCAGGCTGGTGTTGGAATATCAGAGAATCCCAGAATTCCAGGCTGGTGTTGGAAGGGCCCTTAGGGATCATCCTGCTCCATCCAGGGACACTTTCCCCGGTCCCAGGGTGCTCCAAGCCCTGTCCAACCTGGCCTTGGGCTGGTGACAGCTGCTTAAAACTCATCCATTTGGAAAAGATTCCTGCTGCCCGAGGAATAAAACTGAGCTGATCCCTGTTTATTGTAACGTTCAGGATGACAGGGACTCATGAGCTTCAAATGTTTTTTTTTTCTGATTCTGGCCCAACTTTGGGGTCATTTTTCTTGGGTTGCATTGGTGGATGCTCAGCTGCAGGAAATCCGAGGTCTTGAGTGGGATGGGTGGGTTTGTAGATGGAATGGTTTGGGTAGGAAGGGAATTTAGGGATCATCCAGTGCCACCCCTGCCATGGCAGGGACACCTCCCACTGTCCCAGGCTGCTCCAGCCTGGCCTTGGGCACTGCCAGGGATCCAGGGGCAGCCACAGCTGCTCTGGGAATTCCATCCCAGCCAGGAATTCCCAATTCCTAATCTCCCATCCATCCCTGCCCTCTGGCACTGGGAGCCATTCCCTGGCTCCTGTCCCTCCATGCCTTGTCCCAGTCCCTCTCCAGCCCTGGACAAGGAGTGGGGAGCACCCAGGATGAGCGACTGGGATTTCCTGTCCCAGGTCAGTCCCTGGCATGGATTTCTCTCCCCAGATCCATGTCTGACCATGGAATGGCCACGCTGGGCCAGCCCAAAGTCCCTCCTTGCCTCCCTGCTGGTTCCTGGAAGTGGGAATGGGGCAGGGCAGGTGTCCATTGCTCTTCTCCCAGTTAACCCGTGTCCGGAGGTGGTGGAGCTGGAGATCCCTCTGCTTTTGGAATCCTGCCGGTTTCAGGCCTCCATGGATTCTCTGGCAAGGAATTTGTGCTGGAAACTCCACTTGTGATTTAATTTGAGCCTCTCTGGTTCTTCCACTGAAACCAGGAATGACCAATCCCTTTTCCCTTTGTTTTTTTCCCCTGGATTTGGTAACCCTCCATCTTCTCCCATCAATCCATCCTCAATACTTCCATTGTTATCATTCCTCATGTCCCTTTTTTTTTTTTTAATCTTTGCCTCTATCCCAAAGGATTTTTCCATCCTTATTGTGGTTTTCAGGCCTTGTTTGGCTTTTGGAGCTGCCGTGACCAGAAATGTTTGGCAGCAATATCCTGACAGGAAAGGGGATGTTTTCCTCATCCCATTCCAACGTCGGCATCACACGCTCACACCTGCACTGGCCCCTATTCCCAAAATTCCAGCCTGCTTTAATCAGATTAATGGAGCAGGCAGAAAGCCCCACCCTTTAATTAAATTTAATTAAATGAAAATGTTACATCCCAATCAAGCCCATTGTTTCCTTTGCTTGTACACAAGCCTGAATCCCCTGGAGGCAGGAGCAACAAATTCCCAACGATTTTCCAGGAACGCTTTGTGGAGGTGATTATTGACCAAGGGGAGAGCGGTGCCATGGATTGTTCTCACAGTTTACTGGGAGCTGGAGCCGAGTGTCCGGAACATTCCTTGGCACAAACAATTTGCTAAAATTGGTGCAGCCATCCAGACTTTTGGCCGAGGGTGGGAAAGATCCGGCGTCTCCTCGGGCCCATCATTTGGTGAGTATGAGCAGCACAGCTGTTCTTTCCTTGAAATTCCTTGTGGATACCTCAGGGAGCCTTTGGTGAGGGGAGGACAAGGCTGGTTATGCCCCAGATCAGCAATATTTGAGATTTCATCTGATTATAAACTCAGGGGCAGCCGGGGGAGACTTTAACCTGCTCAGGGAATCCTGGAATGGTTTAGTTTGGATCCCATCCCTTAAATCCCATCCATTCCCGCCTCCTGCCTTGGGCTGAGACACCTTCCACCATCCCAGGGGGATCCAGCCTGGCCTTGGGCACTGCCAGGGACCCAGGGGCAGCCACAGCTGCTCTGGGCACCTGTGCCAGGGCCTCACCACCCTCAGAGCCAGGAATTCCTTCCCAAAATCCCATCCAAACCTTCCCTTCAGCTCAAAGCCATTCCCTGTGTCCTGTCCCTCCATCCCTTGTCCCCAGTCCCTCTCCAGCTCTCCTGGAGCCCCTCCAGGCCCTGCCAGGGGCTCTGAGCTCTCCCTGGAGCCTTCCCTTCTTCAGGATGAACATTCCCAGCTTTCTCAGGAATTCTCCAGGCCCTTTCCAGCTCCCTTCTCTTCCCTGGACACGCTGGTGGAAACTGGAGGTCCTGCTCCTTCCCATCTCTCCCATTCCTTCATTCCCTCAAGGAGAAGAACCATCCTGCGTTTGCTGGAATCTCCAATTCCACTTCTCCATGTCCTGGAATTCCGTTGCTTTATCCCTCTCTTCAGAAACTCTTAAGATCGTCTTTAAAACCATCAGAATTTTTAGCAACAAAATTCCATGATTTTGGACTTTGGTGGCAGCATTCCCAAAACTCCCTCGGTGGTTGCACCAGCTGGGAACACGCTTCTGACTCCCAAAGAAATCTGAGGTTTTCCTTGGACTCTGAGAGTTGGAATTTTCCCAGAAAAAGAACAAAGCGAAACATAAATATTCCAAACCTTTTAATTTCTTTCTTTCTTTTTTATTTTTTTTTTAAGAGGGGGAAATTCTGTTTATTTTGTGTTTGCTTTGTTGTCCCTGCTCTGTTTGGAATCCCGAGTGTTCGACGTGCTCCAACCCTCGCTTATCTGGGAACACGTGGTCCCAGGGGTTTCTGTGGGAACGCTGATGCTCTCACACGTGCTTGGAAAAGCTTTGTGGAACGAAGATGAAGGGAAAAATCGAATTACCTGAGGATAAATTCTGCTGTCTGAAAAGGATTTCAGAACCTTCTGCCCCGTGCCACCCACGTGTCCACTGAAACAAAAACTTTCAGTCTCTTTTTCTACATTTTGTCTCCTTTTCCTCTGCCAAAATTGAAGGAAATTTTCTTTCAGCTTTTGTCCTATTTTTTAATTTTTTTTAATTTTTTTTCTTTTGTTTCTTTAAGTCAGGTTATACCTCAGGAGTTTTTATGGATGAAGGCCCGACTTCAGGAACATCCTTCCCAGTTTTTTGTTCTAAGGAAGCTGAAGCACAATGCGCTTGAGAAAGGTTTGGATTAGGTTTAGCCCCTGATGGCTGGGAGAGGGTGGTGAGGCACGGGAAGGGATTCCCCAGGGAACTGGGACATTCCCAAGGCTGCCAGAACCACGGGAACGTTTGGACAATGCCCTCAGGGTGGGATTGTTGGGGTGTCTGTGCAGGATTGGGACTGGGTGATCCCCGTGGGTGCCTCCTCCAGCTCAGGGAATCCCATGGTTCCATGATTCCATGACAATCCCGCTCCCGTTCCGTTTCTAAATCCCAATTCCTGGGCACAGCCACCCCCGAGCCTCCCCTGGGGGCTCTGCTCCCAGGGAAATGCCTCAAGGGGAGGTTTGGGTTTCTGGGAATATTCTCATGGAAAGGCTTGGCCAGCCCTGGCAGTGGTGGAATCCCCATCCCTGGAAGGATTGAAAATCCATGTGGATGTGGCACTTTGTGGGGACTTTGTGGTGGATGGTTTGACAGAAAAAGGGTTTTCCAATCCCAACAATTCCATGATTTTTTTCCACGTTCAGGCCTGACACCTTAATTCCATCAGCCACTCTCATGGCATGACAATATTTTTAGGGAAACTCACCAATCTTTTGGGATGAATGCCAGGAGTATCCAGGAAATTTCTTTCCAGCAGAAAGGATGGAACATCCGAGCCCCCCTTGTTAAGGCAGAAGTGAACGAAGTTTGAACAGGGTTGGGTTTGTGTGGAATTAGGGATGAAGGGGTGGATGCAGGAATGCCAAGGAAATGGGAAAAAAAAAAAAAAAAAACAACCCAAAAACATAAAGGAGAGAAGAGATTTTGAACTTGGAAAAGGAATTTTTTTGCTGCCACACTGGAATTTTAGTGGAATTTATCCACTCACAAATCTCATCCTCGCAGTCCCTGATGCTCCTTTCTCCAAATCCCAAATCCTGGCTGCTCTCTCAGCGTGACAGATTCCAGGGTTGGCACTGGCGGGGTCCAAAGAGGGAAAGTGTGGCTTGTTCTCCAAGGAGGAAATACTGGTGCGACTCCTGGAATGTGAAAACATCCAAAACTTTATAAAAGAGGATTAAAACTCCGAGGGAAAGGGCCTTGAGCTTTGCGGGAAGCAAAACAATTCCAATGGGAGCCAGCAGGGGAGAGCCATGAAAATAAATTATCTATTTATCCTGCAAACCGAGGGGGGCTTGGAAATCATAAAAAACTTCACAAAATCACTTTGGAACTTCCCAATTCCTGACCATGGGAATATTATGGGAATATTCAAAAGAAAGACAGAAAAAAATAGGGTTTTTTTTTGCTCCTTGAAAGAACTGAAGAAATTTGAGGTTTATCAAGACTGACCCACTGTGTCTGAGGTTTTAATGAAAAATAATTCACTCTGTTTGGTAAGGAATATGGGTAAAATGGGAAAGTTGCCTGGAAAATTTCGGAGGGAGAAAGATTACGTGGAATTTTTTACTTGGGCTTGAGCGTAGAAGGGAATTTTGTGAGATTAAAATTTTGGGAGATCAATGTTTAATAAAGGATGGATAAAAATGGGTATTGGCCTCAATCAGGACAATTTGGGGCACAGAGAAAACGAAGGGAGGCACAAAACTGATTTATGGCTCGCGGAAGTGGACACTGGGGGAATGTGGGTAATTCCAGGAGTGGGAAGAAGTCTGGGAATTAGACGGAGATTGCTCGGAGAGGTGAGGTGAGCTCATAACCAGCCTGGATCTGCTGATGGCTCTGGACCTCCTGCTCCATGCCCAGAAAAGCTGGAAATCCCTTCCGGGGATGTTCTCTGTTTGAAGCCAGCGATTTGGAGGAAATCTCAGGAATTCTCCTCTTGCCAGAGGCAGGAGCTGCTACACCAGGAATGGGTAGGGATGCTTGACCAGGAAAAGTGGGAAATTCCACAAGGTCTCAAATTTGGGGGTTTTAAACGATTCCAAAGCTCCAGGCAAATGGAAATCCTGGTGTCCAGCCAAATGGATGGCATTGCAAAACTCGTCCTTAAGCTGCTCCTAAGTGAGCCGAGCTTAGCTGCCTAAATTAACCCAATTAATTTGGGCTGAAATGAGCTTTTAAATAACTGCAGAAACGCCTAAAGCAGGATTTTCAAGAATTAAAATAGATTTAAGCCAAAATAGCTCGGAGAGAGAGTGGAAAGGGTCCATGAACAATTCCTGACTCCTGGTTGCTTCCTGCTTTTCATCCCTGAGCAGTTTAACTTAATATTAGGGAAACTTTAATTAATATTCAGGAAAACTAACCGTACTTTAATTAATATTCATGATCCAGCCCCTCCCAGAGAAGATGAGCTGCCCTAATTAGAAGTCAGGGAAGTTGAGGCTGGATCACCACAGACCTGGAATGGGAATCATTGCACATGGAGGTCATTCCAGACATGGATTTCCCACCTGGATCACCACAGACCTGGAATGGGAATCACTGCCCATGGAGGTCATTCCAACCTTGGATTTCCCACCTGGATCACCACAGACCTGGAATGGGAATCATTGCCCATGGAGGTCATTCCAGCCTTGGATTTCCTGCCTGGATCTCCACAGACCTGGAATGGGAATCACTGCACATGGAAATTATTCCAGCCTTGGATTTCCCACCTGGATCACCACAGACCTGGAATGGGAATCATTGCACATCCCAGCCAAGGATTTCCTACCTGGATGGTCAAGACCTGGAAGGAGATCATTGCTCATGGAGGTCATTCCAGACATGGATTTCCTGCCTGAATCACCACAGACCTGGAATTGTTGCTCATGGAGACCATCTCAGCCAAAGATTTCCTACCTGGATCACACAGACCTGGAAGGAGATCACCACATGGAGAAGTCATTCCAGCCTTGGATTTCCTGCCTGGACCACCACAGATCTGGAATGGGAATCACTGCACGTGGAGGTCATTCCACACATGGATTTCACACCTGGGGATTTCCTGCCTGGACCACCACAGACCTGGAATGGGAATCACTGCACATGGAGACCATCTTGGCCAAGGATTTCCTACCTGGATGGCCAAGACCTGGAAGGGGACCATTGCTCATGGAGGTCATTCCAGACATGGATTTGACACCTGGACCTTCACATACCTGGAAGGGAATCGCTGCATGGCAAGGTCATTCCAGCCTTGGATTTGACACCTGGATCACCCCAGGCTGGCCCAGTACCGTGGCTCCCTATGAACATCCCATCTCCTCTCTGGAGCACTTGGAATATCCAGAAAGGAAAGGAGACAGCTGTGGACAAGTTCAGGGATTGGAGACAGGGAATTCCAGGCTCTGCTCTGGGAGGTGCAAATCCCTGGAATGCTGTGCCATCCCTCAAGGTTCCCACTAGTACTCTTCACACCGGAATCTGACTTTTCAGCTCTCTCATTCCTGCACAGAATTCCCATTTCATGAGGCTCGGGTCTTCCAGGATGGGATGGATCCCCCTCCTCTTCCCTTGACGTCATGGATTGAAGGGATGCTGGCTGGATCCCCCTGGAATTCCCGGGAATACAGAGGTTTACAGCTCCCATTGCCTTCCAGGGGAGTTAAGGGCCGTGCTCCTCAGCAGAACCTGCTCCCAGTTTGTGGCTGTGGCCCTGCAGCCCCACTAATGATCCCAGAAAATCTTTGGGATTGTTCCCAGTCACCTGGACTCACTGGGAGTCATGCAGGGAGTCTTGGGAACAAAAATCCTTTCTTGCATCTGGCTTTAATTACCTTTGGTTTTAATTAACTTCTGGGAGTTTCGTATCAATAATGTGGAAAAAGCGGCTTTTCATGGAGGTTTGTTTTCCATACAGGGAAAAATTGCATTCCATTTATCCCATCCCATCACCTGCAGCCTCTGAGGGGCTTGGTCCAATGCCACTGGAATTTCCAGTGCCCCTGGAGGGATCACGGAGACGATCCTGGCCAGTTCCCCCTCCTCCTATTCCCCTTGGATCCACTGCAAAGCCCCCCCCCTCTTTGATTTTTGATTCCAGTGGGTGATAATTCCTCACTGGGACAAAAATTCCAGCTGGATTTAAGTATCTCAGTGGATTTGAGAGCTGGAGGGAGACAGATGGAATTAGGAGTCTCCAGGGAGATTTGTGGTCTTAAGGAAGTGCTTAAAGGAGGCTTGTAAAAAACAGGGAGAGGGATTTTTTACACAGGCAGGTGGTGATAGGAAAAATGGGAATGGTTTTAAATTAAAAGAGGGACGATTTAGATTGGAAGTTATGGGGAAATTCCTCCTTGCGAGGCTCTGGAAAAGCTGTGGCTGCCCCTGGATACCCCTGGAAGTGTCCAAGGCCAGGCTGGACGAGGCTTGGAGCAGCCTGGGACAGTGGAAGGTGTCAGGGTTGGAATGAGATGATCCTTAGGGTCCCTTCCAACCCAAACTGACCTGGGATTTGGTGATTCTAGGACAAGGAGTGAAATCCCTGAGTCAGGGAACATTCTGGACACACCACTCGCGCTTGACCCGCGGCAAGGACACCGCAAACGGAACGGTGGGGAAATGAAACCCTGAGAGAGGGAAAAGCTTTTCCACACCCTATGGAAGCAGAGCATGGAGAGCACCACCTCAGGAATGCCACAGCATTCGAGGAATGGGATTTTCCCTGTCCAGCAAAAAGAGCCGCTCCATCGCTAAATATGAGCGGATTGAAAGGTTTTAGGATTGAGGGAATCTTCATCCATGAGCAGCCTGGGAGAAGCCTTCGGAGGTCATGGATTTTTCCATAATGTCTGGAAGAGCTGGCACTGCTCCTCTCCCAGCTGGAGAGGGAGCACATTCCCAGAGCAGACATTTGTCCCCCTGCAGAGTCTGTGTCCAAAAGGGACAATGGAACATCAAATCTGGGTGCTTAAACTCCATGAGGTGTGAAATCATTCAAGTCATGACTGGGAATTTATGCAGCACTCGGGATTTTCTCCTCATTGTGTTGGAGAGCAGAAATCTGGAGGGTCAGGGAGACACTTTGATTCCCAAACATCCTTCAGGCCCTTGGGAATGTTGAGTTGAGGATTTGAAGGGTCTTTTTCAAACTAAATTATCCTAAAATTCTTTGATTTTGGTGGTCAATCCTGCAAAGGAAAATCCACAAAGAAGCTGAGTCTTTCCTAAAATCCCTGCTTGGGAATCCTTCGCAGGACAACTCCCAAGGCCAGGAATTCACCAGTGGATTTTAATATCCCTAAATGTCTGCCCAATAATCCTGGAGCTGGATATGAACTCTAAATCCTGCTCCTGCTCAGCCTGATCTATGAGATCATCTCCAAAGGGCGTGGAAAGGACAATTCCCAGTCACTGGTGTGGCCAAGGACCTGATCCCACACAAATCCCACACCGTCCCCCAGCTCTATCCCAGATCTGGCTGCCCTGGAGATGGGAACATGGGGAAAATCCCATGGGACATGTGGGATTATGCCAAATAACACTAGGAAAAAGGGTTGGAATGTTAGGGAAGAAGCGGGAGGGAGAGGCTGAACGGTGATGCAGAATTGGATAATTTGAGGGGGCATCACTGAGCTTAAAAATCCGGGAATGTGAGGGAGAATATGAAATCAGCTGGTGGAAGGCAGCAGGAAAAAGCATCCTTAGGAAAACATCTCCAGAAAATTCCTTGGGAAGGTTTCATGGCCAATGCAGAGGGTTTGCTGCCCAGAATTCCTGGGGAAATCCCAGGGCACAGAAGCAGTTTCCAGATTCCCTGAGCAGCTGTGGGTTGGTTTCCCAGAAGGGGTCAGTCTTTCCCAAGGATTTGTGGGGAATTACCCGACTCTTCCGAAGGGAAACGCAGTGCCTGGATGGGTAAAATTTGGGAATAGCAGGAGCCTCAGGTGAAACCGAGCTCATTGAAAGTGGGAACTCAGCTGACCTCAAATTCCTGGGAATTAACCTTGGAGTGAAACAGGGGGATGAGATGGGAATTGTGCTTGGAAATCCCAGAATATGGGAATCAGCCTTGGAGCGAGTAGGGGTACAAGGTGGGAACATTGTGTTCAGAAATCCCAGGATGTGGGAATTAGCCTTGGAGCAAACAGGGGGATGAGATGGGAATGTTGTGCTCAGGAATTCCAGAATGTGGGAATTAGCACTGCCTTGGACTGAGAAGTGGGGGTGAGATGGGAATATTGTGCTCAGAAATCCCGGGATTTGGGAATTAGCTCTGCCTTGGCGTGAGCAGGGGATGAGATGGGAATGTTGCGCTCAGGAATCATAAAATATGGGAATTAGCTCTGCCTTGGAGCAAACAGGGGGATGAGATGGGAATATTGTGCTCAGGAATTCCAGAATGTGGGAATTAGCACTGCCTTGGAATGAGAAGTGGGGGTGAGACGGGAATATTGTGCTCAGAAAAGCGCTCAACATTCCCACTTTTCCCCCTAAATCTCCTCTCAGTTGCTGTACCAGGAAAATCCTTTTCCCTGCTCTGAAGTTCTGGAAAAGTCCAACTCTGGCAGCAAAGATGGATCTTGGGAGAATCTCCTGGAGCTGTGGGCCCTCCAGAGCAGTTGTGGAATTATTAAATCTGAATTCTGCCTCGAAGCTGGGGAAAAGGTGGGAGCATCCTGGTTCTCCAGCTGTAAAAACACCGGGACCTTCCACCTGCTCTAGCAGCTCTTTTCCCTATCCCATTCCTGGGTTTCTGTCCCAAACCCCATAGGGATCCATCCCTCTGGATTTATATTTTTACAGCCTGTGAATGCTGGGATCAACTTTAAAAGCTGATCCTGGGGTGATTCCCAAAATCTGGGGAAGAGCCTGGAACCTTCACTCTGTAATTCCATCCCTCCTCTTTTCCACTGGTGTCTCATCCAAATTTGAGCTTGAAATCCCTGGAAAGCCACCCTGGTGGGTGGAATGATTGGAAAAGCGGGCATGGAATCGATGCGGAAATCCTTGGATTGCTGCAGTGAGGGGGAAGATCCTAAAAGAAGAACCTAAAGAGAAGATCCAAGGTAAGAAACAAAGGAGGGAAAAGAGGAAAATGGGGACGCTGGTGACATCCAAGGAATATTTCAGTTGGTCACAGCAGGGATAAACTTTTTCCTGGTGAAATGAGCTGTAAATCATTGGACAAATAACAATTAAAAGCCATTTTAAAAATGATATTTCCTGTTTGAAGCCTGGGATTAAATATGTCACCTCATAAAAGCCAGTGCTTCTTCCTGGATCTCCAAAATCCAGTGAGTCTGGATTGGGCACAGGATACAGCCCAGATTTCCACCTGGACGTGTTCCCGGAGCAGGATCCCACCTAATTCCATGTATGGATTGGTATAGCTGGAAAAACCGACCCCAGCTCGTTGGAATCCTTCAAATCAGGGCAAAATGTTCCCTTGGGATATTTACAAACAGCCAGGAGGGAAACATTTCCTTTCCTTTCAATGCTGTTCCCTTTCCTCTGTCAAGGAAAACCCCACCTTTCAAATTCTGTTTGTTCTTCCTTGTTCTCCAGGCAAATTTCAGTCACAAGGACAATTCCTTGGATTTCAAAAAAATTTATGGAAGTTTCTGGGAATTCCATGAGGAAATCTCAGTGATTTTTGGCACTGGTTTGGCCATTTTCTTGTTCCATTTCTCTGTGTGCATCAGAGGATATAAATAAATACATTTCAGAATATTCCTAAGGATGTTTTTCCATAATATTCCCAAATATATTTTCCATAATATTCCTGAGTATATTTTCCATAGTATTCCTAAATATATTTTCCCTCTTTGCAACTGTCAGGATCAGAATTCCAGCATGAAATGGATCCGATTAAATACAGACATCTACATTTTCCTAATTATCTGTTTTCTGCCATGTCAGTGGGGCCTCAGGATGAGTAGAATCCCATCCATCCTAAACCGGAATGATTTAGGAATGAGCCCATTGATCCTAAAATCAAATCCTAAGGTTGGAAAAGATCATCCAAGATCATTGAATCCTTTGTTGTCCATCAAATCCCGGAGAAAGTGCTCAGGTGGATTTCTGGAGTTTTTCTCAAACTGTTGCTTTTTGTAAAGAGTTTGGTTTTCTGGTCAAGTTAAACCCAAGGGGTTTTTTTTCCCCTTCCAGAATCTTCTCCATACCCACCGCTGTTCCCAGGTTTTGGGATAAGGAGGAGGAATTGGAAGGGACCTTCAAGCTCATCCCATCCCACCCCTGCCATGGCAGGGACGCCTCCCACTGTCCCAGGCTGCTCCAGCCTGGCCTTGGACATTCCAGGGATCCAGGGGCAGCCACAGCTGCTCTGGGAATTCCATCCCAGCCAGGAATTCCCAATTCCCAATCTCCCATCCATGCCTGCCCTCTGGCACTGGGAGCCATTCCCTGTGTCCTGTCCCTCCATGCCTTGTCCCCAGTCCCTCTCCAGCTCTCCTGGAGCCCCTCCAGGCCCTGCCAGGGGCTCTGAGCTCTCCCTGGAGCTCTCTCCAGGTTGAAGAATCCCAAATTTCCCAGCCTTTCATACATATTCCCATTCTCTTTCCATTCTCCTTCCCAGTTTGTGCTCTACCCCTCCCACAGGAGCTGGTGCCTCTCTCCCCTTTGGATGCAGCTTGGAAAAGAGGATTTTTAGCACTTTTTTTCCCCTCTCATCCCCAATTTGCAACTTTCACTTCCCGGCACCAAGACCCAAGTCACTCTTTCCTTTTTCTCCTCCTTCCTGAAGAAAAGAATCAATTGGGAATTTAACCACCACCAGTCACTCCCCTTTTCCCCTTCCCCCCTCCTGCTCTCGCTTTCCCCCCATCCCAACTCCTGGAATATAAATCACTTGCTGTGGTCTGCAGCTCAGCTGGAAAAACCAACAGGCCGGGTCTATAATGTCACCAGCATCTCATTTAGGGGATTTATGGGGTCTGGCCTTAAGCACTTGCTGCTTTACAGCCCGTGAGTTCCCTCCTGCAGGAATTCCCTCTTTCCCTCTGGGTTCCACCTCCTTATCCTCAACTCTGGCTGTCCGCCTGACCTTGGGAATTTTCAAAATTTCCCCATCCCTTGGAAAATGGGATTTCAGCTTTGTTTCCGTCCCTGATCCTAAAGAGGACCACAGCGCATTCCTGCCACTGGGAAAGGCTTGGAATTGGGGTGTGCTGGGTGCGGGAGCAATGGAATGATTATCCAAGGTGGATTTGTTGAGGTTCACACATCGAGTGGGAAGAACGTGGCTGCCTCTTCCTTTGGGCTCCCCCTGAGTTTTCTGATTTTCCTTCAGTTTTCTGATTTTCCTTTGAGTCTTTCCCAGTGGCTGGAATTGTCAGGGAGAAGGGAATCTCCAAGCTGTCACTCCCTGCAGAGAACAAAGGAAGGATGAGGTGAGGCTCCTTCACCAGGTGGTGGCAAACACCCCTCAGCTGAGCCCTGCTGGCTCCGTGGCCTGGTGACAACATTCCAGGAGCCAGCTGTCCCTGGAAGAGCCAAGCCTGGGGAGCAGCAGCTCCAACAGTCCATGAACACCCAGCACCCATCCTGCAGGAATGGCAGCAAAACTCCTTGGAGCCAATCCATGCATCCAAGCCAGATGCAGATGCTGTTCAAGGACCAGCCAAGATCGAGGTGCCACAAACTGTGCCACATTTAGGTTGGATTTTAGGGGAAGGTTCTTCCCCCAGAGGGTGCTGGGCACTGCCCAGGGTCCCCAGGGAATGGGCAGATTCCCAAGGCTGCTCCAGGAGCATTTGGATAAATGGGATGCACAGGGTGGGAATGCTGGCGTGTCTGTGTTCTGGAGGATCCTTGTGGGTCCCTTCCCACTCAGGATATTCCATAATTCTCTGACAGGCCCCAAGCACACGGGAATGAGGCCTCTGACAGGAATCTCAGGATTAGGCCCTTCCCAAAGGCAGCAGACACTTCCCTTTAGCTCCAGGCTTTAGGGAAAGGTTCTTCCCCAGAGGGTGCTGGGCACTGCCCAGGTTCCCTGGGGCACATTCCCAAGGCTGCTCCAGGAGGGTTTGGACACTGCTCCCAGGGATGCACAGGGTGGGAATGTTGGCGTGTCTGTGTTCTGGAGGATCCTTGTGGGTCCCTTCCCACTCAGGATATTCCCTGATTCTCTGACAGGCCCCAAGCACACGGGAATGAGGCCACTGACAGGAATTTCAGGATTTGCCTTTCCCAAAGACAACTTTAGCTCCAGGCTTCAGGGAAAGGTTCTTCCCCAGAGGGTGCTGGGCACTGCCCAGGCTCTCCAGGGAATGGGCACATTCCCAGTGCTGCTCCAGGAGCATTTGGATAGCACAGCCAGGGATGCACAGGGTGGGATTGTCGTGTCTGTGTTCTGGAGGATCCTTGCGGGTCCCTTCCCACTCAGGATATTCCATTGCAGCCCCACATTTCTCTTCACAGAGAAAAGCAAGGCACAATTCTTCCCAAGAATATTTCTGGCTTTCACCTTCTCTGAACCTCAGAGAAAGGAAACACAATTCTTGTCTCATTTGCTGTGCCTGCGTTTGTGCCACAGCAGAATGCAATGTGGAGATTGTTCACCCGCAGTGATTTGGGTGTTTGGGTTTCTTGGCCTGTCAGGCCCAGGTCTGTGTGTGTGTGAGTTGGGACTGTCAGTGACAGCCACGAGATTCTGTGCAGGGTGTGCAGGGTTGGGTGCTCGGCAGATTCAGTTTTAGATGTGTAGAATAATACAGTATAATAAAGTAATTAATTATCCTTCTGATATCCGTGGAGTCAGATGCATCATTCTCTCTCCCCTCATCGGAGCTCTCAGAGCAGCTGTATGCCCTGATTCTCTGACAGGCCCCGAGCACGCAGGAATGAGGCCTCTGACAGGAATTTCAGGATTAGGCCCTTCCCAAAGGCAGCAGACACTTCCCTTTAGCTCCAGGCAGATCCACAGCCAGCTGGGATCTGTCCCAGCTCCTGGGATAGCTCCTTCCCAGTCCAGTGAAGAGCAGGGATCCCCGAGTGACTTTTCCTGGAGCTGGTGTCCAAAATTCCTCTGGCATTTGGAGTAGGGACACCCGGGTGGCTTTGGAGGAGCTCACTCAAAATGGCAGTGCTGGGAGTTGAATTTCCTGGCTGGAAAATGGCCCTGCCTGGGGGAATGTTCTGGAAAGGCATCTCCATGGTCTTGAGGTGCGGGAGTGACACCAAGACTGGGTTTGGCAGCAGAATAGCTGATTTTTCCATGTTCCCAGCCACCTCCTCCATGTTCTCATCCATCTTCGGTCACAGGATGGATTCCATGATTTTGGATGTCTTTTCCAACTGAAGTGATCCTGTGATCTCCTCAAAGTTCTCATCCACCTTCTCCATGTTCTCATCTGTCCTGTCAGAGTTTTGGACTCCAGGATCCTGGAGATCTTTTCCAACTGAAATGATTCTGTGGTTCTGGGATCTCCTCCATGTTCCCACCCACCTTTTCCATGTTCTCAGGCATCTTTGTCACAGGTGGGATTCATGGAGCTCTTTTCCAACTAAAATGATCCTTTGATCCTGTGATCCTGTGATCTCCATGTTCTCATCCACCTTTCCCATGTTCTCAGCCATCTTTCGTCACAGGTTGGACTCCATGATCCTGGAGATCTTTTCTAACCAAAATGATTCTGTGATTTCCTCAAACTTCTCTAGCCACTTTCTCCATGTTCTCATCCATCTTCTGTCACAGGTTGGATTCCATGATTTTGGATGTCTTTTCCAACTGAAGTGATTCTGTGATCTCCTCAAAGTTCTCATCCACCTTCTCCATGTTCTCATCTGCCCTGTCAGAGTTTTGGACTCCAGGATCCTGGAGGTCTTTTCCAACTGAAATGATTCTGTGGTTCTGGGATCTCCTCCATGTTCTCACCCACCTTTTCCATGTTCTCGGGCATCTTTGTCACAGGTGGGATTCATGGAGCTCTTTTCCAACTAAAATGATCCTTTGATCCTGTGATCTCCATGTTCTCATCCACTTTTTCCGTGTTCTCAGCCATCTTCATCACAGACTGGGCTCCATGATCCTGGAAGTCTTTTCCAGCTGAAATGATCCTCTGATCCTACAATTCTGTGATCTCCTCAAAGTTCTCAGCCACTTTCTCCATGTTCTCATCTGTCCTGTTGGAGTTTGGACTCCAAGATCCTGGAGATGTTTTCCAACTGAGATGATCCCGTGATCCTGTGGTTTTGTGATCTCCTGGTCCATCTTCTCACGCCTGTGGCTGCTCAAGGATGTGTGTGTGGATTTTTAGCATTTATATCCCAGGGATAAACCCAAGGATAATTCCAAGGCTCTGGAGGGAAGAGGTGTCAGCTCCCTTTCCTGCACCTTCACTTGGGTATTTCCAATCTGGATCTGTTTTCCAGGACAAACATTCCTTGGGACAGAAGGATGTGCTGCAGTTGTGAGTCGTTTCCCTCACCTTTGGATAATAAGCTGGATTATTATTATTATTCTTTTTTTCTCCTATGGACTCTACCCTGGGAGATATCTCATGAAATCCAGTGGAAAACTGGGATAAAGATCTGTTTTCAAGGATAACCTGCCTTGCTGAATTATTCATGGCACATTCCTGCCTTGAGCTGCAGGGATGACTTCGGACACTTGAGAAGATGTGGCTTTAATGAAAACAAAATGAAAAATAATGAAAAAATATGGATGCAGACCCTCATGGAGCACTGGTTGTAGGTGTGGGAACCACTGAGGCCATCCAGAATCGCTCCCAAATCCCACAGATCAGCTCCTGCTGCTCTCCAATGCCATTCCCAACCCTTTGGTTGCTGCTGTTTGCTTTTCCAGTCGGGCTCATTCCTGAGGGAAACATGATCTCATGGGGAGGGCATGGATCTAAGACTTTGGAAAACATCCTTTGTTTCAGGGACAAATTTTGGGAGAGTTTGTTGAAAGACTTTCATTTTTCCACCCTGAAAATATTGAATTTTTCTCGATTTTATTTAATTTTGACAACTACAAGTTAAAAAATATGTTTTTATGGGATGAAATGTTTCGGCTGTGTTTTCCAATTAATTTCTCTCCAACAAAAAACCTTGAATGTTGGAATTCTCTGCCCAAATATTCCAAAGAAACCCATTTTCCTTTTCCCACTTTCCCTCCAAAGTGAGAGGAGCTCAGGAAAACCACTTTTTATTCCTTGGGTTCTCACCAGATCCATTCTCATCACAGACAAAGAAATAAAGGAAATGACACTGGAATTTTTGGGATGACAAAGAACCCTCTCCTCGATCCCACAATTTTTATGCTGATCAGTTCTGAATAAACAGAAATATTCCCTTTTTTTTCTTTTTCTCTGTGACTACAACAAATGGTTCAGTTTGGGATTGGGAAGAGTGATGCCATTTAGCAGCTGCCTCCACAGAAGCCAAGCTATTAAATTTCCTGTCATTCCTTAGGAACTCTGGAAAACCTTCTGGAGCGGGAAGGAGCAGAATCATTGGGGGCAATCAGTCGTGTCTGGATTCTGTTTTGCTGTTAAATCTCTCGTCTCAGGGTCTTGAACTCCTTAATGAAGCCAAATTCTGCCAAAATGGGTGAGAAAATGAGGATTTTTTGATGGGAAAATGGAGTGGGGTCCATGCTGCTGAGGGTTCCATCTCAGATATCCATGGAAAGCCAGAGCCAAGGGACACGGGAACTTCAGAAATGTTTGAGGATCATCAAAATTCCAGGGTTTTCTTTTTGACTCCCTGGAGTGCGGAAGGAGCCAAGAGGACCCGCTTAAAATGTCCAATAAATCCAGTGCAAAGTGTCAGGGAAATCAGGGATAAGCTGGATTCGTTCCCTCCCCACAGTAAATCAGCTTTTTCTGGAGATTCTTTTACTTTTCTCTTGTGTTCCTCTTGTTTTAGGGAGGATTTTAGGGGGGTTATCAAGGAATCATGAAATCATGGAATCATGGAATCATGGAATGGGTTGTGTTAGAAGGGATTCAGGGGTCATTTAGTTCCTGCAATCCCTGGAAGTGTCCAAGGCCAGGTTGGAGCAACTTGGGATTGTAAAATCCCTGCTAATGGACTGGGATAAGATGATCCTTAAGGTCTCTTCCAGCCAAAACCGTTCTGGAATTCTGGGATTCTGGGACTCCAGGATAAATTGTTGATCTTTCCCTGTGCTGAATGGAGAACGAGACCTCCTGGAGATGAGCATTCCCAATCCACCTCTGAAGATCATGGGACCATGGGATGAACCAGCTGTCACTATCTGACCTCACAGCATTCCTGGGATATGATTTTCTCAAGGAAAACCCCTTCGGTCCATGGATCTCTGGGATGGGGAGGTTACAGCTGTGTCCATCCATTGGGATTGTCCTGGAAGCTCACTGGGAATACCCACCTGTGATCCAGGATAGGAGACTCCTTCCTGGTGAACTCTTTTGGGATTTCTGATCAGAATTTTGGGGTTCTGCTCCTCACCCGCTGCACATCCCAAATCTGATCCCACATCCTCGGCTTCCTTTTAAAAAACATTCCTGAAATCTGGAGCTCAGTTACACAGCTGTAGATCACCCACTGAGGGTTCTGCTCCTGAAAACCAGAGCAGTTCCACCTCCTGACACCCCCACCTCCACTCTTGGCATGAATCCTGCGGCACACAAGCAGTGGGAAGCCAAGGAATCGC
Organism: Agelaius phoeniceus; assembly: GCF_051311805.1. NCBI lineage: Eukaryota > Metazoa > Chordata > Aves > Passeriformes > Icteridae > Agelaius > Agelaius phoeniceus. The sequence goes on from NC_135265.1 coordinate 1,650,216, forward strand.
GGGGGGTGTGGAACAGTGGGGTTTTTGTTGTGTAACACTGAGGTGCGACGGGGGCCAATCGGGAGCTGGTCCAGCCCCACTTCCAGCTCCGCTTCCCCAATCCCATTCCCTTCACACAATCCAGCAAGGGAAGAGTTCCACACTTTGGGATTTTTCCATGCAAACAGGGAATCAAAGAAGCTGAGAACCTGGCGGGTGAGGTTTAATTAATACTGGTTTTAGTGGAATGTGTCCCTGCCTATGGAGCAGGATGATCCTGAAGTCTTTTCCAGCCCAAGCCACCCTGGAATTCTGTTCACACGGCTTTATTTCTAAGCTTAGTTTAAAATGAATTAAAAGTAAGGCTTTAAATTAAATTAGGCCTAATTTAAATTAAATTCAAATTTTAATTTAGTTTAAAATTATTTAAAAATTAGGTTTTTGAGCAGAGGAAAATCTTCAGCTCACTTCCAGCTGGGCTCCAGAGCTTCACTTCCAATGGCATGGAAAACCAACTGGAATATCAGATATAACTCCTGGATCTTTGTCTTCATAAATCTTGGGGGTAATTCTGTGCAAAAGTTCACCAAGTTATTGAAAATATTAATTATCAGATTCATATTCAATTTCATCCATTAAAATGTCCATGTTTGGAAGAACCTTTATTTTTAACCTCCTTTCCTATTTTTAAAGCAATCTGCAGACCCTGATTTGTCCCACAAGGGATGATTTGTACAAAAAAAAAGAAACATTTTGAGGGATTTTTTTGGGAGTGTTTTTTGGTCCTTTTTTGTGGTTTTTTTTTTTTTTTTTTGTGGATCTGGTTTGGACTATAATGGGAAAAGAAGAGCAGGGATCAGAGGAGGAGAACAAAAAGCAAAGCGATGTTTCCAATTGATTTTGCCTTGGTGAAATATCGAGTGATTAAATATTAAATAATGGAACACAAGGAATGGGGATTTATCCCAGGGTGTCCCAAGTTTCCTTTCCAGCTGATAAACCCCAGAGCTACAGGAATATGGATGTGCTGGCTGGGATTTTTCCTGGGACATCTCTAATCCAACCTTCCGCTTGGAGCAGGGAGAGGTAAAGGAAGGTTGGAATTTTGGATCAACCTGGAATCAGGATCTGGATCGATCTGGATCAATCAATTTGAATTTGGATCAATCAAGATCCAGAACAAAAGCCAGGTTGGATGGGGCTTGGAGCAGCCTGGGATAGTGGAATGTGTCCCTGCCCATGGAACGAGATGATCTTGAAGGTCCCTTCCAGCCCAAACAATTCCATGATCCCATAAAAACATTCCCATTGTGTATGTCTCTTATTATTAGTTAAAAATAGATGTTTTTAATTATTATTTTCCCTCTTACAGGAAGCAGGTGCATTCCCAACTCAAAACCCCAGGATCCCAACCCCCAGTTTCCGTTTGGGAGCCGGTTTTGATGGAACATTTTCCCAAAACTCTGGGGCAGAACGGAATTTGTTAATCAAGAAATAAATAATGGGGAGAAGAGCAAAACTGAGGGGCAGCAGGCAAAGAGAGGCAACACCTGCCCATCCCTGATTCCCGGCTCCCAAATTCCTGCGCTGGCCTTTCCCAGGGTTTTTCTCTTTCCCTTTCATGTCTCTGGGAAGGGCAGGGCAGGATTAGGGATCCCTCTGTCTCTGCTTGATGCCTGGCTGAAGGCTGATAACGCTCCCTGCTGACAGCAGAGCGATGATTAGCAGGGATATAAAGGAGGGAAGTGTCCTGGAAGGAATTTTTTCCATGCCTGGGCCACCGATGGCCTCAAAGCCTCCATTGTTGCCGGTGGCCAGGTGAACAATTTGTGCCTCTGAGGGAGGGAGATAGGGATCTCCACATCCCTCTGGAGAGCCACCCCAGCCTCCGGGACTCCTCTGACCTGCTGGAATGGCTTCAGAGGGTGTAGGATGTCAAAAGGGACGTGGAGCCTCCCGGAATTTCCTCAGCTCCACCCTCCATGCCGCGTTCAGCTGTGCAGGTGTTGGGTAAAGACAGCACCGAGCTCTGACTTGCAGGGATATTCCCCAAAAATGCCTCCAGGCAGAAGTTTCTTTGGGAAATTCCTCGTCGTGAGGGTTTTTTCTTTATTTGTCTACGCCAGGTGAGAGTTTTAGGGATGTAATTCCCTGGGTAATTATCCAGGTTTGTCCTGACTTGAACAGAATGAACCCAAGGCCAAACCTGGACAACCAGAATAATCCTTGTGCTGCTCCAGAAAAATTCCCACCTTGCACAGGTTCCACCTTCCATCAGGATGAGAATCTCCTTGGGGCTCTTACAGGCTTGGAAATGATTAGCAAAAGACTCCCCCAAATTTATGGAGCTGTTCCAGGGGAGGTTTAGGTTGGATTTAGGAAAAGATTCCTCATCCAGAGGGTGCTGGGCACTGCTCAGGCTCCCCTGGGGATGGGCACATTCCCAAGCTCCAGGAATGTTTGGACACTGCTCCAGGGATGCTCAGGGTGGGATTGTTGGGGTGTCTGTGCAGGATCAGGAGCTGCACTGGATGATCCTTGTGGCTCACTCAGGGTATTCCATAATTCCATGATTATTTCTAATGCAGAACATGAGATTCAAGTGGAATTCCCAACTCTCTTGGTTCCAGCTGTGTTCCTGTCCTGGGAATAGGAATGTGTTGATCTTTAAGATCCCTTCCAACCCAAACCATTCCAGGATTCCGTGTTTTTTCCCCAAATCCTACAGGAATTTGGAGATGCTGCTCCCTGTGTGTTTGGAAGCTTTGGGAACAGAGCTCAGCAGAGCTTCTGATGGGCTCAGTTTATTTTCACCCATTAAGATTCGATCCTTTATATTTTAAAAAGAAATTAATGGAAATTTTGGCTGCCAGGAGTGGCAACTTTATGGGATTTTGGGGGAGTTTCCCTCTCCCTTCCAAGGCAAGCAACCTTAAAAAATAAAAGGGGAAAAAAAAAAAGGGGAAAAAAAGAGGTAGAAAGAGAAAAAGGACCCATTAAAGGGAGTTTTAAACCCAGAAAAAACCATATTGAATGTCAGACTTCATCCCTCTTCAGAAAGTGGAGGAGGATGTGGTTCATCACTGCTTTATCCAGCTGTAGCTTTATCCCAGCTTGGAAAAGCAGGATATGGACTCCAGTGGGGCATCACTGAGGGATCAGCAAACCCTTCTGCCGCTGCCTGAGGGCTCCCTGAGTTGTGCGAGTTGTGTTTTCTTTTTCCCTCGGTGAGGATTTATGGCCGGTGATTCACGGAGTGAAGCCGTGTTTATTTTCCTTTTCCGACGATATTCCGCGCTGCCCGCGTTCCAGGAAATATGACATAGCTGTTATTGCTAGGAACGAGCTGCTGCCGGTGGTTTGCATCCACAACTGCCCTCGGAAGGAAGGAATTCCTGGCACTGCTCCTCACGCCAGGGAGTTTCGTCCTTTCCGATATTCCTTGTTTGTTGTTTTTTTCTTTTTCCAGATTTGCAAACCCAACCAGGAGATAATGAGGAATTTCCACTTGGGAAGGGGGATTTGGGGTGGGTGTGTGTTGTCTCCTCCGGAATAGCTTAGCACATTCCCAGTGTTTGCATTCTGCAGGATCCAGAGGGATTTGCATCCATTTATGGCCATGTTCTCCATCCTCAGTGGGGGGAACATGGGAACACCTCATCCACAGGCACGGGAAAATCCTGCCTGTGCAAGGAGGTCCGGCTCCAAGGTCATGGAATCATGGAATGAGTTGGGATGGAAGGGAACGTAATCATCCCATTCCACGGGCAGGAACAGCTTCCGCTATCCCAGGCTGCCCAAACCTGGCCTTGGACCATTACCAGGATAGAGCTGCCTCAGCTCCTCTGGGAATTCCATCCCAGCACCTCATCAACCCTCACAGCCAGGAATTCCTTCCCAAAATCCCATCCCAACCTCCTCTCTGTAATGTTTGAATCCATTCCCCTTTGTCCTGTCCCTCCATCCCTTGGAAATATTCCCTCTCCATCTTTCTGGTCACCTCCTTCGGGTCTTGGAAAAGCACAGTGAGGTTACCCCAAAGCTGTAAGAAACCCACGGGAGATCCAAGCCTTTCAACATTGCTGCCCAGAATCCAATGGTTTTAGGGAAAACTCTGCCTGAAGAGGGGAATTACACAAATATTTGTACTTGGAATGTCCAGTTTTCCAATGGGATAACGAGAGGAATTCTATTCGTGGGTTGGTGGAACAGCACTGGCAGGAGGTTGGATGGGCTTGGAGCGACCCGATCTCCATGGAGCTGTCCCTGCCCGGAGCCAGCCGGATGATCCTTAAGGTCCTTTCTGATCCAAGCCATTCCAGAATTCCATGGAGATCGGGCTGTGACGACGTAATTCCGCCAGAACTCTGAAGATGAAAACCATGGAAGCTGTTGGAATATTGAACATGAGCCACAACCAAGGACAGGCAGCGGGAAGCAGGATCGATCATCCCTCATTCCAACAGGCATGGGGGACGTCTTCCCGAGGTTTTTCCCCCCTCCCAGCTCCCATCCAAACCCTTGGAGACCTGGAATTTACGGAGCACCCTCTGGTTTTGCTGGCTTTGGCCGGCACTGGGCTGCCCCCATCAGCTCTATTGGCATCTCAAGGAAATTATGAGTGGTTAACAAAGAAAGTCTGGATTGTGCCAAAATGTGGGACCTTTTGGCAGCCTTTGAATCCCAAAAATCTCATTCCCACTCCTTTATTCCTTCTTTTTAGGGAACAAACCCTCGTAACAAAGATTTCTTGGAAACACCACCAAAACTGATGATTTTAATTAAAAAAAAAAAAAAAAAAAAAAAGCAAAAAGCAAATTAAAAGAGTAATTGCAATTTTCTTTTGGGTTCAATTTTCCTACTGGAAAGTTGGAAAAGGTTATGGAAATAAACATTTCTTTTTGCTGTGTCTAAACATTTTTATTCCAAGGAATAAATGCATTCCCTGGATTAGGAAAACAAAAATACAAGGGAAAAACAGCTTTGCTTTCAGAGGTGGAATTAGAAACCAGTTCAGGCAGATCTACCTGGATCCCTGGAATATTTGGAGGAGGGTCCCAGACCTTGGAGTGGGAATTCAGCCTCTAAATGGGAAATGTTTTGTGTCCCACCAGGCAGAGATTTATTCCCACTGATTTTACATCCTCCCAGGGGTGGGGACTCCATCACTGCCCTGGGCTGGAAAAGCCTTTCCATGAAGGAATTGCTCCCAAAATCCAACCTTAATCTCCTCTGGAACAACTTGAGGTTCCCATCCTGTCCCTTTTTCCTTGGGAGAAGATCCCAAATCCCACTGGCTCCCTGCTCCTCTCAGGGAATTTTGGAGAGTGAGAGGGTTCCCAGCGATCCAGCTGAAAATCCTGTCTTGACCAGGATTGCTGGAAATAAAATTCCTGCCAGCTCCAGTGGGAAAAACTGGGATTTAAGGAAAAATCCCCCTCTCATGGATGAGAAAATGAACCCACAAAGTGAGTCCTGCACCTCTCTGCTCTCCTCTTCAGGAATATTTTTCTGCTTCCCAGATTTTTCTTATTCCCTTCAAATATTTCCTGTCATAAATTCCTTCTCCACTTCCAACCTGACCCATCCTGGGTCCCTCTGTGTGAGACGGGAATCCCAATTTCTGCCCAAAACAAGCAAAAATGGGGATTAAACCCAGGTTTTCTGCCATTTGTGGAGTATTTTAAGGATTATCCAACTGGCAATGCCACAGTTCCTGCTAATGCTGCTCTGGGAGGAATTTTGAGTTAATTACAATTGAAAGATGAGACTGGGCTAAATTTGTGCATCCTGCAGCTGAAATCCAAGGATTTGTCAGACCTTGGCACCGCTGGAATTAAAAATAAAAACTAAAAATTGTTAAGTGGTCAAACCAAAACTACAAACAAAAAATAGTCACAATGAAAACAAAAATGAGAAAGTGGTAAAAATAAACATTAAAAATGGTGAATTGGTAAAACTAAAACAAAGAAATGGTTCAATGGTAAAATTAAAACTAAAAAATAGCAAAAATAGAACCAAAGAATTGCAAAAATAAAATTTAAAAGTAGAAAAATAGTAAAAAATAAAAAAATGGTAAAAATAAAAACGGTAAAAACAAAAATGGGATTTAGAGAACCTACTGTTGTGACAGGGTTATAAAAAATTAATCTACAAAACATGAAATAAACTCAGAATTCTTGGGGTTGGAGGTTGGACAGCACAGTTGGATTTAATGGTATGGATGGAATTTTCACCAATTTACCTTTTTGTTAATATAAGTTTCATTTTTACAATTTTAAACTTTCATTTTAGCCATTTTTAGCTTTGGTTTTAGCATTTTACCATTTTTTAGTTTTATTTTGACCATTTTTATTTTGCAGTTTTAGTTTTACCATTTAACACTTTCTAGATTTTACTTTTACCATTCTTACCATTCTTACAATTTTTATGATTTTACAATTTTTACTTTTATTTTTGCCATTCAACAATTTCTTTTGGTGTTTTTACAATTTTTTTTTATTTTTACCACGTTGCCATTTAATTTTTTTACAATTTCCTTTTTTTATTTTTACCATTTTTTTATTTTTACAATTTCACCATTTTTAAATTTGATTTTCCCAATTTTTGGTTTTTTTTTTTACCATCTAACAAGTTTTCATTTTTGTTTCTACCATTTTTTATTTTAGTGTTAAAATTTAACATTTAACATTTTTTAGTTTTAGTTTTACAATTTCTAATTTTTATTTTCACCACTTTTCCATTTTGGTGCTTTATTTTGGCTACTTTTTATTTGTAGTTTTAGTTTTAACATTTAAGAATTTTTGGCTTTTATTTTTACCATTTTTACCATTCTTACCATTTTTATTTGTACCATTTTTTATTTTATTTTTACAATTTTACCATTTTTACTTTTACAATTTTTTATTTTAATTTTCACTATCTAACAACTTTTTGGCTTTGTTTTTCCCAGTTTTTATTTTTTACCACTTTTCCTTGCTATTGTTTTACATTTTTACTTCTATTTTTACAATTTTTTTTTACCATTTAACAATTTTTTTTTTGGTTTTGCCTTTTTTTTTTTTACCATGTCACCATTTTAATTCTTACCATTTCACCATTTTTAATTTTTACCATTTTTCCAATTTTTATTTTTAGTTTTACATCCAAGATTTAAATCCCTCAGGGATGGGGACCCCACCCCAGGGCTGGACAGCCCAAAAATGACCCAGAAAATCCAAAGCACTCCGGGTTAGGGATTATATTAATTAATTCTCTGTGCAGAGATTAATTAATGTAACAAACCCATTTAAAAGGCTCAGATAAATTCCAAAACTTTGCCTCACCTTCCCTCACAGTTTTTCAGGATTTTGCACTTTGTGGAACAAATTGACGAAACTCTTGTTAATTTTTAATGGCAGAATTATGTGGAATTGTAGAATTTTTAAATAGAATTATGTATAATAGAAGTTTTAATTAGAATGATGTGTAATAATTTTAATAATTTTTAATAATAGTATAGAATAATTTTTAATGTAGGTAGAACGTAGCTCTGTAGAGCTCGGGGCAAGAGTGGCTGGAATCCTTTTTTTATTAATAATTTATATATAAATATTTTATAGAAGCTGATTTTATTGATATATTGCTTATTTAGAAGTTGATTTTATTGATACATTGCTAATTTTTGTGATTATTTTTATGAGGAAAAACGTATTTTTTTTATGCTAAGTGTAACATTTTATGGAAGGGATTGAGGGATCATTTAGTCCCAAATCTCCTGCCGCGGGCAGGGACATCTTCCACCATCCCAATCCCAGGGATGAGGCAACCACAGCTTCTCCTGGGAATCCACTCCAACCCCTCCCCGCCCTCACAAAAAAAAGTCAGGAATTCCTTCCTAGCAGGCTGGAAAACTGGAAATTTAAATGTCAACCGAATTGATGGAGCTCTGTTGTAAGAAATCATAATTGGTCACTAAATTATCTCCTGAATTTCTTTAGGATGCTCTCGGTAATATTTAATTTAAGAATAAAAAAATAAGCTGCTGCACCTGGAGGATTTGGGCAGGTTGGTTTTTGGATAAAAATTTTGGGACAAAAAAATTCCTCTAAAAATTGCGGATATCTGCAGCCCAATCCCCGGAGTCTGATCCTTCATTTACCTCAGTGTAGAAAACAAAGAGAAATTTTGGGATGCCATTGGTTGGATGCCATCCATCAGCTCCAGGAACAGCACCCTCCATTCCTCACATCCCAAGGAAGGTTGGGATCCAATTCCCTGGGATATTGGGGCAGCTCTGGATGATTCTCTGGGATGCTCCCATCCATGTTGGAACTTAAACGACACAAATTCCTCAGGACCCCATTCCAGACTGAATTCCCTTCCTGGAAAAGGAATCCTTGGGGTGAAAGCTGCAAAATCCTTCAATTTCCAACCTTGGAGCATGGATTGACAGCTGGAGTGGAATCCCATTCCTCAAATTCCAAACGTTTCCGAGGCATCACAAACCCTTCACTTACCTCAGTGTAGAAAACAGACAGAGATTTTGGGATGCCAGTGGTTGGATGCCATCCATCAGCTCCAGGAACAGCACCCTCCATTCCTCACATCCCAAGGCTGGTTAGGATGGAACTCCCTTGGATTTTGGGGCAGCTCTGGATGATTCTCTGGGATGCTCCCATCCATGTTGGAACTTAAACAACACAAACTCCTCAGGGCTCCATTCCAGACTGAATTCCCTTCCTGGAAAAGGAATCCTTGGGGTGAAAGCTTCCAAATCCTTCAATTTCCAGCCTTGGAGCAGGGATTGACAGCTGGAGTGGAATCCCATTTGTGGTGGGGTTCAGAGGGGTCCCAGGATGAGGGAGGAGATGAGGATCTTGACTCCATGTTTCAGAAGGCTGATTTATTATTTTATTATCTATATATTATATTAAAACTGTACTAAAAGAATAGAAGAAAGGATTTCATCAGAAGGCTTGAAAGGAAACAAAAGGAATGATAATAAAATCTTGTGACTCTCAGAGAGTCCGACACAGCCGGACTGTGATTGGCCATTAATGAGAAACAACCACACGAGCCCAATCCCAGATGCACCTGTTGCATTCCACAGCAGCAGATAACCATTGCTCACATTTCGTTCCTGAGGCCGCTCAGCTTCTCAGGAGAAAAATCCTGGCAAAAGGGATTTTCCATAAAATATCATGGCCACAGCCGTTGCTCACATTCCAAACGTTTCCGAGGCATCACAAACCCCGGGTGGCATCTCTGCATTAATTATCCACAGCGTTAATTATCACTGGCTCGGGTTGGACTTCCCAAACTTCCAAAGGCTCTACAGAGCAGCAGATTTGTCATTCCAGCACGGAGCAATCCTTTTTCCTGGCTGGAATTCCTTCCAGGAGCTGTAAAGCTCCACGTGTGGCTCGGAGTCGTTTTAATGAGGATTCCCCTCAGGGCTGTCCAGACAGCAAATCCCATCAGCCCTGGAAATTCAACTCCTGACCTGAGGCTCCAAATCCATCCCCAGCCTCATAAAATCCACCTGGAGGCTTTGGATGGAGCGGGAATGGCTGGAGATTGTGGAATGCACAGGTAGAAAGGTCCCTGTTTTATTTCCCAGCTCTGATTTGTCTCTGATTTCTCCTCACGAGTCCCAGGGTGGAGTTAAACCCGCTCTCGTTCCGTGAGCTGCCTGGGCTTTGTGCCCTGTAAATTTCCAGACAAACCACTCATTTTCCCCCTTTTTTGGGTCTTTCCTTCAGTTGTCTTGGAGTTGCTGGAGGGCAGATGTGGGGTTGGTGAATAAATAAAAATTCAGTGGGGAGATGGGAAAGTTGAGCTTCCACACAAAGCCTAAAAATCTGGGAATAAGCAAATAAATCCTGATTGATTTGGAGGGCAGGTGATTTCCGAGCCTGAATCCCAGGATGGATTGGGTTGGAGGGGATTTAGGGATCATCAAATTCCATTCTTGCCATGGCAGGGACACCTCCCACCATCCCAGGGTGCTCCAGCCTGGCCTTGGGCACTGCCAGGGATCCAGGGGCAGCCACAGCTGCTCTGGGAATTCCATCCCAGCCCCTCCCCACCCTCCTGGCTGGAATTCCTTCCCAAAATCCCATCTATTCCTACCCTCTGGCATTCCCAAGCAATTCCCCATCATGACAAATTATTCTGCTCTTGTTTGTCCACCCACACCCTCAAAACCATGAAGATGATTCCAGTCACTCCTGATTTTCTGCGGGATACAGAACAAGTGAATATTTTCCAATCAGATCCAGTGAATATTTTTCAACCAGATTTCCATAAAACCCACACACAGAGGAATTAATCCTAACATTGGAATAGAGCTGATGGTGAAACTTCCTTTTGGCTGGGGGAGAACTTCTGGTCTCATCAATTTTCCTGTCAGAACTCGACCATTTTTTAGCAGCCAAGGAATCTGTGGAAAATTCAGGATGGGAGAGCAATTTGTGGGATTTTAGGTCTCTAAAAATGCAAGAAAAATCGAGGAATAGGAATGTTAAAGGAACCAGCATTTAAATTTTAATTAAAAGCTTCAATTAAAGTTGTTTTGCCTTTTCTGCAGGGCAGGAGCCTCTCAGAGCTCATCCTGAGTCGGGATTTAGCCTGGAATTTAGTTGGGATGAGGGAAACTGGAATCGGCCTCTTGCTGTCAGATTTCCCTCATTTTCGTTATCCCAAGGTTTCCCCAAAGGCTGTGGGACAAATTCCTCCTGTCAGGAGGTGCTGGAGCTGTGAAGGAAAGTGCTAATCCAGGAGCTCAAAGCCTGCAGGAGGAAATCCAACCCTTCCTCCCGGGAATTTATTTTGAGGGAAGAGCGGTTGACCACAAGGAAATAAAAGCTCTCATGGCTGATTGGGAGCTGAGGGAGGAGGAAGTTTGGAATGATGAAATTCCAGCTGAGGAATTCCAGCAGGGAGGGAGGAATTGTTGGGAGATTCCCAGGCTGTCTGCTGCCTCTCAAACCATGGGAATTCTGCAGGGAAGGAGAGGGGAGAGGGATAAGCTGAGGATTTTGGGAATTCAAAGGTAAAGAACTTTGATTTTCTCCCTCTTCTTGGATTTTAGGGACAAAACTCTTGTAGGAATGAATTCCCTTGGTTTATTCCTTGGATAACATCAATTATCCAAGGAAATCTGAATTTCCTCTGTATTTTCCCACACGAGTGGGAAGTCAGGGGGTTTCACACCTACAGCTCATCCCATCAGGAGAATTTCAGGGTTCACTCACAATTCCAAGAGGTCCTGATGGATTTCCTCCAAGCATTCCCAGTACGGACAGAACTCAGCACTGGGAATTCAAATGGAACACAATTTCCTTAAAACCAAATTATTTGAACTCTCCTGGATGTGTTTTCCTTGATTTTCCACCTTCCAGGATAGGACCAACCCTACCTCCACATGGATCCTGTCAGCTTTTTGTGCTGTACTGAGGTTAAAACAATCATCTGGGAAGGAGAAGGGAAATCCTTTGACGTTCAATCCACATCGAGTTTAAACCAAGGAAAGCTAAACCAGAAGAAACTGAAAAACAACCCAGAATTGACCAAAAAGTCAACAGGGCAAAGAAAATCTCGATCCAAGTCACAAAAGACTGAATTCCAAGGAATTCCCCTGGATTTGGCAGAGGAAATGCCTGGAATCCCTGACAGGCAGAAAAAGGGGGAATTCTTGTACTTCCAGTGTGCTCACAAACTCAGCTGGAAAATCCTGTGAGGAAAAGCTCCATCAGGATCTTTACATCCCCAAGAAAATATTCTGCCTCAACACCTCTGCCCTTCCAAAGCAGTGAAGTGATTGAGCTCCTCGGGGAATTTTGCCATTGTCATTTTCCCACATTTTCAATGAATTTTTAAAAATTTATTTTTCCAATTTTACAAATCAGCATAAATTCTTCCTTTTCCAGCTTTGTGTTTCTGCAATGCTGATGTGTTGCTTGAACTTACCAGGAGAAATGATCAGGGTTAAATTTCCTATTTGAATCACTTTCCCCCCACTCCATATTTTAAATTTAATGGGGTTTTTTGGTAGCTTCTCCGAGCCACCCCCATCCCAGTACAAATCACGAGGAATTGGGGTGGAATTCCAGCCCAACCCAGCAAAACTTTTAGCACCCCCCCTTTTCCCATGAATTTTAATCCCAGTTATCCACACGGGGAACATCAAGCATCAAAGCCACTGCTGTTTCATACCTCCCCCAAATTCTTCCCCCAGGAGGGTGGGAAATGCAGGATTTTATCCCAGCTCTGAGCAAACCAGCCACAGAGAGCCCAGAGTATTTAATCCTGCCTAATTAAATCCCACTTTGCTTAATTAGGTGCTGCTCCAGGTGTTTGGTGACCATTTTTTTTTTAAATTTTTTTTTAGGTTACCCCTCCAAGCTGAAGGGAAAAAAAACCAAAACACCAGGGAGACTCCTGCCCTCCCTTATCCCATCTCCAGGTTTATGAACTCCGCTCCACCAGGAGCAGCCCAGCCCAGGCTGAGGAGATGAATGAGCTCCCAGTCCCCTCGGCATCCTAAATTTTATGGGGTAAGACGTGACCTAATTCCCTGAGCTTTCCGTGCTCTGCCCCCCTCAGAGGAAAACTCGGCGGTTTTAAGAGCAAAGAGCTGGGGGAGGTTTGGTGTCCAAATGGGAAAAATAACTGAGGTTGGAGGGAGGGTTGGTCAGGAAGAGCTGAGAAATTGGAGAAGACCCACCTGGATGTTACGGGGGAAAGGAGCAGGTTTATCTGATGATTTTATCTTATTATCTAATTATTCTCTTTATTTTATTGGCTCCCAAACCAGATAAATTATTTTTTACTTATAAATGTTAATATTTGTGTGGCTGTGTCCACATCCTGCCAATGGAATGGGGTTGGAATGAGATGGTCTTTCCTACCCCAAAACCCTCTGTGATTCTGCAATTTTTGGATATTTCTTTATTTTTTGAATACAATTTTGGGACTTCTGCTTGAGGAACTTGGTGTAAATTAACTTCTGTGTGGTTACACTAAATTGTGGCAGTTTCTGAAATGTCTCCTACTGGTGGCATTTTGGTTCACATCCAGAAGTACCATGGGAATGTCGAGATGGAAGTGTTGTCTCCTTGATCAAGAAAATGGGAGTGCTCAAAGCTGGAATTGTTTTTTGCCATCTTTGGAGACAGGGATTGAGCTCCTCGGAGGATTTTGCCATTGTTGTTTTCCCATATTTTCAACAAATTTTTAAAAATTTATTTATTTTCCAATTTTCCAGATGCCGGTGGTGTCACAGCTGTCATGACCTGTCCCGGGTGAGCCCCACCTGCAGAGCTGCCCCAGCCCTGGATCCAGCACGGGCAGGAGCTGGAGCTGCTGCAGAGAGCCCAGAGGAGGCTCCAGGGTGATCCCAGGGATGGAGCAGCTCTGCTGGGAGGGAAGGCTGGGAGAGCTGGGAATGTTCCCCTGGAGAGGAGAAGCTTTGGGGTGAGCTCAGTGTGACCTTCCAGGATCTGGAGGAGCTGCAGGAAATGTGGAGAGAGGAAATTTCCAAGGGATGGAGGGACAGGACACAGGGAATGGCTTTGAGCTGACAGAGAGGAAGTTTAGATGGGATCCTAGGGAGGAATTCCTGGCTGGGAGGGTGGTGAAGGGATGGAATTCCCACAGGAGCTGTGGCTGCCCCTGGATCCCTGGCTGTCCCTCCATGCCTTGTGCCCAGTCCCTCTCCAGCTCTCCTGGAGCCCCTTCAGGCCCTGGAAGGGGCTCTGAGCTCTCCTGAAGGAAACAACTTCTCCATGAGGACAAAACGTTCCCTGGCGCATTTTTTGGGAACTGCTTTTCCAGGTGTGCTGGGTGTCTCGTGGGAAATGAAGGATGGGACGAGCACATGGAATGAAAACTCATTTCAGGGAGCTTGAATTGTGGAGGTGAAGTAGGCGATTATTATCTGCAATTGTCACGTTTGGATTATTCTGGTTCAGACCACTTTGGGCTGCTCCAGATTGAGAGAGGTGGGAGAGAATCATCCAAACCAGTGTCAGCAGAGAATTGAATTTATTTTGGGGCTGAGCTCTTGGCTGTGCTAAAGCCAAGGAAGGGTTTCGCTGTTGGCTTTGGGGTGGTTGAGCCATGGGATTGTCCCTCCTTGAGGGAGTTTCCAAGCTGGAACACAAAGCAGAGCAGGAATGCAAAGGAGCTGCTGTTTTCCCTCATTGCCTCCTCTATTTTTCCTCAGTCAATCAACTCCTGCCTTAATTACACTTCGGAGAGCCCACGGCCACCAGGATTTGCAGGGCTGGCTCCCAGGAGAGCTCCCAAGGCTGCCGTGTTTTGAAAGGGGCTGGATTATGTCACCTGTTAAATAAATGCACAAAATCCTCTTTTTTCAGCAGCCTCGCCTCACACCTCGCCCTGCCACGGGAATAATGGCTGGAAAAACAACTCAAGGGCCACTGCCTACCTCCAGCAGCTCCTCAGTCCTCAAAGGAACGGGGAAAAAATGGGGTGAGGGAAGGGGAAACACCGAACCTGCCCTCTGGGATAAGATCCCAGGGTTCAGCCCCTCTGGCATCACCCCCAAAGGCTGGGGAGGCCCAAGGAGTTGGATGCTCTCGAGGGAAAAAGAAGGTGGGAGGAACTGATGGAATATTCCATGTGGGTTATTAAGGGAAGGATTGAAACCTGCTCTGCTCCTGGGATTGGAGGCCTTGGGATAAAGGGGCTGTTTGGATCTTGTTGGATCCCCTGAGGGATGTGCCCAGAATTTGGAAGTGTCTGGCTGGTCCACGAGCTCAGGCAACACTGGAATTCCACGAGCTGGTGATGCCTTGTGCAGGCTGACCCAGAGCAGAGGCTGGACAGAGCTAAAGAATAAAGCAGGGATTTATTAAAAGGCCTCCATGGATGCACCTTGGGCAGCACAAGAGCCCAGCCAGGGCTGCACCCAAGATGAACCAAAATGGCCCCAAAATGCACCAGCGCTCCCGGGCTCTCTCCCTGGGATCAGTTCTGCTCCATTTGCATCTTGCAGTTCATTGTCCCATTCCAGCTTTAGCCCCTGCAGTCCCACCCTGCTTGTTTTTCTCTCTCCAGCCCACGGGGTTTGTGCTCTTGGGGCTGAGATTTGGATCATTTGTCCTTGGTGCCCAGCTGGAGCAGGAATTGTTTTGTCTCCCTGCTCTGTGCACAGAGCTCAGCATGGCCTGATGTGAAGCTCAGACCCACACACTAAAGCAGCGCAGAATCTGAAAATATAAAAGCCAAAACCTGTGAAGAAGGGATGGGGCCAGGCAGGTCCCAGCATGGAACAGGAGAGTGGGAAAACAGAGTTTGGAATCCAAGCTTGTCATCCCTCCTGCTCCTGCAGAAACGGCTCCCTGGAATGCCATGATGCCTCCATTCATTCCATCCATGGAATCAACAACCCGGGGGCTTCCATGCAGGCAAAGGTGGAAGCGGAGCCCAGGGACCTTCCTGTCCCCCTCCCTGCCACCGTAACACAAACCTCTCTCCACATGCCAGGGAATCATGGATACTGCAGGATCCTGGATTATCCTGTGGACAGGACCAGCCAGAACTCAGCTGGAATGTGGTCACCCCAAACGGAAACGAGCAAATCACACAGAGACACAGGAACCATCCCTTGGGCTGCTCATTTTCCCAGAATTGCGGGACTTTTCCAGGCTGGTGGTGCCCCTTCTCCATCCTGCTGTCTGGAATGAATGCCTTTAGTGCCTCTAAATGCTTTTTGATCCCCTCCCAAAGCTTCGGTCCCACTGGGACTTTTTGCCCAGATCCACACTTTTTTGGGATGGGGGTCTCCAATCCCTGGATCATGGAGACACCGAATGCCAGACAGAATGAGAGGAGGAGGGATCAGTGTCTTCATGTGGAGAGGTTTAATCCAGGAGGAAAGGATCCCTTGGATGTGCTCCTACACATAGCAGAGTGAGGGAATCCCTGAATTCCCAGGTTTTGGGACATTTCTGGAAAATACAGATTTTGAACTTGAATTCCTTTCAGTGGGGAAAAAAAACCTGCTTTAAGTGCAAGGCTTGCCACAGGGATTTTGGGAGCTCGGAGAGAAAATTTCAGGGGGAAGTTTAGATTAAAAAAGAGAAAAAATTCTTCCTGGGAAGGTTTCTCAAACCCTGGCACGGCTGCCCAGGGAAGTGGTGGAACGCCCATTTCTGGAGGGATTTTAAAATGTGGATGTGGCACATGGGGACGTGGATTAGTGGCGGCCTTGGGAATTCTGGATTTACAGGCTCGATGCTCTTTTTTTTTTTCCATAGTCATTTCCATCAGTCAGCCCCAAGGGCGTTATGGGATGTCCCTGGAACAGGACGATCCCTAAGGTCCCTTCCAACTCAAACCATTCCAGGCCCCTCATTCCCTGAGTCTGATCTCCACGGCCGTGATAAGGAAACCACGGACCAGAGAAACAATGAGAGCCACCCAAAATAAATTATCAACCTGATAACAAAGACAGAAATTCCCATTTCCCCCCTTCATCCCTGCTGGAACTGGGTGCTTAAATCCCAAATTATCATCTGGAAAAATCCTGGATTTGAAGCCTTTTCTTGTGCCTGGTCAGGAAAGAATCCAAACAATTCCCACCTGGATGCAGCCAAAGGGTTAAACCCCTTCCCACAGGGACACAGGAACAACTTTTCCAGCTGCCAGCAGAATCCAGGGCCAGCTTTATCAATCCCACCTGGAGCAAATAAAACCTGTGCTCCAAACCCTTCCTTATCTCCTGCTGTTTGCCTTGGGCTGTTTGGTTTCCAAAGGTCACCGGTGGAAGCAGAAGGAGCCATCCAAGGGTGATGTTTCCTTTGGAATTGGGTGACAAATTTGCTGGGAGGGCGCTGGAAAATGATTGGGAAATGGGGTAGGGAAGGTCAGGGGTGGGGGGGGGGGGTGAAGAGAAGAAGCCAAAAAAGTTTTAAAGCAAAATTGTCAAGGAAAATTTTCAAGGAAATTTAAAGGGGAAAAGGAAAAAAAAAAAAATAAAGAGGGATGTGTCTGCACAGCCTTCAAAAATCATGCAGCTGTTGAGGGAAAAAAGGGAAGGACAGATGAAAAATTAGGATTTCATCCAGCTTCTGCCTTGTTTGTTTTTGTAATTTATAGGGAATTACTTTTTTTTAAATGGTTCTTTTACTTGACATGCCACAGGTGTCATCTTAATCAGGTTTAAATGTTCACTGTGCACCTTATCAGGAGTCACCTGGTGAAAATGCCAAATTTACTCCTGGAATCAAAACACTTCCGGCCTGGAAAGGAGGTGGGAAGTGGGAGAGGAGCTATTGCAGACACTGAAGCTGTTAATAAGACAATATGAGAGTTTGGAGCAGAGTGTTTCCTTCAATATCCACAAAATCCTCTAAAAATCCCTCTCTGAGCTGGGTCATCACTTTGGAAAGGTATTGGAAGATGGAGAAATTATTTTAGAGGCCAAGACCTCTGGATTGAAAAAATCAGGGAATTAATTAGAGCTGAATATGGAAAGTAATTTAATTTTGTGCCCTTGGGTTTTGGTGTTTCTCCTCCTGGTAAAGCGCAGGATCTGCCTGTAGTTGGACAAAGTGAACTCAGGGAAAAATCTCAGGAGTCTTAATTTGTCTGGAGAAAAATGATGATATTTACAGTTTTTAGCAGGAATTTGTTAAAAAAAAGAGGATTATTTCATTAAAAAAAAAATTAAATCTGTGGGTAAATCAGTGAAAACTGGATTTTCTCCTGGTGCAAACCACCAATCCCTGTCTGAGCCTTAAAACACAAATTCAGGGATCACTTCTGCAGGAAATTCCTAATACAGAATTATTTGGAATTTTTAAAAGTCCATCCTTTCTGTGGCAAAATTCCTTATCCATATTTAATGTAAAACCACAGTCAGTTCAGTGGAGATTCCCTGAAAACTCCTGGTGGTGAAGGAATCAGCTGAGCACAGGGAGGACCAGTTTAATCTCAAATTGTGCATCCCAAAATTTCTCCCTGAGAAAATCTAAGCCAGTTCTCCATTTCAGGAACTCAAGGCACTTTGGAAATATGAAGGGATTAAACCATGTCTGGTCTAAAGTAGGGAAGTGGGGAAGTGCTTTTATCCCAGTTTTTTTTATTGGGAAAACTCAGACAGGGAGATCTTCAGTGACTTGTTCCAGGTCACAGCCAGGTGGGGAATGGAAAAGGTTGACCTGGAATTGTGTTTTAGCCCATTTGGTCTGGGCTCTCTCTCCCTAAAAATCCCCAAAATTCCATTTAAAGGAGATTCCCTGCGCAGGGAGTGGGAGCAGAGCCTCTGGAGGGAGGAATCAAGGTGAGGTCAGAGAGGAACACCAGGAAAAGGTGGCAAAACTGGAATTGGAATTGGCTGGAATTTTGTTAAAGCAAATTTCCTCTGGGGTTTTCTCTCCCTAAAACCCCCCAAAATTGCAAATTGAAATTCCATTTAAAGCAGATTCCTCATGCAGGGAGTGGGAGCAGAGCCTGTGGAGGGAGGAATCAAGGTGAGGTCAGAGAGGAACACCAGGACAAGCTGGCACCACTGGGGCTGGAATTTTGTTTTAGCCCATTTCCTCTGAGGTTTCTCTCCTTAAAAAACCCCAAAATTGCAAATTGAAATTCCATTTAAAGGAGATTCCTCGTGCAGGGATTAGGAGCAGAGCCTGTGGAGGGAGGAATCAAGGTGAGGTCAGAGAGGAACACCAGGACAAGCTGGCACCACTGGAATTGGAATTGGCTGGAATTTTGTTTAAGCCCATTTTCTCTGAGGTTTCTCTCCCAAAAAACCTCAAAATTCCATTTAAAGGAGATTCCTTGTGCAGGGATTGGGAGCAGAACCTGTGGAGGGAGGAATCAAGGTGAGGTCAGAGAGGAACACCAGGACAAGGTGGCGCCACTGGGGCTGGAATTTTGTTCAAGCCCATTTCCTCTGGGGTTTCTCTCCCAAAAAAACCCCAAAATTCCATTTAAAGCACGTTCCTCGTGCAGGGAGGGGGAATGGAAGCCAGTGAAGGAGGTATCAGGGTGAGGTCAGGGAGGAACACCAGGACAAGCTGGCACCACGGGGCTGGATAAGAGGATTAAGGAGCTGGCTGGCTTTGGGAGCAGGAAGCGCTGTCTCCTTCTGGAGGGACTGGAACGAGTTCAAAGTGCCCTGCGTGGGATGGGAAAGCTCTGAGGGGAGCAGGCGGGCCCAGAATCCTGGGATGTGACCCGGGAGAGCTCAGAGCTGGGTGGATCCATAGCCCAGGAAAGGACTGAAATTCCTCCCCGCGCCTCTTTTGGCGCCTCCTTGGGCGACTCGAGCAAGGAACGGACAGCAGGGATCATCTGGGATGTGCTGGAAGTCCCAGCTGGGCAGGAATCAGCTGCCAAAGGCCACGGGAGGTGCCGAAACCCAGGAGAGTTTCCAGGGAACAGGTTTCCCTGGAGCTGGAGGTCCTGGGGACGCTCCAGAACTTTCCATGGGTGCACTGTGGATCTCTATCCCAAAGGAAGAGCTCACAGCTCTGCGTCTCCATGGGGAGCAGGGGTGTCCATGGACACATTTGAGGTTTCCAGCTGCTGATCCACGTGGTCACAGGCCCTTTTCTGTCCTCTCCATGTCCAATTTCCCCACACTTGTTCCCTCTATCCATACAATGGAATTCACCCCCTAATTAGCACAGCCAGTGTATCCCAAATAATTGTCCAGGTTGCCCTAAATTTGGTCATTATTTGGAATTTTTGGACTGATTTGGCCTTTTGGACTGATTTGGCCTTCTCCTGATTCTTGACCCACATTTATCTGTGTCAATTTGCAAATTCGTTAGCACAGAGGGAACCAAGGGAGTTCAATCCCACATTTACACATTCCAGTGCTCCATCCTCAAATTTTGGAAAGGGCTTGGGACAAATATGGCAAAAAACAGAGGGGGTTTGCATCCTGAGCACCTGAGAAGCTGCATTTCCTTCGGGAGGGTGGATTAGCTTGGATAACAACTAAAATCAGGCAGTGGGATAGGATTTTTGTCTGGATTTGGGAAGGGATTAAAGGCAGGGTGGCAATTGATGGATATCCCTGATTTTTCTGGAAATGTGCCCAAATTTTTGCTTACATAACTTATGGAAAAACAAATCTTCTGTCCATCACTTCCTGGCCAATTCCTGCAGTAGCATCCCTTGGATTTCATGGTCTGGAAATTCCATTTTCTATTGAAAGCTGTGTTTTTATATTGTATTTTTTGTAAACCTTTTTGAGAAGGATCGGCAAAGAATTTGCTTTTTGATATATAAATAATTGTAAAGTAGAAATAAATCTAATTAAAAATATGTAATTTTGATAAAATAGAAACTAATATTTTTGTAAGTTTACATAGAACCTCCAGGAAGTATCTTGGGCGCACATTTAGATGAAGGAAAAGTGAAAATCTGAAATAATTTTTGTGGGGTTTTAGATCTTGAGCATTCAAAGTTTTTGCTTTAATTAATATTTAAACACCTAATTAAAACCAACACCTCACCAGCTGCTTCATTGGAAATAAAATCACTCTCTTAGTTTGGGCTGAACCTCAGTTTTAACCCCAAGATTAGTGGTGGTATTGAAGCCAAACTGAGATTTTTGCGATTGGGGAATCTGATATGGAGAGAAACAAATGCTTGGAAATCCTTTGTGTGATCCATGGGATAATCAAGATTATCTTGGATGCCCTTGGCAGTGTCCAGGGCCAGGCTGGATGGGGTTTGGAGCAGCCTGGGATGGTGGAAGGTGTCCCTGCCATGGCAGGGTGGGACTGGATGGGCTTTGAGGTCCTTTCCAACCCAATCCATCCCTTAGGATGGATTCAGGATCCAGGCTTTAGGATCCTGCCTGGAATAATGTGATGATTTCAGGCATCTTTAACTCTTCCCTTATCTTTCTCTATCTTTCCATAGACATAATTTTCCCAGAAACTCCAAGATGTCCCTTCAGCTGGGACTTGGAATACCCACGACAATCCCCCAGTGCAGAGGACACCGTTTCCCTGCTGATCCGTTCTTTCCCCTCCCCTTTTCCCTTGGATTGCTTTTCCAGAGGAACCTGAGACACTGATCCCATTCCCGATCCCCGCCGCCCTCCTCCCACGGCGACGCCGCTTTGCTGCCATGGGGACGGTGACATCAGGGGGGACGTGGGGCAGACGTGGCGCTCCAGGGGATGGAGACCTCTTTGGAACACAGATCCTGTTTGATTTTCCATCCTCGCTCCGGGTGGGAATTGTTCAGTGCAGGAGAAATATCCTGCTTTGGATAAGAGAGAATATTCCTGCTGAATTTCGAGGGGTTGCCTCTGCCCACAGGAATATTCTTCAGGAAAGCACCTGAGAGGTTTCAAAGATGATAATCCGTAATTCCACGGTAATCCAAGTGCAGCATCAAATACAGAAATTGCCACTCAGGGAATATTTGTGGAATTTCAATCCCTAATAACAGAGGCTCCAAGCTTTTTCCCAAAGCGACAGATCCATCCATCCTGTTACAGGAGCCACTGGAAAGCTCTCCCAGGGATCATATTCCTGCCAGATCTCTGGAGATTTCTCTTTGAACCCCTGCAGATGAGCTCCTTCACCCTGGGCTCCCTTTGCAGGCCATCAAGGGATTTCTAAAATAAGATTCCCTGGATTCATCCCAAATTTCCATGTCTGGATAGTTTGCTCCCTCCTTGACTCCATTTTTGTATCGTCAGCAGCCCAAGGAAATCCTGTCCCAATCCAATGTCTTTAGCATTTCCTTGGAAGAAATATTCCATGTACACATGATCTTTGCAAAAATCTCTCCCATACTTAAGACATTTCCTAATTTTCCTTCCGTATTTTTGCTTCCAGAATAATTTTTCTTTCCTTCTGTCCGTGATCCCATGTCATTTTTTCATGTCTCTGAGCAGTTTTGCTACACCCCATTCCTAAGTGATCCCAAAAATGTGTTAGAGGGAAAAGTAATGATAAAAAATGAGTGCCAGAGTGACAGAAAAGGGACATAAAATGTAATGAAAAGGGCAAAAAACCATGGATTTTTTGGATTTGGCTGGAATCTTTCCTGGTGGGCTCTTCCATAGGAGCCACCCTTGGCTAGGAAAGATTTTCCTTTCCTCAGAAACCCCTTGGACCCTTTGCTTTTACACAGAGGTTGCCAAGGAGCACCTCCAAAAGAGCAGGAAGGATTTGGAGAATTTCGAGCAGGAAGGATTTGGAGGAATGGAGCAGGAAGGATTTGGAGGATTTGGAGCAGGAATGACAACCAAGAATCCACCCGGGAAGTGCCACCAGCTCATCCCTGTGGAAGCCATCAATCCCAAACCCTCTCAGATCCGACCTTCCAACACCATTGGCCCATTCCCACCTGGGAATTGCTGATCCAGGAGAGTGGATGGGACTTAAATCCCATTTTCTGAATCTTGGGTTTGGATTATTTTGGCCCCATCCTCCCCGTTGGGATCCCTAATTGAATTATTTGCTCCATGGGGAGCAGTAATTAGGGAAGAGCTCCCATTCCCTGGATTTTGGCTGAGCTGGAGCAAACAGGATTAGAATTCTTCCTCCCAGCTCGGCAGTGCAAATTAAATGTTTATTCTTTCATGGAGGGGAAATGTCAGCTGCTTCAAATTACCTGGGACAGATCCCAAAGGGTTGGGGAGTTTGGGAGATGCCAGCCTGAATTTTGGACAGAAATGTTCTGTAGGTTTGGATTTTTCCCCCCCCCCCACTTTTTTTATCTCTTTGGATTGAGATCAACATGTGAACTGAATATTCAATTTGTGCCTTTTTTTTTCCCTTTTCCCTAATTTTTTAATTTGTTTGTTGAAGTCAGGAAGGTGCTCGAGTCAGAACTGATCGTTTAATTTTATATCCTGTAAAATTCCAGGCTTACAAGGATCCTGTCAAGTCAAATTTGACTCCAAATTAAATTTTGGGCTGGGAATCAAGAGACGTGGATTCTAATCCCAGTGACCTGCTGTGTGACCTCTCTGGACCTCAGAATTCCTCTGGATAAAACAGGGATCCAAACCTCCTTTCTCCGTGACCTTTATCTCCCAGGATGATCCCACAATTCCAGGCACCACAGAACAATTTTTCCTCCTTAAAGACTGGGAAAAAATGGGGAAAAAAAAAAAAAGGTTATTTAGTAGGTAAAGAAAGAGGTTTTGGAGTCCCTTGGGGAATTTCAGGGTCAAGGTTGTCCCTTTTGGGCTCTGCTGATGCCAAGTGCTGCTGAACAGGATCCAACGCGCACATTCCACTTCCTGCACTGAAATGCAGCCAGCTGGAAAACTCATCCCAAAAAAACCCCAATCCTGGAGCTCCACCTGCTCGGACAAGTCCTCTCACATCCTTATCAGTGCTCGGCCCAGCCCTGACCTCACAGGGTTTTGGAACTGGAGAGGCTGTGGGGAGGAAGGAGCTTCCTGGGCATTGCAAAATCCAACCTCTTTTTCCAAATTGTCCCGTGCCCTGACTTGCTCTCAGTTCCAGAAGGGGCCCATGGAGAATATTGGGTTTTATTTTGGGAATTCTGCCGTGCCCCTGTGACTCTGCGTCCTCCTGGAAGTGCAGGTTGGAGGGATTTAAACGACCTGTGGATGTGGCACTCAGGGATGTGGTTTAGCGGTGGGTTTGAGCACTTGGACTCCATGGATTTAAAGGTTTTTCCTTTTTAAAGGATTCTGGGATGTGATAATCCCATGATGGTGCTGCCTCTGAGAGCAATTCGTTTTTTTTTTAGGGCTCTGCCAAAGCAAAACTTTCTCCCATTGCCATTCCAGAAATGCAACTTTTCTCCTGCCTCTGTAAATCCCACCTGGTGCCTGCCTGAAATGAAGGAAAATTGGCACAAACCGTGATTTCCTCACATTGGAATTCGGCTTTCCATGACCCCCCACCCTGGTTCTGGCCAGGGACGGGGAGTGGTGGCTTGGGTAGAAGGATGGGAAGAGAACAAGGGAGAAAGGGTCTGTGCCCCTCTCCTGGCCACTCAGGCGACCACGGGATGATGGGAGGGACCTTTGGGGATCACCGAGTTCCATTCCATGGGCAGGGACACCTCCTGCCATCCCAGGGTGCTCCAGCCTGGCCTTGGGCACTTCCAGGGGCAGCCACAGCCTCGCTGGGAATTCCATCCCAGCCCCTCCGCACCCTGCCAGCCAGGAATTCCTTCCCCAAATCCCATCTAGCCAATGGGGAGCCGTTCCCTGTGTCCTGTCCCTCCACCCCTTGCTCCCAGCCCCTCTCCAGCTCTCCTTCAGGCACTTACGGGGCTCTGAGCTCTCCCTGGAATTTTCCCTTCTCCAGGTGAGCCCCCCCAGCTCCTTTCCCCCACAGCTCATGCTGTTTGACCCCCTGCAATTCCTGGAACCAAAGGATCCCGAGGGCTCTCCCATCCCAAGGGTAAACCCGCCCCAAATCCGCGCTCCCGCCGATCCGTGCTGCATCCCAAAATCCCGAACCTCCTGGCAGCCGTGGCTCAGAGCCAAGGCAAGGCTTGGCTGGGGGTTATTTTACGAGCTCTTCCATGTGGGGCTCCTTTCCTGGGAATTACGGGGGGACAGCCATAAATCTGTGCCACATCATCGCTCCCATTCCGGGCCGAATCCAATATTCCCTCGGCGAGGCTTCATTAGGAGGAAATTCATGCCTTAAACACCTTGCAGGCTGCGCTTTTGACAAATCATCACATTTTTGTGTGCCCTGCTTTATTTTAAAGCCCCTCTCTAATGACATTCCTGAGCTGGGGCTGCTTTTCTGCCTCTGGAGGGGGAGAAGGAAAATTTATTACAAGGGGACGTGGAATATTTATTACAATGCAGGGGGACAACCTGTCGGGTAATTTCAGCTCCTTGGACTGTCCCTGTTTGACTCAGGACAGAAAGAAAAATTCCACATATTCATTCAGGAAATCATCAGGAAAACAAGGAAATAATCAGACATGAGCAGGGGTTGAAATGTGGATTAAAGCACGTGGAAAAATGGGAAAATTGTCTTCAAAAAGTTCCCATTCCACCTTGATTTTTCATTGGAATGCTGTCCCCAGCCACCCAATTTTCCCCATAGGTACCTCAGGTGAATCCTTCTGGTCTGGAAATCTTCAGGATAACCTGGGAGAGCTTTCCATAACTTTCTATTTTCTATTTCTATTTCTATTTCTATTTCTATTTCTATTTCTATTTCTTTATTTATTTTATATTTATTTTATTTTATTTTATATTTATTTTGTTTCATTTTAATTTTAGTTTATTATATTTTAATTTATTTTATTCTATTGTTTAATTTAATTTAATTTAATTTAATTTTATTTTATTTCATTTTATTTTATTCTCCCAGCTTGGATGACTAAGGAGAGCTGCCCAATTCCATGTGTGGATATTAGAAGGAATGATCCTTGTGGAAATCCTGGGACTTTTCCCTCATCACTGGTTTGATAAGAGATAAAAAATGATTTTAATTTGGGTTTTACCTCTATTAAGCTCTCACACCAAAAAAAAATGAAATAAAGACAAGTCCTAACTCCTAAATATCCATTATCCCCTAAAATTGCCTTTATCCAAGATTCCAGGGGGGGAAATCTCCTTTAACAACCTGAATTTTCCTGCATTGCTAAAAGCAGAGAAATCTCCCATGTCCAGAGGGATTGGAGGAGCTGTGCAGCCACTTTTAATGATTTAATTGACCCTTTCCATCCAATTAATTTTGGCCAGAATCACTTACAGTGAGAACCTGATGGGTTTTGTGAGTGTAAACTCCAAGAAATTTGATTAGACTGTTTTAATTGGGAATTTCAACTAAATCAAATGGATTTTGGACTGAAAAAAACCCCAAATGTGCTGACATCCCAATAAAATAAATAAAATTATGTAGCTGTGCTCTGAATTGGGTTGGTGAGTTGGGACTGGGAATTTCTGGGATGATCCAACTCCCCTTTTGCTGCCGAATTCCTTCTGAAAAATCATTAAAAGACAGGAAAAATGTGAAATCTGAGTTTGGGTGAATCTTCACCTCCAGCCAATCCTCTGGCCTTGCTGGGGCAGTGAACCAGGACAAGCAGGACACAGCCAGGGGCTGTTCCTCCTGCAGGATGGACAAGGATGGGAATTCCAGGAAGGTCTCAGAGCGTCCCCTCTTTGTTATGCACCCGCTGAGGGTGCTGCAAAGGGATCTTTTTAATGAATTAATTAAGGAATTAATGGAGTCCCATTAATTTCTTATTCTGGAGTTCCAGAGAATTAAAGGGTGAGGTTTTGGGCTCCATGGGGTGATGTTTAACCCCAAACCCCATGAGTGTCAACTGAGCTAAAAATGAGACTGAAACTCCTCAGGGACGCCCAAGGCCAAAGCCCAGCTCTGTCCCACCAAGGCTTAGCTAGGCCAGAGCTCATCGTTCACCTGGAGATGCTGCCCATGGGCAGGGACTAAAGCTGAGCTTTAAGCCGTGAACTCATCAGGCCACTGAACTTAATCTCTCCCCGACCAAAGAAAACAAATTTATTGTCATTCTTTGTTGATTTGTATCTCCATATATTTGATTTTTCCTATCAAAATAATTTCTGCTATAATCAATGTCCTGTCTAAATTTCACATTCCATCTTTCCCTGGTGGTTTGTCATCTGTTTAATAAATGAAAATTTGTCTGAAATTTTGCACCTGTGCAAAGAAAATTTCACTCTGGAAATGACCCATTCCCCTTCAAGGTGAATCCTTCAGGATTTGATTTTGCAGCGGGAGAAACTTTGGGATAAAAACATTTTCTGAGATGATTTTCTTCTGATATGTCATTACTGAAAGGAGGGAATCTGGAATAACAAAAGCTGCTGATTGGAAATTCAGGGAGTTCACTGGTGCTGCCTGTGGAATATCTGCAGGATCTTTTAGTTTTCGGGAGCCTGAACAAGGGTAGAAATTGTGGCAAAAATAAATATTTTATTTAGGTTTCCTGTGGGCTAAAAAGTGGGAAAGATTTCTGGGTCTAAATTCAGACTGGAAGCTCACAGGGATCTGTCCAGGAATATTTGAACACCAGGAGCTCCTGGAGGCCTGGGGGAGTGGGGAATTTAAATTGCTTTAAAAACTGGGCCAGGAATTGTCCTGTGCCAATGCTTTACAAAATCCAGTGGTTTCCAATAAGACTGGTTATTAATTATGGATAAAAAACAAGGGCAGTTATTAGGAAGAAATCAGCTAAATTGGGAACAGGAGTATCTTGAAATTGTAGCTTTAAAGCACAAAGAAAGAGGAAAGAAATCCACCTGAAATTCCAACATCCTCCCTTTGGGAGGGATTGCCGTGGTCAGTCTCTCCATTTCCATGAAATGCATGGAAAAGGTCTCTGTGAGGCAGCTGGGCAGGAGGAGAAGGTGACAAAAGCCACCTCTGTACCTTTTGTCCCGTCAAGCTGTGCCCGCATTACAAAACCACCTCTCTTCCACCTTCCTTCACTTCTCCCTGTTTGGGGGTAAATCCTGAAGGTTGCCTGAAATATTTTATTTTCCCTTTGCAGACATTTTCCTGTTTGCTTTCCTTCCCCTCCGTGGATTTCCCTCCTTTCTGTCCCCCTCATCCAGAGGATGGAGTAAATTAACGAGCAGCATGTGAAGCCCTGCTCTGCTTTAGTTACACCTAAATACCCCTAAGCCTATTAAGTTTATTCCTGGAACTGTCCTGGGCTCCCACCCCCAATAATTTTCCGTTCAGGAGATTTCATTCCCTTTGTTCTGACTTAATTTCCCTGCAGCCAGGGGCTCCAATCACAAGCTGGCTGCTAATTAGCTGGCACTAACAGCCTCTCGTTAGTCGGGCGGAGGTTTGGGGAATGTTTGCTGGGAGTCACATGGTGGGGCAGCCTTTAATCACAGCCATCCTGGAGATTTCTGCTTTTCCTTGGATCCTCCTCGGGGTGGCCAGGCTGGATCCATCGGGGGTGGTTTTAGGACAGGTGGAAAAGGGGAAGAAGCTCTGTGGTGACACCTTTTTCACCAGAGGTGGTTCCTGCTTGGATGTGTCTGGGATGAGGTGAGGTGTGGAGGTCCCTGCAGAAAGGAAGGAGGAGCAGCTCCCTCCCTCCCTGCTGGGCCATGAGGTCACTGGTGCCCCTCTCATCCCGTTCCCTGCCACCACACATCCCTCAAGGAGATCCCTAATTTGGGAATCACCACCGAGCTCCCCTCTTCTCCCCTATTCACAATCATTTCCCGAGGGTTGGGCATGGATATTCCAGGCCTGGGTAGGACTATCCACATCTGGCCCATGGTTTTCCCAATCACCTCCCCACTTGTTGAAAATTGCAGTGCAAGATGTTTTCCATTCCCATCTGCATGGCAGATTACCTTGTCAAGTGGGCAGTTTGCCTTATCTCTCTCTGAGTGACCACATTCACCCCTCCCTGGGAGGGGACACCTGCTGATAACAGCTATGGAATGTCCCTGCATGACTGATAAGAACTGCAGCATCCCATTGGGAGATGGGAGCCCAGGGGGAGGAGCCAAGCATTCCTACCTGGATATAATCCAGAGGTTTTGAGACACCAGCATGGCTTCTCCACGGGATTCCCCAGAGGAACAGCAGCTGCCTCTCCTTCCACTGGATCTTCAGAGGCAGAATAAATCCTTCTCTACAGGATCCCTGCTCCAGCAGAGCCACCCCTGACACTGCAGGAGGGCTGAGCCACAATTCCAATGGTTCTGCTGCCAGCACCCTGACCCACAGGGTGTCAGGCTGGGTTCTGACTCTGGCACTGTTGTTCTACTGTACTGCATTGTTTATTTTATCCTTTTATTTTTTTTCCTTTCCCTCTTAAGGGACTGTTATTTCCTGCTCCCATATTTTTTGCCTGAGAGCCCCTTAATTTAAAATTTATAGCAATTGGGAGGGGTGGGGAGGGTTCACATTCTCCATTTCAGGGGAGGCTCCTGCCTTCCTTAGCAGGCACCTGTCTTCCCAAACCAAGACACCACTGTGAGCTGGGGAGTGGGGCCCAGGATGCCATCCCACCCCGTGGTGTAGCTGTAAGATGGATTTTGGGTGTCCAACTCCCAAAACCCAGAGGGTAAGACACAACCAGGAGGTTGGAAAGCGCTGCAAACATCCCAGCTCCTGTCCTGCTTCCCAGCAGATCAGGTGGTGTTTTTCCTGGCAAATGGAGAGGTCTGGTGATGCAGGGAGCCCAGCAACCATCCCCACACCCTCCCCAAAGGCCAAAGATGCAACTTTTGGCACTTGCCGGGCACCAGGTGCCTCCTCTCCATCTGGGCAAAACAGGAAATGAGTCAGATTCACACGAGGAATTGCCCATGGAGAAGGGAAGAGACCGCCCTGGAGGTGTTTGTTATTCCTGGGCAAGGAGGAGACATCTGGGCACCATTCCTGGAGGTGCCATGGCTGAGGGCTGGCAGGAAAGGGGGAGGACAGGTGGGAAAAGCTGGAATCTTCTGGCACCTGATTTACTCCAACCCTTCCGGCTTGTGAGGATTCCTCCAAATCCCTTTTCCAACAGCTGGAGCTGGAGGTGCCTTGCCCTTCCTACAGGCCCGAGCTGCAGTTTTTGGAATCCTGGAATGGTTTGGGTTGGAAGAGACCTTAAAGGTCATTCAGTTCCACCCCACCATTGGCAGGGACCTTCCTCTATCCCAGGTTGCTCCAACCTTCATCCAGCCTGGATTTTCATGGAACTTCCCCATCCCAAGTGCTGGCACCATCCCTGAGAGGTGCCAGGATCCTTCTGGGAGACTCCAGTCTCTCTGAGGAGGAACAGCAGAGGGGTTTTGAAGGTCATCTCTTCTCACAGAGGGAGGCAGCACCTCTGGGCTCTGCCCGGCACCTCCATGGCACCACGGCCTGGTTCTCCCCTCCTGTTTCCGAGGAAGCAGCAATTCCTGGAGCTGTGGCCATTCCAGCCTAGAGGGTTCCTGGAGCTGTGGCCATTCCAGCCTAGAGGGTTCCTGGAGCTGTGGCCATTCCAGCCTGGAAGTGCTCAGGCTCAGATGGGATGAGCTGGATCCAAGCTGAATGTGCTTGGGTGTGACGGAATCGTTCCGTGGACACGGCGAATCCATGATCGCAGTTGTTATCTGTGAATGGAATTTGTCCCAGATCTAATTGGCTTCCAAAAGAAACCATTAACCCCTGGAAAAATGGCAGATACAGGGAGAGAAGCAAAACTGGAGACATTCTTCAGTCAGTGGGAATGAAAATCTTTTCTATCCCTAAATTTTTAGGGTGCCTGCATTGGGTGTGCCAACTCAAGGGGACAAATCTAGGCCACATTCCCACAGCTTCTCCCAGCTGGATTTAGGTCATACTTTGTTAGACTCTCGTGACAAGTTCTGACCTTTCTAAGGATTTCTTGGATGTCAGGCAATGGCTCAGAATTTCCAGGTGGCAGCAGGAAAAGAACCCATGTTGTTATACAATCATCTCCTACCAAAGAATGGTAAAAAAACCCCAGGAATAGACTTTGGAGCTTGTATTTTCTGATTGCGTTTGTTCAATCAAAGGTGGAACGTGTCCTCAAAATTACTGGACAATGATGGAAAATTTTACTGGAATGTCATTCCAGATTGCAGCAGCTCAAAGGAAAACCTCTGGCCTCAATGGATTCAAATCCCAGGATTGCTTCCACAGGGGAGTCATGTTTGGCCCTGCTGAGAATTCCAATATTTTCCTTGTGTTCCACCAAAATCCCACCTCAGGGGACCCAGATGTGCCTGAAGATGCAGACATTTGAGCAAGGGAAGATGTTTGGCTCCTCGGTTTGAGTGACTGAGCAGATCAGCGGCAGCAGGTTCCTTTGGAAAGGATTCCCACTTGGATTCACACCTAATCCATAGGAAATCGCAATCCAAGGAGGAGAGAAAGGAGGCAGCCTTGAGCTTTCTTTGGGAAACCATTCCTGTCAAGCACACTTGGACACTTTTCCTGAGGTGTGGATGGACGCCAGGACAGGAGTGGGCTCAGTGAAGGCGTGTGGGCCAGGGCAATTCATTTCCTTAGGTAAGGAGATCTCCGAGCCGCTGGGATTATCTCCGAGGCATTTCCTCCCATTGTTCAGCCCTTTGCTTTCAGCATTCTCCTGTCCCTCCCACCCTGTGGTTTTCTGGGATCCATCCAAAGGCTGGAGCGTCATGGAAGTGGCACCTAGGAGGAATCATGTCGCACTATCCTGTCCCCAGATCTCTCCTTCAAACACTTCATGAAAACCTTGGCTGTGGCTTCCAGTCAGGGAATGTTTTTTGTTGCTTTTCCAGGAATTTGGTATCTTGTCCCTTTCCTTTTCCGTGCTCATTAGGCCTCACAGCACTTTGACATTTCTTAGCCATGGGAAGAACGTTTTGGAGGAATCATTTCATCGTTTCCGACCCTTTTCCCTTCCTCCCTGGGGGAATATCTTGCACATCTCCTGGTTTTTGTTGTTTGGAGTCTCTCTCAAAATTCAAACTCCTGCCCAGGTTCCACTCCTGGCTCAGCTCAACTCTGATTCAAACAGGACCCAATCCTCGTTTGTAAAACCACCTCAGCTGGCAGTCAGGGCACTACAAAACAGTTAAGAGAGTCCATCAGCTGAAAAATTCCACATTCAACCAGCCTAAAGACAGATTCTCGCAGTTTACAAATCTGTTGAGGAAAAATAATCATATATAAAAAAAAAAATCTCTTTTTCTGAACTGTTTTAAATGTCCTCTTAAGAGCAAAAATATCCATCCCTGTTGATTATACAGAGCTTGAGATGAGCCTCTCATGGAACCCTGGGATGGTTTGGGTTGGAAGGGACCTTTAAGTTCATCCAGTGCCACCCCCGCCATGGGCAGGGACACTTTCCACTATCCCAGGCTGCTCCAAGCCCTGCCCAACCTGGTCTTGAACAATTCCAGGGATCCAGGGGCAGCCACAGCTTCTTTGGGAAGCTGTTCCAGGGTGTCCCCACCCAGCCTGGCACGCTGGTGCTCAGCTCACCCCAAATCTGACCTCCAGCCCGTCCCCATCCAGGTGACAGCACTGCACTGGGGTAATTACAAGCAGGAGGAGTCTGGGGGGAATCTCCTGCCCAGGAAAGCCCCACAACTTCACATTCACCCCACAACTGGCAAAAAAGATAAAATCTAAGTTAATACAATTTTTTTTCCCCATTTTAAACCCCTGGGAATGCTGGATGTCAATCTTGGGTATTTCAAAGCCTCATCTAAACAAAGTCCAGCCATGGTGGGGTCCAGCCTGTGGTACAAAACCACATCCTAGGGGAGTGTGAGGAGTGGCTGTGACTTAGGGACATTGTAGGAGGTAGGTGACAGTGTCCACCTTATTTTGGCAGCTGGAAAGTGTTTTCTGGGACACAAAGCGGCCA
The DNA here is from genome assembly GCF_051311805.1 of Agelaius phoeniceus. Lineage (NCBI taxonomy): Eukaryota > Metazoa > Chordata > Aves > Passeriformes > Icteridae > Agelaius > Agelaius phoeniceus. Next base: position 1,682,514 of record NC_135265.1, read on the forward strand.
CAGGAATTTGCCTCCACCAGTGGGAGAGGGAAGTTCTCAGAGTCCTTATTTGATGTAATTAAGGAGTAAGAGAATCACAGAAACTCAAAATCCAGGATCCAGAAAAAGCTGAACTGGGAGAAATGAATATTATCGAGTCCAAGCTGTCCCCAGGAATGCCAAGGACACCTCTTGTCCCCAAGTGTCACATCCACACAGCTTTTAAATCCATTTAGACGAGGACAAGGGGAAAACAGGACCCAGGTAAATGCTGGGTGCAGGAGCAGGGATAAAACTGGATGTGGAGGCAGCTCCCAAGGGTTTGCTATCCAAAAGGAAGGATGAATCCAGCTGGGACACGTTGTCCTCTGTGCTGGTATTCACACTTCCATTCAGAACAGGGGAGGTGGAAAAGGGAAGGATCTGCTCTGGACTTCAAGGTATGTCCCAAACGAGGATTAAAATTCAAACGACCTTGGTACAATGAAGTAAAAAAAAAAACAACTGAGTGAAAAAACACCCGGAATCTGGGGTAAATTTTCCCTTCAAATTCCATCTGGGGAAAAGGGAAACATTCCACTGCAAACCCTAAAAATTTGTGGTTCAAAACCCCCAAAACACGGGAGTTTCTTATGGATATGGGGTCACTCTAGGTAGGGAGGGTGTGGAACTCCCTGATCCCGGGGGTTTTAGACACTGAAAGTTTTCCTGAGTTCATGGGGGAAACTTGAAAAAAAAAAAAAAATCAATGACACAAAAAGCCATTAAAATGAGCAGAAATTGTGTCCAATTCAGGAAATCCCAAAGGCAGGAATTGTTATAGACTGTGAGAGGATTTGATGGAAGCATTTCCATACATTCCTTGCACTCATTTGGGATTTGCAGCTTTAGGAAATGGGATATTGTGTGAGGCAGAGGTTTGGGCCGAGCCATTCCGCTGGTTTTAGGTCCTAAATCCCCCAAAATTCCAGACTTTGCAGAAAGATCTTCCCCCAGCAGTGAACTGAGTCTGGCTCACCTGCAGCTGACATTTATAACCTGACAAGTGTCAAACAGGAATTTTTTAACTCCAGTGGGAGGAGTTGCTCAGGTAGGGACCAACGAAAAGACAAATTTTGGGAAGAATCTGAACCTCTTTCTCCCTCTTTTCCTGTTTCTCAGATCATCAGAGATTATCAGAGGTTTGGTGTCAGGTTTGTCAGAGGTTTGGTGCCAGGTTTATCAGAGGTTTGGTGCCAGGTTTGTCAGAGGTTTGGTGCCAGGTTTGTCAGAGGTTTGGTGCCAGGTTTGTCAGAGGTTTGGTGCCAGGTTTGTCAGAGGTTTGGTGTCAGGTTTGTCAGAGGTTTGGTGCCAGGTTTGTCAGAGGTTTCTGTGTTCTTCCACTCCAATTCTGGGGAAACGCCAGACAATTCCCCACCATGGATTCTTGCCACCCCACACCTCCAATTCTTTTCTTCCAGAGAATGATCAAACATTGAAGAATCTCAATCCTGAGACTCTTGTCCAGAAAATTTTTTTTAGAAGGAGGAAAAAAAGAACACTTTAAAAAGGAATCCTGGAATTTAATGCACTAAATCTGGGATTGGACATTCCTTTCTCTCCTGTCTGCTGCAGGGATGGGAAGGGTGGTGCAGATGTCACAAACCAGCACGGGAAAATAATTCTGACACTGATTCTCCTTCTCTCCATGGTGGGCTCTCCTTCCAAAGCCAAAATAAAATCACCTTCCCAAAGTCCTTATGGCCTGAGGGTGCAGGAGAGAAGGTTGAGATGGGGTACTGGGAAGGAATTCTTGGCTGTGAGGGTGGTGAGACCCTTGATATCCCATTGATATCTATTCAAGGAGATAAAAAAATTACAAAGGGAAGTGGATCAAGAGAAAAAAAAAATATTTAAAAGCTGTTCTCTGAGCACTTCTGGGCCACATAGAAATAAATGAACAGGTCCCCACTAATCCATGTGGGATGGGGACCATGCCCAACAGATCCTGCCTGTTGAGCCTGGTTTAAAGCCCAGATGGAGACCTTGCTTTGGGAGAGGAGGAATTGGAACAATGGGAGGAACTCCCATCCTTGTGCTAGGCTGAGCTTTTTGGTGGTGTTGGTCCTGGCTGGCCAGGAACCTGACTTACTCAAGGTGATAAAGAACACCAAGGAGCCAGGATGGGTGAGAGGAGCTGGGTTCAGCCCCTCTGGGGTTGTTTTCCTCTCTCTCCTCAATTTTTAGGAGTTTTGGGAATGATGTGCTCACGTGTTTTACCACAGCTGAGCTTGGCTTAGTGGGAATGAGGAACAGATAATGATGCCAGCTCCTGGTAAGTCTTTAAGGAAAGGATTCTCTGGGATGAGTCAGTCACTTATGAGCTTCCAGCACATAAGAAAAGGGATTTTCCTCACCACGGGAGCTGCTGCTGTGCATCCCCTCCACTTTTTGTGGGTCCAGCTGTTAAACAGCTGCCCACGGCTCCCCGGGCCTGGCCATACATTCCAAGTTGCATCTCCTTCTGGAATATGAGGATGGAAAATTCTGATGAAATTCCATAAATTGAAGCAATAAACATGACTTGCTGTGATATCCTGTTTAATTTTATCCCAGAGGAGGAGGAGGGAGACAAGTGATGCTGTGTGCCCAGCAGAAGGAGCTGCAGACTGTCCCAAGGTCATCTCCTGCCCCAGCAGCACCGAGTGAGCTCCTCCAGAGGCTGGAATTTCCCATTCCTGCTCCATCAGCTCAGCCAGCAGCCCTGGGTGAGCTACTCCAAGTGCTGAAATTTCCCATTCCTGCTCCCTGGTCAGCCCCAGAACAGCTTTGAGATCCACTGGGTTGTTGCTATCGAAGAGGGATGTTCACTTTTGGGAAAAATGCGTCACCTGCTCCTTGCTCAGACCCCCAGGTCCTGGCAGAGGGGGATGGAAAGAGAGAAAGTGGCCTGGAAATAAAAGAGGAAAAGTGGATTGAGGCCAGCAGCTTCCAAGGATGTGAAAAGATTGGGAATTATAGAATCATGGAATGGTTTGGGTTGGAAGGGACCTAAAGTTCGTCCAATTTCACCCCACCATGGACAGGGACACCTTCCACTACCCCAGAGTTTTCCTAATCCCATCCAACCTGGCCTCTGTGAAGAAAAATGAAGAATTTTGGGATTCCATCTTTAAATTCCTGATTAAAATGCTATTTCTGGTGTGTGACCAGATTTTATTGCTCCTGCTGTTCATCCTGCCAACACTGAGCCCTATTCCTGCAGATAATTTCTCCTCATCATTAAAAAACATTGTTTTCCCAAACGAAAACAATAAAACAACTAAAAAAATAATAATGTTTCCCATCTCCCTAATACTCTACAGGCACGAATTCCCTTAATTTGTTCCCACTGGGATCCTATTCCAGCATCCTTTAAACAAATATTTTGCCTCAGGGTGGGGGTGAGTCGCAAATCTGCCTTTACAAGGCCTCAGCTGCTCCAGCTTCAGTTTTATGGTGCTGAAGTAAAAACTGAAGCCCCAAACGTGTGGATTGGCCATTCCAGCATGGTAGGAATTACCATTCCCCAAGGAGCAAATACTTCAGCTGGGATTTCTGCCAGAGGGAAATTTCAGGAGCCCCCTCGAGTAAATTGAACGCGAATAAATTCAATTATTGGGTTCCTGTGACTTTAGGAGACACGAGCTGCTTTTCCAGGCTTGGTGTAGAAATAAAGACAGGGAATGAACTTCTGGGACAGCTCTCCCAGAAATGTGGCCACCTAAATCTTTGGATGTTCCCATTGTATCTTCTACAAATTTTGTGAAATCCAAAGGGAAAAATCAGGCGTTTTATCCCCTCGCTCCAATCTCGAAATGTGAACGAAAAATCTGGATGGAAAAATCTCAGATCATGGTTTGGGAATGGTTTGGGTTGGAGATAAAAATTACCTGACCTATTTCATCCTCCCTGACTTCTCTGGAATATTGTCAATGCCAGCTCCAAATTTCAGGATTTGGAGCATAATCTCTCCAGCCTCAGAGCATTTATTGATTTTCCAAGGATTTTTCTAGGAAGCCTGGGGGGTGTAGGAATGAAAGGTCATGGAAGGAGACAGATGTGTGAGAAAAAAAGCAAATTTGGGATGACTTTTGCTCATCTAGACTGGAAAAAAGGGCTGATTTAAAGACGGTGTCCAGAATATAAAACATGGAATATATTTTCTTATCTCTTTTCTTCCTGTTTTAATAAGAAATTCTGTTGTTAAATCAATTTGCATAATAATTACTTTTATAATGATAGAAATTAAACCATTGGTGTTTTATTTCAGATGGAATTTGACAAAATAATTCAATTCTATGATTATAAAATTGGATGGAATATGAAAATTTAAAGGAATAGTAAAAATTTATTAAAATTAGAAAAAAAAGGAAAAAAAATTATTAAAAATATTAATGGAATAATGCTCAGCTAGGGGGCAGCTGCCTTTCCTAAATCCATGGAGAACACTCTGTTTTTAATTTGGGAATGGTGGAGCTCCAAAGCAAAGCCTGACAGAGCAGAAAAGTGGGAATTCTCTCACTGGAGAAGTGGATCCAGAGGGATTTTCAGAGCTCTCTCACTTGGGAAGAAGTGGAGGCAAACCTGGCCTTCAATCCTTGACCTTGCAGACCTGATGGGAGGAATTTGTGCCGGAAAGAAGGAAGGAAGGAGACTTGGAAAAATGCAGGATATGGGACAGTCCGAGGTAAAGGATATTCCAGCTCCTCTGTTATTCCTAACAAGGCTGGAGAGGGCGGAGAAAGCACGGCAGGAATCAACACACATAATCCATGGGAAATTCCCCACCCACTGCAAAGACAACACAATTCCCACCATGTGGGAAACAATACCCATTGTTATCCCACGTGTATCTTTATTTTTCCCTGTGCCTTGAGCCCTCACGCCCTCATCTGTTCTTATTCCAACAGCAAGGAAAGAAGAACACCGGGATTGATTCCTGGATAATTTTGGGAAGTTGATGCCTTGTGCAGGCTGACCCAGAACAGAGACTGGACAGAGCTAAAGAATAAAGCAGGGATTTATTCAAAGGCCTCCATGGATGCACCTTGGGCAGCACAAGAGCCCAGCCAGGGCTGCACCCAAGATGAACCAAAATGGCCCCAAAATGCACCAGCGCTCCCGGGCTCTCTCCCTGGGATCAGTTCTGCTCCATTTGCATCTTGCAGTTCATTGTCCCATTCCAGCTTTAGCCCCTGCAGTCCCACCCTGCTTGTTTTTCTCTCTCCAGCCCACGGGGTTTGTGCTCTTGGGCTGAGATTTGGATCATTTGTCCTTGGTGCCCAGCTGGAGCAGGAATTGTTTTGTCTCCCTGCTCTGTGCACAGAGCTCAGCATGGCCTGATGTGAAGCCCAGCCCCACACACTAAAGCAGCACAGAATCTGAAAATATAAAAGCCAAAACCTGAGGCATCAAAGTTAACATTCCTCAGCTGCGTGGCAGGGCCCTGGCCCCCATGGAATTGTTGAGGGGAAAAATATTCCATGGTCCCTGAGGACCCCACACTAATCTGGAGTCTCTTCTCCATTGTTTGCACAGAACAATTTCCAAGGAAAATGAAAGTTCACTTTGCCATGATTTTTCCCCAGATTTTGGCCCGAAGAATAAGAATTCTAGGGACCATTCCTTTAGACAACTTGGTCTCCAAAGCTCTCCCAATCCAAAGATTTCCAAGTATGGAGTCAGGATGAATTCCCAGAGGATAGGATGAGTAAAATTTCTTCTATATCGCTGTGCTTCCCAATTTTTGCTGCATGAAACAGAGATCCCAGAAGTTCAAAAATCTCCAAGGAATGTGAGTTCACAATCTGGAACCTTTCCGGAAGACTGGAACAGAGCAGGACTAAATCCATCTCTCATTCCCACTGGTTTTTTTGGAGTCCTGGTATTGCATCCGAGATGCTGTAAAATCAAAACTCCTGAGATCCACTTCCTTGGGGAACTTGTTGGAATCCATTTCCTTGGGAATGAGTCAAGGAAGGGGATGTGCAACTGCCTTAAAACACGTGGAATGTTCAGCTTGGAGAAAGGAGAAGAAAACCATTGAAACATGGGAAAAGCAAACTGTTTCCAGCAGAACATTCCCAAGACCATCTCTAGTTTAATTTAAATTCTAATTAAAACAGGAGAATGGGCAGAGAGATGGGAAAAAAAGATTAAAAAAAAAAAAAAAAGAGGAACATTGTTGACATCAATTTTCCAGCTTGGTGCTGACCAGGGGAAGAAAAAAATCCCCCACCCAGCTCCTTTTCTTGATTAATAAAAATGGGATGGAAATTTCATGTTGTCCCAAGTCCTAAACACTTCCTAGACACATCTGGCTCCATGAGCTCCTTCCAGCCTGTTTATATTCCTGAGGAGAACATTTTTTCCAGCCCTGTCAACAATTACTGTTCCCCCTCTGAGGAGGGCAGGAGTTGTCCCTCACTTTTGGGTGATTAAAAAAAGCTTTGCCTTTGAAGCGCCTCTGTTGTTTGTTGGTGCATGGAATGAGGATAAACACGGAGCAAACCTGGAGCACAGCACATGGGAAGAGGTGCTGGGTGGAAAAAGGATGGAATCAAGTAAGGGATGTGTTGGATTCCTGGCTGCTGAGAATTTCAGATTTCTGTGCTGCCAGGCACTGACCCCCAAGAGAACACTGCACTGACCTGAGGCCCTGGAGAAGCTTCCAAAATGGAATGACAGAACTGGGATTGTGGATGTGGAGTTTGGATAGAAGTGTGTGAGATCACAGGGTGGGAAACTCAGAGTTTAAGAATACAGGAATGGATATAAAGCAAGATGGAAGTTTTAGGGTGGGAGCTGGTTCTTCTTCTTCTTCTTCTTCTTCTTCTTCTTCTTCTTCTTCTTCTTCTTCTTCTTCTTCTTCTTCTTCTTCTTCTTCTTCTTCTTCTTCTTCTTCTTCTTCTCCTTCTCCTTCTCCTTCTCCTTCTCCTCCATGGGTTTGGGTGGTTTTGTGTGTAATTGGATAAAAAGTCCCCATTGCAGCCATGGGTGGTTGGTTATTGGGTTAAAAGTGAAAATAATTTCGGTGTCACTTCTTAACTGGACAGTTGATCCTTCAAAGGCCTTGCAGAGAGAGAGATGGGCTCCATTTTTAGTTTGTTGGAGTGAAGTGCTGCAGAACTCAGGGTTTGTGAGAGTGTGACAGAGATAAGAACTGATAAACATCTGAGTCCCAACAAGAAATTCCATCTCACACATTTAATCCTGACCCTGGCAAAAAAGAAACAGAGACTCCACAGGGATGGATGCACATCCCACCTGGAAGGGCCGTGGTGGCTCCTGGAAACTCAGAGGGAGCAGCAGGAATAAGTCAGAGCCTTGGGTTTGGAGATTTTGGCTCCTCTTGGATGTCAGGATTTGTTGAAGGCTTTCCTGGGCTCTCCTTGAACTGTCTGAATTCCCAAGGGATGCAGGGAGGAGAGGAACAAATCCCAGCCAAGCTCCTGAGACCCAACCTGCCGCTGAGTCCTCAGAAAGGAGGGGAAATCAGGCACATCCCTTCCGTGGGCAGCTCCAGAGGAACTGTCCAGGCTCCTGCAGCTCTGTGGGGCAGGAGGCAGCTCCAGGATCTGGTTGTTCCCCTGCTCTGTTTTGCCCTTTGTGCATTTTACATCAACAGCAAGGCAAGGCAGCACCCAGAAATTGAGATTAAATTTATTCCTTTCTTATCCTTGGTAGTGGCCTCAAGAAACTCTGATTTGCTGCAATTTTCTTTCTCCCCAGATTATCTCTGCACACCACGGTTATTCCTCAGAACAAACCTAAAATCAGTTACAGGTTATTTTAAAAATTTCTCTATCCTGCCTTCTGTGTATTTTACATCAACAGCAAGGCAAGATCTTGTCCAGAAGTCAAGATTAAATTTATTCCTTTCTTATCTTTAGTAGTGGCTCAAAAAAGTCCAATTTTCTGCAATGCTTTCCTTCTTTCCCCCCAAATTATTTTTGCACAGCACAGTTATTCCTCAGAACAAACAAAAAATCAGTTGCAGGTTATTAAAAAAATTCTCTATCCTCTCTTTTGTGTATTTTACATCAACAGCAAGGCAAGATGGCATTCAGAAATAGGGATTAAATTTATTCCTGTCTTATCTTTAGTTGTGGCTCCAAGAAATTCTGATTTTCTGCAATTTTCTCCTTCTTTCCCCTCAAATTATCTGTGCACGCCACAGTTATTTCTCAGAGCAAACCTAAAATCAGTTGCAGGTTATTCAAAAGGTTTCTGTATCCTGCCTTTTGTGTGTTTTACATCAATAGCAAGACAAGGCAGCTTCCAGAAAACAAGATTAAACTTATTCCTTTCTTATCTTTAGTTGTGGCTCAAAAAAAAGTCTGATTTTCTGCAATTTTCTCCTTTGTCCATAAATTATCTGTAATCTGTTATTCCTCAGAACAAGCCTAAAACCACATGCAGGTTATTCTGATTTTTAAAGGAACACAAAGACAGCCAAGGGCATTGCAAAGGGCATTGCAAAGCAGACAGGGAGTGTTTATTCAGGTGAAATATCCTGGTTTTCACACCAGTCCTGGATGGGACAAGCTGTGAGTTCTCAGGGCTTTGCAATATCCTTCGATCCCCGGGTGGGAAGACATTGCCATATTTTATTTTTTATTTTTTTTTTAGTGAAGAAGAAGCGGCACCTGTGGCCCAGCAGGACGTTAATGATGAATTTCTATTTTTTGCAGAACACCCAGGCAAGGAGAAGCTCATTAATGCCATCTCCATCCTGTTCCCACCTCGGGGTAGCCAAGCAACCCTGGCACCCCTGGTTATATTTAGAGGAGGCAGGAGCGCGGATGTTCTCCATCCGGGAAATGATATTGTGCTGATAACTCCGTGTTTGCTTACCTGCTCCATCCATCCACCCACCTCCTCTCCACCCCCTGCCTGTCCCACGGTGATTAATGATTTTCCAGGGCTCTGTTTTTAGCTGTTGTTGGCTCTGTTAATTAAACAGGAGCGAGGTTTGGCCCGGAGGCTCAAACTGGCGGCGTTCGCGTCACTCAGCTCTCGGTTCTGGGGCTCCTTTGGTTCAGTTTTGCCTCTGGGTTTTTAAATTGTTTTTCTCCTGCAAGGGTTTGGTTTGTTCCAAATGCGTGACAGAGAATGAAATCTTCGGTGAACAGGGAAAGCCTGGAGAGGAGAAGGCTCAAAAGGCTCCAGGGAGAGCTCGGAGCCCCTTTCAGTGCTCCAGGAGAGCTGGAATGGGGACAAGGGACAGAGGGGCAGGACACAGGGAATGGCTTTGAGCTGAAGGAGGGAAGGTTTAGATGGGATTTTGGGAAGGAATTCCTGGCTGGGAGGCTGGGGAGACGCTGGGATGGAATTCCCAGAGCAGCTGTGGCTGCCCCTGGGTCCCTGGCAGTGCCCAAGGCCAGGCTGGACATTGGGGTTTGGATCCACCTGGGATGGTGAGAGGTGTCCCTGCCCGTAACAGGGGTGGAATGGGATGGGCTTTAACCCCTTTCCAACCCAAACCATTCCACGATGATTCTGTGATTTGAAGTCAGCATTCCTTTAAGACCTGCTCCCTTTGGAAACCTCCTTTAGGTTCCGAACCTCTTTTAGGTTCCTCCAACCATGGGAGACTCCTTCTCCCAAAACCCCTGGCTGGACCTGTTATGATCCATAAATGTTAGGACCAAAATTCCCTGAAAGCCCCTTTTGTTTCTGCAGCACAAAATCCTCCTCATTCTGCAGCCACGGGGAAATAAATTGTTTTTTTTTTTATTTTTTTTTTTATTTTACTCAGCACTGAAGATGTTGAGCTCTGACAGCTCTTGAATTTAAGTGGTTTTAGTGTCTCTAAGCCCCTCTCTCCTCCCTGTGATCTTCTGATCCCTCACAGCCCTGTGGGAGCAAACGGTCTCAGGCAAATCTTGGAGCTTTTCCAGGTTTCTTTGCTCCCAGTTTGAGCAGCAGCCAGGACAGCTGGATCCTGCTTCTCCCCTCGGAGCAGGAGTTGATTCTGCACTTCTGAAGCCAATTCACAGCTTTGGATGAAGAGGAGTTTGTTTATCACTTCTAGGACAGCATAAACTCATCCCTTTATCCTGGGATTGATCCTATTTAGCTCCGGAGTTTGTGCAAGGAGTGCTTGAAGGGATCAGTGTTTAATCCAAGGTGGAATTGGCTGGGAATATAGGGAATTCCACACATCTGTCTGTCTTGTTTGTGTGTCAAGTTTTTGCAGCATCTTCATTTAGCACAGAGCAAAAACGTCCTTGGAAAATCCCATTTTTTTCCCCCAGAGTATATTCCCGGCAGGTGAAATAAAGCAGGAAAATCCTCCTTTACAAGCTGAGCATCTGGAGGAGTTTCCAGCCCTTTTTATCCCACCTGTGGGGCAGGAAGGGAAAAAAGGCCTTGGAAAAGAGGACAGATCCCTTTAAAATGTGAGTTTTACCCTTACCTACCTCATTCCTGAAAATCCTTGGCTGCAGCCAGATGAGAAATCAGGAGACAGGGAAGAAACTGATGGAATTTGCCTTCCTGGGATTCCACAGAACACATCCCTCTAATTGGCAGAGATAGGAATTAAGGCATCGTTTAATGAGATCAAATGGGCTCGGGTGGATTTTCTGCCTTATCTGGCATGGAATCTCATCCAGGCTGATTTTAGCAAGGAGCAGGAATTAGGGAACATAATGGGATTATCCTGTCTAGACTGAAGATGTCGGAGAGCAGGGAAGATGCACGGGAGAGGAGGAGGGACTGGGATAAAGGATCTTCAATATTCCATCATCCAAAGTCACTTCTGGGATTTGGGACTTTGGGTCAAAATATCCCCTGGGACAACTCAGAGCCTGTTCCTGACTTTGGAGTCTGGACCCACGGGGGAAAATTATTCTCATTTTATGCCTTATCCGCTGCTTTTGAATTTTCAGGGGATTGATTTCCTGTTTTCATCTCTATGCTGTCCCAGAGTTGTTCTCCTGGTTTTTCTGGCACCAGCAGGTGTTAAAACAGGGTCTGACTTTGGGATTTTGTGTCTCTCCCTATCCCTCCCCGCATCCTACAGCTTGGAGTAACATTCCCTTGGAGTAACATTCCCTTGGAGTAACATTCCCTTGGAGTAACATTCCCATGGAGTAATTCCAGTGATGTCACAGCTCTGGGATCATCCAACTCCGAAAAAAGCCTTTCCCCATGGATTAGATAAGAATCAAATGGGAATTTTAAGGGAACTTCTTGACCACCAAGCTCCCCTCAAGGCATCTTCCACACATGATCCCGTCCCCAAACCCGGGATGCTCTGGTCAAGTTACCAAAATACTTGGATTTTCCATCCTGTTCCTCTTATCACAACCTCTTCCTCCCTTCCAACTCCATTTTTTTTCCATTAGATTTTTCCAGAATTAGGGTAGGACTTTGGTAACCCCTCTTGTTCCTTGAAGTTCCACCACAACATTTTTCCCTGCAGTTTTTCCTGGGCCAGGCTCAATGAACCAAAGATCCATGAGGGTTTTTTTTTGGGGGGGGATGGGGGGGGAAGAGAAGCTCTCCAAACCTTTTATTACAGCAGGAGATGTTGTCTCCATGTAACTCATCATTCCTGACTCCAAGCTGGTCCATTCTTAAATCATCCGGGTTTTTTTTCCTGTTCCAAACCCATAATTTTGCCATTGATCCAGAAAGGAATAAACTCTTCCTGGCAGCCACAGGGCTCCTAAAAAATAATGATTTTTCCTGGGCCAAGGACTCATTTCCAGTGGGTTCTCCTGGATTAGAGATCAGATGAGTTGGCCAAGGTCATCCTAGGAATCACTGGCAAGGTGGTGTTGGTTTTTTGGGATTTTTGAGGGGATGGTTTGGGGTTTTGGGTTTGGTTTTGATTTTGTTTGGTATTTTTCCCCTCCAGTGTCTTACATATTTTTATGGCTCATCAACCCCATGCTCAGAGTCATCCAGAATTTTCAGAAGAAATCAAATTTACCCAACCCAGGATATTTTCTCGGAGAATTAAATTTTGTAGGAAAGAGGGAATAGTCAGAGCCCCACTTGCTCTTCTTTAAGTCTCTGCAAACCTGGTCCTAAAATTCCATAGGGAAGAGGGAATTCTCAGAGCCCCGGCTGCTTTTCCTTAAAGCTCTCTGCAAAACATTCACCGGGTACAAAAGCAAGAAAATTGGGATTTTTTTTCCTTTTTTTTTTTCCATAACAGACTAAACTTGAGCCTGCCCTCAGAGCAAGGAGTCAAACATAGGTTCCTGTTTTGTTCCTTAATCTGACCCTTTCTGCAGGGAAAATTCCCCCTTTCCAGCTGATCCCGAGCTCCCAGCTGACCGGACCTCTCCCTCCTGTACATCTGCACGGAGGGAAATGACAAAATATTCCAATTTCTCCCAAATGTCAACCTAAAAAAACACCCAAATAGGAAACAGCTGCCCCGGGGCAGCTTGGGAGATGTAAATTTAATTCTTGGAGCTGTCTCCACATCCCTCACTGCCACTTCCATGGTCCTGCTTTCACTGGAGAACACCTGGGAGCTGCTGGCAAGAGGCAGCAGCTGGGGTGGGTGGGTGGGTGACTCCCAGTTGAAAATAAGCCATGAAAAAGCCTCTTCTATCCCAGGAAAGAAAGGTAAACATGGAAGGAGGCACTCCCTGGAGCTGAATCAGATCCTGCCAACTTTATTCCGCCTGGTGCTCGCCCATGGAAGGTCTGAGCCGTTATCTTTGGAAATAGGAGGAGCTCCAAAACTTCTCCTGCAGCTCCTGGTGGCTCTGCTGTTCCATCTTCCCACTCCAAAACAGGAAGAGCAGATTAGGTCTGGATAAATCCAAGCGTTCTCCTAAAAAGAGACTCCCACTTTCCTTCCTGTTGTATTCCATCCTCAATTTATTTTCTTTCCATTCCTTCCCTTTCCCATTACACATTTCCTCGTGGATCAGAGGCAGAACTTGCTGGTGGAAAGAAAGTCGAGTTCAGCTCAACTTCTCTGGGGTTTTCATTCCCAAGAATTCAAAGCTGGGTAAATTTTTCAATGATTAATGCCTCAGATCAAAACTGAGGACCCCGATGAATTGTCCAAGGCCAGGTTGGATGGGAATTGGAGCACCCTGGGATGGTGGAAGGTGTCCCTGCCCATGGCAGGGGTGGGAATGAGATGAACTTTAAGGCCCCTTCCAGCTCAAACCATTCTGGAATTCTGGGATCCTGGGATATAAGACCTGCCCTAAAATTTCTTGAGTCATGGAATTGTTTTGTTTCAATCCTACTGATGGGTTTCAAAGAAGGAGGTGGCGCAGAATTGAAGACATGGCACAGATATTAAAGACATAAAAATTTTAAGGAAAAAAGAATAGGGGTGGAAATGAAATATCAACAGGATTTGAGATACATAAACAGAGGAGGGGTGCCCAAATCATGGAATCACAGAATCCCAGGATGGTTTGGGTTGGAAGGGACCTGACAGTTCATTAATTCCAACCCCTGCCATGGGCAGGGACACCTTCCACTATCCCAGGCTGTTCCAACCTGGCCTTGGGCATTCCAGGGATCCAGGGGCAGCCACAGCTGCTCTGGGAATTCCATCCCAGCCCCTGCCCACCCTCCCAGCCACGAATTCCTTCCCAAAATCCCATCTAAACCTCCCCTCTTTCAGCTCGAAGCCATTGTCCCTTTTCCTGTCCCTCCATGCCTTGTCCCCAGTCCCTCTCCAGCTTTTTTTGCAGGCACTAATGCTCCCTGGAGACAGATCCCATACGCCCAGAATCCCCACTTTTCCAGACAACCTTCCCTCTCCAGCTCCTTCCTTCCCTAACACACATCACACATTAAACCAAGAAAGCCCCAAGACTTGGTCACCAACAATTCCCTCAGAAATCCCACCAGGAACCAGGAATCCCATGAGGGATAACCCTGGAGATTTATTTATTATGGGATTATTTATTAATATGTGATTATTATTAATATGGGTTTATTTATTCCCCCAACCTACACTTCTTTCTGGAGAAGCATCTGAAAACCAGGATATCCTACAGCGTCTCAGATAAATCGAGACTCTTTCATTTACCTCCCTAAATTATCAATTAGAAATTGAGAGATAAGAAAGATTTTAAAAGGAGCTCTGAAAAACCTCACCTGAGAGAAGAATTCTTAAGAAGGTTTTGTAGGAAAAAACTCAAGAAAATGTTCATGTATCAAGAAATTCCAAGGGAGACAATAAATTCCTGGGATGTGAGGAAGCTGGAACTATTTACACCTGTAGGTTTTCCTAAATCCCAGCCCCAAAGGTGGAATTGGATCCCTCTGTCCCTCTTAGGTCACCCTTTAACAAGCCCAAGGAGTTTTGTTGGAATACAGAAGTTTGGTCCTCAGCAAACAAGGCCACATTTAAAGGGAGGGACAGGAAACTTCAGGCTCTGCAGGGAACTCGTTGGTGAATTATTTCATTATTGCGTTAATTATAATTATTTCAGCAGATAGAATAGGGCTGCTGCAGCAGGAGAAGCTGAAATAGCTCTGAAAAAAGGGGAGGTAATTCTGAGGCATGGTCCAGAGCGTGGCTGTGAGCACCAAAGCTGTGTCTGCTTCCAGGGCTTGGGAATTCTGACGCTTCCTCAAAAGGAAGAGATGGAAACCCAAACACCTTCCCTTGATTTCACAGAAACCTGGAATGGTTTGGGATGGAAGGGACCTTATAAAATCATCTCATTCCCATCTTCCACTATCCCAGGGCGCTCCAAGCCCCATCCAGCCTGGCCTGGGACACTTCCAGGGATGAGGTAGCCTCAGCTTCTCTGGGAATTCCATCCCAGCCTCTCCCCAGCCAGGAATTCCTTCCCAATATTCCCTCTATCCCTGCCATCCTTCAGCTTAAAACCATTGCAGAAGTCTGTGCCATGTTATAACCACACAGTGCAGAGCGTTTTTTCTGCCTTCTGGAGGTAAAAAAGGAGGAAATTCTTTAATTTATAGAGAAAAAAGGTCAAAATGTAACTTCAAGCTGATGGAGTTCACCAAATGTTGTAAGAGATGGAGTCAGGGGCTGGAATTGGAAGGCGATTCTCATGTC
Organism: Agelaius phoeniceus; assembly: GCF_051311805.1. Classification (NCBI taxonomy): domain Eukaryota; kingdom Metazoa; phylum Chordata; class Aves; order Passeriformes; family Icteridae; genus Agelaius; species Agelaius phoeniceus. The sequence goes on from NC_135265.1 coordinate 1,697,542, forward strand.
CATGTCCTGGGGAAACACAGAAAAGGACAATCCAGGCCTCCTTCTGACCTCCTCTCTGGTTCCAGTTGCACTTTCTTGATATTCCTGAATCCTTCTGTCCTTTTTCCAAAGTCTGAGCATGTCTTGGATTTTCTGGAGTTGTTTCCCCTGTGTATTGTGAGCCATGGGGCTTTTCCCAGGATCCCCCAGAAATCCTTTTAAAAATAAATATTATTTAATGACTTGGAATATTAATGGTTCTCATTGTTCTCCCCATCATTACTTCTTATTAATTATTCACCAGGGGAGGTTAAGATTGGATATTAGGGAAAAAAAAAATCCTGAGGGAAAGGGCTGGAATGGGCTGGGAAGTGGTGGTGTCACCATCCTTGGAAATGTGGAAAAACCAAAATGTGTGGATGTGGCACTTGAGGACATGGTGGTGGTGCCGGTCGAGGGTTGAACTTGATGGTCTTAAATACAGAAAAAACCCATGGAATTGAGGAATTGTTAAGGTTGGAAAAGATCTCCAAGGTCATCAAGTCCAACCCTCACCCAGCAGCTCCACCTTCACTAAACTCTGTCCTCAAGAGCCACATCCACACATTTTCTGAACAATTCCACGGATGGGGACTCCGATCCTTCCTTGTGCAACCTCTTCCAAGCCCTGACCACCTTTTCCATGAAGATTTTTTTCCCTGATATCCAATCTAAGTTTCTCCTGGCTGATGCTGTGATTTGAGGCCTGCGAGATGCTGAAACTTGAGGCCTACATGAAAACACAGCACTAAATTTAACAAATATGCGCGAAAATCTTAGATCAGGCCTAAAACCCGACAGCTCCAAGAAGGAACAAAACTCCCATAAATCCCGCCCCCCAGCTCAATGCAAATGAAATTTGCATAATATTCCACCTAAAGACAATTTCTTCTTCCACCCACTAGATGGGAGCAAACATTAATTTATGGGATCGTGCCAGCTCTGGATATTGGATGTCTGATGCCAACGTGTGTGGTCTTGTGGCTTGGAGTTCCCTTTTTAGTGCTGTTTAATGAGGGAAATGTAGAACTTGGAGCAAATGGATTCTCGGACATCATAAAAAGTGGGGATTGGCTGAGGGCCAAGGGATCACTTCAAAAATTCCCTACAAAAAAAATAAAAAATCAAGGAGTGGAAACCTGGAGTGTGTTTGCCTCCAGACCAAATCAAATATTCCTGTTTGCTCACGGGGTGGTTTATTTTTAAGCCTTGACTAAGCATCTGCAAGGAAAATATTTGGGATTTGGATCTCTCCATGTTCATTCCCTGCCTTCACCTTCTGACCAGCAGGCCGAGAATAAAATTGTGTGTCATGGAAAGCTGAGCTGTGGAGGTTAAACAATTCCTAGAGTTTTATTTGGTGTAGGGATCAGCTTTCCAAGAATTGTCCACTAAGAGCAAGGAATTTTCTGTTGCAGCAGGGAGAGATATGGATATTCCTAATCACTGTTTTTAAGGAATTGTTGATAAATAAAAATGTCAACATTGCAGCTCCTGAGTATCCAGAAATTGCAAGAAATTGCAGCAGAGCTCCTTGTGGGATTTGTATCCTGTGATGTTCGCACTAAGGTTTCTTCCCAAGCCAAATGCCCACTGTGGGGAGGGAACTGAAGGGCAGAGGGAGCTCAAATCCTGGGATATTTTCCTGGAATCTGGCATCCCAGCCAGTCCAGTCCCTTTAGTGGAAGGGATTCCTGGTGAATCTTGAAAGTTTGGCTCTGTAGTGAACGTTTTTAGGTCTCAGTCCCTCGGTTTTTGGGAGCACAAAACAAATTACGACTCTTTTGGCCTTGTATTTTCCTTTGGGAATGGCTGGGAAAATCCCTATGGAATGTTTGCATTCTCCTGCCAGTTATGAGGCAGCCTAAAATGGCTAAATTAAAATATGTAAAATTAGGGGATATTTGTGGCCACGCTCTTCAGGGAAGGAAGGAAGTGGCGGAAGTGGCGGAAGTGGCGGAAGTGGAGGAAGGAAGGAAGGAAGGAAGGAAGGAAGGAAGGAAGGAAGGAAGGAAGGAAGGAAGGAAGGAAGGAAGGAAGGAAGGAAGGAAGGAAGGAAGGAAGGAAGGAAGGAAGGAAGGAAGGAAGGAAGGAAGGAAGGAAGGAAGGAAGGAAGGAAGGAAGGAAGGAAGGAAGGAAGGAAGGAAGGAAGGAAGGAAGGAAGGAAGGAAGGAAGGAAAGGTGTTTTTCTGGCAGTATTTTCCAATTCTCACTACTGGAGAAACGAAAGAGCTCCATGGAGGGAATCATCACTTCATGATCCATGTTTTGCAGGTGGTGGCATCTGGCAGGATGGAAGAACATCAAGAAATGACACTTGAGGCAATTTGATCCCTCTCAAGAAGTTTATAAATGAAACCCCACAGTCCTGGTTTGTGCTCTTTGTGGATCAGGAGCTCCTTGTGGATCATCAGCACTCAACATTCCCAGCATCCAGCGGGGAATCCTGGAATGGTTTTGGTTGGAAGAGACCTTAAGGATCATCCAGCACCTGCCCCCTGCCATGGGCAGGCACACCTTCCACTATTCCAGCCTGGCCTGAAAAGTTTTTCATCAAATACTGATCCAGCCCCATCATTCTCCCCTCTCATTCCCATGTCAGCCCCAAACACATCCAAAAATTCATGGAGTGGAAAAGGAATATTATTAACATATAATAGTAGGGATAATACTTCTTATTATTAATATATAGTAGTAGGGATAATTACTACACTACTTATTAATGATAATAGTGGAGATAATAGCTCCATAGTAAGGAATATTATTTTCTCTTTTTTCCTGATATATAAATCCTCTGTGTTGGTAAAATCTTGTTAGCGACACTGAACTCCAGCTGAGTCATCCTCAAAAAAAAAATCCCAAAGAGAAACCCCAATCCCAGATTTCTTTCTTATTTTAATGAGAAGAGCAAAGCAAAGGGCACCAAACATAAACCCAGGGAGTAAAACCACTTTGTTTTAATTAAAGCTGCACAAAGCCCAGAGCAGCTTTGCCCAAGACATGGCAGTGACAGCAGAGAGTGATCATTATTCCTAAGGGAAGAGCTGCCAGGAGAACACTGAGGGAGCTTTAATTTGTCGTGGAAAAAGCCTGTTAATTACAGCTAACGAGCTTAGAGCAGGGTCTGTCAAACAGTGGCCCCTGAGTGAAGAAGCCTCCTCCAGAATTAACCTTGTCACGAGCCCTGACAGAGGCCAGAGCAGCTCTGGGGACTCTCAGGAGGTGACGGGGTCTCCGGGCTGCTCCTTTAATTAGCCCTGGGATAGCTCCAGAGAATTTCCTGCTGCAGCTCCTGGGGGAACAGGGCAAAGGCCTCTGGAGCAGCCCTGCACCGAGGGAGGGATGTTTGTGCAAAGAGCTGACCCCCAGAATCGCTGGGCTGGCCTCAGCATGGGGGTCGGGAGCCCAAAACGGCCCCTGGTCATTCCTAACTGGGAGTGGGGGTGGGAAAAGGGAGGGAGAGGCAATGCCAGGAGTGTGGAAATGGAGTCCAGAATACGAGGGAATTTTTGGAGGTCCCTCCCAACATGAACCATTCTGTGATTCCATTTTCCCACATTTTCCCCATTGTCCCTTTCCAGGAATTCTCTGCTGCACCATGGAATATCCTCAACACTTCCAAAGGGGAACGACCCCTCGGTGGGGTTTGGACTCGGGAGAAGCACACAGAGACTTTGGGTTGTGTCTGTAAAAGCAGAGAAGAACAAATTTAAACCTAAAGGTTTTGATTTCTTTCCCTCTCGAGTGATGTTCTCCCTACAAAAATGTCCAGGGGAATCAGGAGTGGATCTCTCTGAATTCCAGAATCCTTGAATCCCAGAGTGGTTTGGGACAAAGCATTCTGTGATTCCATGAATGTGCCTTCTGCAGGGTGATGCAGGACCCACATTTTCCCCATTGTCCCTTTCCAGGAATTCTCTGCTGCACCATGGAATATCCAGACATCCCTCAACACTTCCAAAGGGGAACAACCTCTCAGTTTGAACTCGGGAGAAGCACACAGAGACTTTGGGTTGTGTCTGTAAAAGCAGAGAAGAACAAATTTAAACTTAAAGGTTTTGATTTCTTTCCCTCTCCATTGATGTTCTCCCCACAAAAATGTCCAGGGGAATCAGGAGTGGATCTCTCTGAATTCCAGAATCCTTGAATCCCAGAGTGGTTTGGGTTGGAAGGGGCATTAAAAATTCCCCAGATCCAAACTCTGGGGGTGTGTTTAGGTTGGATATTGGGAAAAATTTCTTCATCAAAAGGGTTTTATGGCCTGAGGGCAGGGGTGGATCCCTGGATGGATTTTAAATCCACGTGGTTGTGGCACTTGGAGACATGGGATAGTGGTGGCCTTGGGAATGGTTGGACTCAATGACCTTGGAGATCTCCAGCCTAAAAAATTCTGTGATTCCATGAATCTCTCACAGGTTTACGAACCTATTTTTGGATAACTTGGCAAAGCAGAGAGGTATTGGTCAATCATCAACTTCCTTATCTCCATGGATCATCTCAAGTGCTCTCCTGCCAGGTCCACAGGACTCCACGTCCAAGGAAAAGAGCTGACACTTGGTTGAAATTCACATTTTCCAATGAGGAGCCACTGGGTAAAGAATGTGCACATTCCAAATTGATAAGAAAACTGATAAGGTCCCTTTTTTGTGCCGAAAGATCAACAAAAGCAGGAGAGATGGCTCTTGAGCTCTGCTTTGAGAGGTTGCAGAGGAAGGCGCAGGTGGAGGTGTTCCCTGTCCCTGGAAGTGTCCAAGGACAGGTGGGACAGGCTTGGAACAGCCTGGGCTGGTGGAGGTTGTCCCAGCCCTTGGCCACAGATGGTCCTCAAGGTCACTTCCAGCCCAACCATTCCAGGATTCCTCGAAGATGAGCTCCTCATCCTCTGGGAAGTGGCATCTCCCTGGAAAAAGGATTTATATTGATTTGTTTCACATTCCATCGGAACCATCCTGGGAATTCATCCCTTGTGGGATCCCCTCAGACTTCCAGAGTCTCTTACCGGTTTGTGGGTGAATTTCTGTGCTCTCCGTGCCCGCTGCCCTACAGAGATTCCGGATTTTCTTTCCCCCAGAAGCTGAGAAAAGGGGACAAAGGTCTTTGTCCTCTTCCTGGGCAGGATGCTGGGCTGGAGTGACCTTTTCCCTGATCCAGGGCAGCTGTTCCCGCGTTCATTAGCAGATCCACAGGTTTTTAACAGCTGCTGCAGCCGCTCCCAGTTTCAGCTCTGGAGGATTCCAAGAATTCCTTCTGCACCTTGGAATGACAAGGTGGCGATCCCAGCCAACCTTGGGATGCATTTAAACCCAATGGCATGGACAAATCCATGACTTTGCAGGAATTATTGCGTCTGCTAAAAATTTAATTGGGTAATGCAAGTTTTGATGCAGATTCCTGCATGGGCAGGGTTGGTTTTGGGTTTTTTTTTTGGCAGATCATTACCCAAAACACCCCAGCTCCTGGAGCAATGGGATTGTAGCAGATAATCTGTGAAGAAAAATGCATTTTGAAAGTTATTCCTACAAGGATTTGATGATGTTCCACTGCTGGAATGTGTAAGTGCCTGGTCTGACTCCACTGCCCTCATCCACTAAAAATCTTCCCAATTCTGCTCCCTGGGATATCATTCCCAGCTATCCTGAGCAAGGCTGAGCTGTGTGGTCCAACCTCAGCACAAACCAGGCCCTGGAGGGAGCAGTAATGATGCTGCCAGCCTCGGAATGCCGGCTCAGGCTGTGCTGGGATTTTCCTGGACACATCCCTGTGATCCTGAGAGGAAAATCTGGGATAACGCTCTGAGGGGACACCAAATGTGGGGCTGTAACACATAAAAAAAAAAAAATCCACTTCATTCACTCTTCCATTTAAAAGCCCAGCTCCCATTTTCTTGCCTTTGGGATTCTGCGGTGATCCCGTTGAACTGGGAATTCCCAAGAGCCCTGTTAAAGGCTTTCCTTGCCTCCATAAACCCGCAGCTGCTTTGGCTGGAAGTCTCCTGCTCTTGGCATGGGATCCAATTCCCAACTTGCCACCAATGGAGTCTGACCATGTCCAGCTTTGAGGTTCCTGCTGCTGAAGTGAGGGATTTCTTTTCCTGGCTGTTTTTTCATGGAGTTCAGCATTCCCTGAACTCTTTTTCTGTTCCTTCTTCCCACAAAACCATAACCTTCCCAGTAACTGACATCCCAAATCCCTTTGGGATTGGCTGTGCTGCTGTTGCCCTGTTGACAAATCCAGAATTCCCTCTCCCAATTTATTCCAGCAGCTTCCATCGTTCCCAGCTGGTTTCAAGCTCCGAGTGCTGGGTTATGTCACCAGTAAGGCCCATCAGTCGTAAGGAAAAAAAATTAATTTGCTTATCCAGAGAATCCTGGAGGATCCAGGGAAAATCCCTTCAGTATTCCATAAGGATTTAAAAATTCCAGGTGTTTTGTCTCTGTAATAATCACAGAGGATGTTTTCCTGTGAATCTCAAGTTTTCCAGGTTTCTGGGGTGTCCAAGATCAATGAGTGAAGAATGAGGGGGTTGCACTGAAATCCAGGAATGACTCCAAGGGAGGAGGGGTTGGGAGATCTTCAGAATACCTAAAAAAAACCCCAAACAACCTCCACACTTCAAATTGTCAGGAATCATTGAATAATTTCAGTTGGAAAAGAGCTCCAAGATCATCGAGTCCAACCATTCCCTCACCACAAAACCGCGTCCCCAAATGCCACATCCACACATTTTTTGAATACTTCCAGGTGTGATGATTCCAACACTTCCCCATTCCAATGCCTGACCACCCCTTCCATGAAAAAATTTTCCCTAAATATGCAACCTAAACCTCCCCTGGCACAACCTGAGGCTGTTCCTCTCCCCTTGGATAGGAGCAGCAAGGGGAGTGTGTCAGCATTTGCCTCCTGAATTCCTCCTGCTGTCATTCCAGGGACAAAATTCCCTTTGCCTGAGAACATCATTCCCAGCACACATCCCTAGTTCTTCCAAATATTTATGTATATGGTTGATTTTATTAATATTTTCAATTTCTTATTTTTGTGGGGCAGGTTTTTTTTAACACATGCTTAAATATTTCCCGGTTCCTGGCTGATTATTTCATTGAATGTGCCAGTGATAAATTAGGAAATCAACCATCATTTCTTGATTCTGAATCTTTATCCTGGAAAAATTTCTCTGGCTCACCTGAATCCTCATTAAAAAATATTTAAGTGGCTAATTCCAGGAGAAATAATTGATGAGGATGTGTCTGTAAACTTTGGAATTTCATTTGTTTGGACACTCACATAATTCCCTTCAATAAAAAAGGAAGCATTCCTTGATCCATGAATCCGTGGGTTTGGGGTTTTTGTTTTGGGTGGGTATAAAATGCTGTCACCATCCCTCAGGGAATTCCAAAGTTCACCTCCAGGCTGTGTGGAGCACTTTGGAAACCCCCATTCATTTCCTTGCATTTTAGATTTTATTGGAATAAACTCTCCCTCCCTGCTCATTTCCCCCTTTTAACTCCTGACTTTATATCCTTTGATCCTGTCCAGCATCAAACCTTTCTCTGCCTTGCTGATTTCCTGGTGTGTCCTTCGTTCTTTGGGAAAACTATTCCATATGTTCAATCCTCACGGGAAACTTTTTACCCATTTGCTGCCCCCGATTCTCACTGAAGAGGGAGCCAGGACTGAAAAGAACCCAGGAACTCTCTGGGAAGAGCATCCACATCCCTCAGGAACCCAAAAATTCCTCTTCTCCCACTTTTGTCCTTTATTAGGGAATATAAACTCCCTACAAACAAAAATTTGTGGGGTTTTTGGTTTTGTGCTGTTATTGTGGTTCAAACTCACGGTTCAAACCGAGGGAATGAAAGTGTTTTCCAGCAAAAATGATTTTCCCAAAGCAAATCCCTTCTGCCAAACCCCATCGTGCTGGCAGGATAATGGCACGGAGCTGTGCCAGAGGCATTTAGGATATCAGGGAAAGGTTCTGGGTGCTGGGCACTGCCCGGGCTCCCCAGGGAATGGGCACATTCCCAAGGCTGCCAGAGCTCCAGGAGGGTTTGCACGACTCAGGGACAGGGTGGGATTGTTGGGATTATCCTGGGCAGGGCCAGGAGCTGGGCTGGATGATCCTTGTGGGAATCTTCCAGCTCAGGATATTCTATTCTATTCCATGATTCCCACTGGAGTATTCCCAGTCTCCCGCGTGCTCGTTGAATGGACTGTCCCAGAATCCACTAATTAACATGGATTTCTCCTCTGATCCTTCTTCCTTCCTCCCTTTGCTGTGTCCCGGGGATCTCCTCCTGGGCAGGAGAGGATTCCTGCAGGAGCAGGTGTCTGAATTCCCAAGGGCTCAAGGCTGGAGAATGACAGGTGGAATTCAGGTTGTGCTTTGGAGAGGAGGAGGAATACGGCAGAAATTCCAGGAGGGGACAAGAGGGATTTATGGTGTTCAGGTGGAGAGAAAAGGGATCACAGCAAGGATACCCAGCCTTGGGTAGGCTCAGCACTTTGGGATAAAAGCCTTAACTTGGAAGGGGATGTGGAGAGGTGTGGGAAGGTGGATTTGGGAGGCAAGGAATGAGTCCAGCAAGGGTTAACTGAGCCAGCCCCCGGTGCCTCCTCTCACCCGGTGCCTCCCACACTTCCCAAATCCCAGGCTGTGCCTTCCTTATCAGCCCCGGTGCTGACAGTTCGCCCAGGGATGTTTTCCGAGGGATATCAGTGCTCCTGCTTCCCTTCCCAAGGGCTCCTATCTCTGCCTATTTCTCAGCAGCTCTTCACCAGGGCAAGGCCCAGGCAGCGAGGCTGTGGCTTGGTTTGGAAAACAAAACTTCCACTACAAGGAAAACAGGTCCACCCGTTTTTCTGAGCTTGTTTTCTGCAGGAATTGCAGGAAAAAAAAAAAAAGAAAAAAAAAGATTAAAAAATAATCCCAGGAATATTTGTGTGCTGTAATTAAAGTGGAATCATAAGATAAAATGTGAATGTTTGTACATAAACCAATTAAAACTTGGGCAGGGATGAGTGGCACATTCCTAATTGTGATTTTCTTTGAAATATGTTGCTTGTGCTAAAACAGGGAAAGAAATGTTTGGGATTGCCAATTCTCCCTGGAACGGGAGTGGTTGGAGGGAACCACCTTGCTCCACCTGCCAAGAGGCGACTTCAGGCCTGGTTGTGACATTTAATGGCTTTTGTGACACCTCCAGGGAGTCCAGGCCCCTCCCTGCCCTGCTCAAGGTGTCGGTGACACCATGGAGCTGCAAGGAAGGGACAACTGTGATCTGGAAAATCCCTGGAAACCAGAATATCCTTCCTAAAAGGATCAGCGACAGCAAAAGCGACGTGGAAAAAAAAAAATTCCCAGACAATCCCACCTTTGTGCTTTCCTGCTCTTCACAATTCCAGGATTTTGGAAGCCTGAAGGTTTGGGTGGTAAATATGGATGAGTGGTGAATGAGGGCCTGGAAAATGAGGGATTGTTTCCCAAAGTTTTACCCTCTGGAAAAGCTGCATCCTCACCTTGGAGGAATTTTCAGGAGAACCTGAAGCATGGTAGGACAAGGGAATGGTTGGAGCTGTGCCAGGGCAGGTTCCAGTTGGATTTTGGGGAAAAATTCCAGTTGGATTTTAGGGAAAGGCTCCAGTTGGATTTTAGGAAAAGGTTCTACTTGGATTTTAGGGAAAGGTTTAATTTTGATTTTGGGGAAAGCTTTCAGCTGGATTTTAGGGAAAGGTTCCAGTTGGATTTTAGGGAAAGGTTCCATTTGGATTTTAGGGAAAGGTTCCAGTTGGATTTCAGGGAAAGGTTCCAGTTGGATTTTAGGGAAAGGTTACATTTGGATTTTAAGGAAAGGTTTCAGTTGGATTTTAGGGAAAGATTCCAGTTGGATTTTAGGGAAAGTTTCCATTTGGATTTTAGGGAAAGATTCCAGTTGGATTTTAGGGAAAGTTTCCATTTGGATTTTAGGGAAAGATTCCAGTTGGATTTTAGGGAAAGGTTTCAGTTGGATTTTAGGGAAAGATTCCAGTTGGATTTTAGGGAAAGGTTCCAGTTGGATTTTAGGGAAAGGTTCCATTTGGATTTTAGGGAAAGATTCCAGTTGGATTTCAGGGAAAGGTTTCAGTTGGATTTTAGGGAAAGGTTTCAGTTGGATTTTAGGGAAAGATTCCAGTTGGATTTTAGGGAAAGGTTCCAGTTGGATTTTAGGGAAAGATTCCAGTTGGATTTTAGGGAAAGGTTCCTCATCCAGAGGGAGATTGGACACTGCCCAGGCTTCCCAGGGAATGGTCACATTCCCAAGGCTGCCAGAGCTCCAGGAGCATTTGGAAAATGCTCCCAGGGATGCCCAGGGTGGGATTCTTGGGGTGTCCATGCAGGGCCAGGGCTTGGACTGGATGATCCCTGTGGATCTCTCCAGCTCAGGATATTCCATGATTCTCTAATTCCATGGAATGGGAATGGAATAGGATGGTCAGTTGGGATTTAATCCTTAGCACTAAAATCTGTCATAGCTCTTGTGTTAATTCAATATAACAACTAA